>NC_085140.1:319963467-320328574 GCF_024139115.2 Armigeres subalbatus
GTTTGTTCATACATCTATAAGAAACTTAGACACGATCCAGTGTTGTGATCAAAAGTATTGATAGTGTCATAATTTTCATTGCACGTGACTGGCGAAAAATTCTTTTAATAGTGTTGAAACCGTTGATAATAACTGATAGAAACACATGAAATGTTATTTTAAGACAAAGCTGCAAAATCAAAGATTTATATACACGTGTACGTCTATAGTTTACCTGCAAAAAATATACCTCTTAGAGAATAGACTTTATGATCGGGAGGAAACGGGTATCTTCAACAACAACAAATGCATGATAGGTACATACCATGACAATGTTCAGAAAAAGCAAAAAAATTACTACTACTAAGGTTGTTAAAGATCTTATAGTAATTTTTTCTTCAGTCACAAATGCACCAAACTAGTCAGTAAAAACTTAAAGTGATTTTGTTTATTGAAATATTACGAACAAATGAGGTAGCCGCTTTCTCAACTGTTGTGAGCCGTTTGATGGAAAAAAGTGTTCAAAAGAGTTACGAATCTCACCGAAAGCACCATAGATAAACTGAAAGCGACTGGTTATGCTCCAATGTCACATTGAATACAATTTACGCATTTGCGTCCTGCCGTCAAACGTTGACAAAGAGCAATCTGTATATCATCGGTTGAGCAGAGCGCAGGAAGTTCGAAAACGACAGCAACTGAGGAATTGCCAGATGTATCGACAACTGAGGAATTACCAGAAGTATTAAGTGCTGAGAGCCTTGCCAACGTACCATCAGCGAAATCTGTTTCAACAAATCAATCGGAAGATGAGTGTATCCAAAAGGTCAACATCGAACGCTAACGAGGGCATAGCTGATAAAAGTGACTCCGATTAAATGGAGTAAGATGGACTACGTTTATTACCCGGAGAAAAATACCGTGAAATAAACGAAGCTGTACGAAGAAACTCTTCAAATTAGGACCTGATGATGTGGAAAATACAGACTACGATGAGGTAATTATAAATATGAAGAAAGGTTCTCGAATGCAGCACGACAAGGAAAGAAAATTAGATTTGTCGATGCTGCCAAGTTCGTGGTCTATTCAGGATGCCATTGATGAGTTCAAAACCAATAGAAATACAGAAAGAGGCAAAACAATTAAGAATAACTGTCTTTCAACCAAAATACAGGTCTAGTACTGCATTAACAGATGAGACAAAAGAAATAGTAGTTCAATATTTTGAAGAGATGAAGTAAGTGAGCTATGCTCTGTCAAAAGATTATGTATCAGTAAAAAGATGGAAAGGCTCAACAACCAAAACGATTAATGATGACGACTTTGAAAGAAGCGTACAACGCTTCAAGGAAATTCACGATAATATTAAAATAGGTTTTCCTCATTTGCAAGCCTTCGCCAAGACAATGTAAGCTTTTCCAATTCAGGAACACATAATGTGTGTGTGTGTGCACAACCCATGACAATATTAATCTTATTTTCATAGTTTGAAAAGAATCAATTTAACAAAGGATATTAAAATGTTAACTGGTAGTCTTTGTGTGAAAATACAACATCAAATTGCTATCTACGATCTCGGATTGTCCAGATTCTTCATCATTGGAAAATACTTTATTCGCTGAGTTTGAAGAAAATATATTGATCAGTTATCATTTGAGCAATGGGTGACCACGGATAGGTGTGACATAGAAACATTGTAAAACCTGTAGATGAGTTTGTGTCATATTTTGCTTGAAATTAGAGTTTAATCCTCACGATTTCATTAAAACAGAACAATCCAGCTTTTTAAAAATACGAAAAATACATTTAAAAATGGTGAATTTTAGTCATTTGTGATTTTCTGAAAATTAAGCTTTGTATTGTAAGATGAAGTAGTCCATCACTGGAACGTACAACAAGCTACAATTCATCCATTACATTATTTTAATGGAAGTAATAGCAATTGAACACTTAAGTTTTATTATAATTTCCGAAGATTTAAGACACGATTCAGTATCCGTAAACTGTTCATTGAAAAATGATTAACTTTTACGCGTTGATAAGCATAAAGAAGTCAAAAGATATGTTCATGTCTGATGGAGCAGCGTCGGTACAAAAATCGTAAGAATGTTTCGAGCCTATGTCAATTTAAATCAATGTACGGAATTGATGCAGAATGGCATTTTTGCTACATCACATGGCAAAGGTCCTTGATGCTATTGGAGGAACAATAAAGCGCATGACAAGAGCAAGTTTAGCCAAAGAACGTGAGCATCCAAAACTAAAAAGAACTTTTGATTGGCAAATCGTAGAAAAGAAAAGATTTAACAAATTATCATTTTGTTTACTACTACTGAAGAGTACGAAATAAAGGCTTCAGAGCTAGCGAGCAATTTAATAACGCGAAAAGATCAGGAACCCAAAAATTTCATGTTTTCATTCCATTGTCGGAAAATAAAATTAAGAAAACTATACTCAAACTGCTGATAATAATTCAAAAGTGTTGATATTTTAAAAATTTGAATAAAAATAAATAAAAATAAGTATTAATAAACTGTTTTCAGATATCATAACATACCAAAATTCAAACCCAATACTCTTAGAGTTTCTATAACAAATTGTGTAACTGCCACATTTAATTTAATACTTAGGATAATATTAATTCATTTTATTTATTTATACATATAATATTTATACATATAATATACATAATATCGATGAATACATAAATATGAAATATCATCAAACAACTTGTTTAACTCACGCAAGGCCCTTAACAATAAAATCAGCATCAAACTGCGATTCTTGAAAAAAAATACACGAAATTTTTTTGTTTACTATATGTGAAAATTGTGAAAGTTTGAAATGTCATAACTTTTTGTTTATTAGTTTACCATCACCAAATTTTTATGGTAGATAGCTAATATAATGGACCGTTTTCCTAAAAAAATACGTTCGAAAAAGATAGGGTTTTGAGATATTTGAGTATTTGTGACAAAATGATATTTTAAAGGCAAAAAATTTTTTTTACTGCACATTTTCTTAAGAATCACCATTTAGTTGTCTAACTTTGCTGAAAAATCATAACAATCGAACGTTCCGTTTTTGCTGTGTAGCTTTTAAATATTTTGAACCATTTTCATACACCCTTTTGAAAAGTTAGTGACTCAATATGAAGATTTGATATCGAAAATGAGATTTAGATGAAATTGAAAAACTGTGCAAAGTTTCAACTCAATAGAAAATCATGAATTAAAATTTTCTTAAATTTTGATGCTGTTGCTTGGAATCGCTCAGGAGGCTTCGAGCCTCTTGAAAGAGGCTTCGAGCCTCTTGAAAGGAGCTCCGAGCCTCTTGAAAGAAGGCTTCGAGCCTCTTGAAGGAGTGAGCCTCTTGAGAGGCTTCAGCCTCTGAAGAAGGCTCTGAGCCTCTTGAAAGGAGGCTTCTGAGCCTCTTGAAAGGAGGCTTCTGAGCTCTTAAAGGAGGCTTGAGCCTGAAGGAGGCTTCTGAGTCTCTTGAAGGAGGCTTGAGCCTCTTGAAGGAGGCTTCTGAGCCTCTTGAAGAGGCTTGAGCCTCTTGAAAGGAGGCTTGAGCTTGAAAGGAGATTGAGCTCTTGAAAGGAGGCTTCGAGCCTTGAAAGGAGGCTTCGACCTCTTGAAAGGAGGCTTCCGAGCTCTTGAAAGGAGGCTTCTGGAGCTCCCTTGAAAGGAGGCTCTGAGCCTCTTAAAGGAGGCTTCGAGCTCTTAAAGGAGGCTTCCGAGCTTTGGAGGCTCTGAGCCTCTTAAGGAGGCTCTGAGCCTTAAAGGAGGCTCTAGGTCTTGAAGGAGGCTTGAGACTCTTGAAAGGAGGCTCCGAGCTTTTGAATGGAGGCTTCTGAGCTCTTGAAGGGAGGCTCTGAGACTCTTGAAGGAGGTTGAGCTCTTGAAGAGGCTCTTGAGTTCTGAAAGGGAGGCTTGAGCCTCTTTGAAAGGAGGCTTCGAGGCCTCTTGAAGGAGGCTTCCGAGGCCTCCTGAAAGGAGGCTGAGCCTCTTGAAAGGAGGCTTCTGAGCCTCTTGAAAGGAGGCTCTGAGCCTCTTGAAAGGAGGCTTCCGAGCCTCTTGAAGGAGCGGCTGAAGAGCCTGAGCCTCTCGAAAGGAGGCCCTGAGCTTGATGAGGCCGAGCTAGTGAGCTAGCCTGAGAGGCTCTGGCTCTGAAGGAGGCTCTGAGCTCTGAAAGGAGGCTTCCGAGCCTCTTGAAAGGAGGCTCTGAGCTCTTGAAGAAGGCTTCGAGCTCTTGAAAGGATGCTCTGAGTCTTGAAAGAGGCCTGAGCTCTTGAAAGAGGCTTCCAGCCTCTTGAAGGAAGCTCCTGAGCCTCTTGAATGGAGCTTCAGTTTGAAAGAGAGCCTGAGCTCTTTGAAGGAGGCTTGAGCCTCTGAAGTGTTGAACCTTTTGAAAGGAGGTTCGCTCTTTGAAAGGATTGCTGAGGTGCTTAGAAGGCGGCTTTGAAGCGTAGAAAGATGTCAACTGTCAAAACGAAGAAACGAGCTTTTAATAAAAACCTTCATGTTCTCAAATTGAGGCTCTGAACGTAAACTCTAAGCTTTAGTTCAGAAGCATATTCTTAATATATTATTCAAATTTTGTTTCGATTAGGTAGATTACATGAAGATTTTTAAATTTGTTCATTCGTCGTCCTGTCCTTTTGATCTTTTGTCGCACTAATATTTTTTGTAAAAGGTTATGATAAATATAAGAAATGGTACAATAACAATATTATTAATTGCCCCTATTGTTTTGTACAGATTATACCGTTTAACCTGAGGTTTTCTTTTCGGGCGATTTCAATGGAAAGATTGATTCGACAACTCGAACCATGCGTATCAGAGACGCATAGTCTCGGAAGAAAGGTAGCTAAGTGATTCTTCAAGGATGTTGTACTTCGACATATCACGGGTGGGTGCGCTGTCCTACCAACTGCCTGACTACAGGAATGACTTTGGGTAGGTAAGCACACCGTCATTTTTTGAGGAGCTCGTCGAAAATGGAAACAGAGCCTTTTGATGTACGGAACAAACGTAGTTCCATAACGAGTGCGATCATCCTCCTCATCTGCTAAATACGCGTGCATTGCAGATTCTTCGGCAGGAGGAGAGAGCAGTTCAACACTGCTGACTGGATGATGCCACGTTGAAAAGGTCTTTTGAAAGAATAGGAGACTC
Organism: Armigeres subalbatus; assembly: GCF_024139115.2. Classification (NCBI taxonomy): domain Eukaryota; kingdom Metazoa; phylum Arthropoda; class Insecta; order Diptera; family Culicidae; genus Armigeres; species Armigeres subalbatus. The sequence continues at coordinate 319,968,624 of NC_085140.1, forward strand.
GTGCTGCAGATATTTGGAAGGTGGCAGTGAAGGACCAATTCGAATAAACAGCCAATTCGCGCTTCTAGTAACCCTTGGCCCTGGGACTGATGCAGCGGTCGCCCTACTGCACTGCCCAAGCGTTGAAATCTCCCCCTATGACGACCGGTTTCCGACCGATAACCTGTCGATCATCTGGTTGAGCTGTAATTGTCACGTTGATGGCGCCTAGTAGAACACACCATTGATCTTGGCTATCGCGACACCCTCAGCGGAGGCGTGTACCACCTCTTGGACCGGGTACCGTCCCTTCTTTCAAAATGCCGCTATCCTAGACACGTAACTTTCTTCGCTTCGTCTCTGTTCTGTTACTTCCAGGATGATCACCTTTCGCTGTTACCACCAACAGCTTTGACGATTGACTCGTAAATTTTACTAAACTACTAAGCACGATTACAATGCTGAACCTTTCACGAGTATATAAATAGTGTTTAATCGGCCCAGTCTAATTGCATCAGTGGAAAAATAATTAATGTTATTATAGCGGCAAACCAGAAAGATAGCTTTGATACAGTACGCAGGGTAGAAGCTTTCTGCACAGTTTGATTCCTCACATGATTGCGGTAACAATGGTAGTTAATGCATGATTTGAATCATGATCGAACGTGCTTTGTTTGGTGGCACTCATTGATGCTGTGTAAAGTAGCAGATTGTAATGACCCTGATGAACTCTTGGTGAGATACTGAAATAGATTGCCACTGATTGCTAAATACGTAACTGAACGAAGCAAATGAGTAAATCAAAATATCATGAAAACAACTTGTTTAAATCACGTTTAACAATAAAATCTGCATCAAACTGAAATTCTCGAAATAACTTACACGGAAAAAAAATCTTTTTTTTACTAAATGTGAAAATTGTGAAATGTTTGAAATGTCATAACTTTTTGTTTATTAGTTTACCATCACCAAATTTTTATGGTAGATAGCTAATATAATGGACCGTTTTCCTAAAAAATTACGTTCGAAAAATGATAGGGTTTTGAGATATTTGAGTTTTTGTGACAAAAATGATATTTTTTAAGGCAAAAATTTTTTGTTTTTCTGTGTGCATTTTCTTTATAATTACCGTTTATTTGTCTAACTTTGCTGAAAATATCATTACAATCGAACATTCCGTTTTTGCTGTGCAGCTTTTTAAATATTTTTGAACCATTTTCACATACACCCTTTTGAAAAGTTAGTCGTGACTCAATATGATGATTTGATATCGAAAATGACGATTTAGATGAAATTGAAAAACTGTGCAGAGTTTCAAATATTTTCGAAATGATCGCTCAGGATCGACTGACATGCCCCCGTGGAATGCCTCTCCTTTCAAGAGGCTCGGAAGCCTCCTTTCAAGAGGCTCGGAAGCCTCCTTTCAAGAGGCTCGGGAGCCTCCTTTCAAGAGGCTCGGAAGCCTCCCTTCAAGAGGCTCGGAAGCCTCCTTTCAAGAGGCTCGGAAGCCTCCTTTCAAGAGGCTCGGAAGCCTCCTTTCAAGAGGCTCGGAAGCCTCCTTTTAAGAGGCTCGGAAGCCTCCTTTTAAGAGGCTCGGAAGCCTCCCTTCAAGAGTCTCGGAAGCCTCCTTTCAAGAGGCTCGGGAGCCTCCTTTCAAGAGGCTCAGGAGCCTTTCAAGAGGCTCGGAAGCCTCCTTTCAAGAGGCTCGGAAGCCTCCCTTCAAGAGTCTCGGAAGCCTCCTTTCAAGAGGCTCGGGAGCCTCCACTCAAAAAGCTCGGGAGCCTCCACTCAAAAAGCTCGGGAGCCTCCTTTCAAGAGGCTCGGAAGCCTCCTTTCAAGAGGCTCGGAAGCCTCCTTTCAAGAGGCTCGGAAGCCTCCTTTCAAGAGGCTCGGAAGCCTCCTTTCAAGAGGCTCGGAAGCCTCCTTTCAAGAGGCTCGGAAGCCTCCTTTCAAGAGGCTCGGAAACCTCTCTTCAAGAGTCTCGGAAGCCTCCCTTCAAGAAGCTCGGAAGCCTCCATTCAAAAAGCTCGGGAGCCTCCTTTCAAGAGTCTCGGAAGCCTCCTTTCAAGAGGCTCGGAAGCCTCCTTTTAAGAGGCTCGGAAGCCTCCTTTTAAGAGGCTCGGAAGCCTCCTTTTAAGAGGCTCGGAAGCCTCCTTTCAAGCGGCTCGGAAGCCTCCTTTCAAGAGGCTCGGAAGCCTCCTTTCAAGAGGATCGGAAGCCTCCTTTCAAGAGGCTCGGAAATCTCCTTTCAAGAGGCTCGGAAGCCTCCTTTCAAGAGGCTGGGAAGCCTTCTTCAAGAGGCCTGGGAGTCTCTCCTTTCAAGAGGCTCAGAAGCCTCCTTTCAAGAGGCTCAGGAAGCCTCCTTTCAAGAGGCTCCAGGCCTCCTTTCAAAGAGGCTCAGGCCTCCTTTCCAAGAGGCCTCAGGAAGCCTCCCTTTCAAGAGGCTCGGAAGCCTCCTTTCAAGAGGCCTGGAAGCCTCCTTTCAAGAGGCTCAGAAGCCTCCTTTCAAGAGGCTCAGAAGCCTCCTTTCAAGAGGCTCAGAAGCCTCCTTCAAGAGGCTCGAAGCCTCCTTTCAAGAGGCCTGGAAACCTCCTTGCAAGAGGCCTGAAGCCTCCTTTCAAGAGGCTCGAAGCCTCCTTTCAAGAGGCTCAGAAGCCTCCTTTCAAGTGGCCTGAAGCCTCCTTTCAAAGAGGCTCGGGATCCTCCTTTCAAGAGGCTCAGGATCCTCCTTTCAAGAGGCTCGGGATCCTCCTTTCAAGAGGCTCAGGATCCTCCTTTCAAGAGGCTCGGAAGCCTCCTTTCAAGAGGCTCGGAAGCCTCATTTCAAGAGGCTCGGAAGCCTCCTTTCAAGAGGCTCGGAAGCCTCCTTTCAAGAGGCTCGGAAGCCTCCTTTCAAGACAGTTTTATTGCTTCCATAGAATCCAATAATTTTTCTCCACAACTAATTCCCCTACCATATACTGATGCTACTTCTTCAACATTCGGCCATCATTGGAAAGCGATTATCAAAAGTGCTTGAAACTGATTGCTGCCAAATGCCGAACCTAGAACTGAACACAGGATCTCCGATTTTCTTGGGAGCAAAGACGAATGATTGCCAATCCAATTTCATGCGAACTCGATTCTCTGGCTATAGTGTATTTATTGTGCTTGACACTCAATATGCATATTCATGCAATGGCAGGCATAAAAGAACCAGCCCAAAGAATGGGAAATGAAGTTGATTCGTTCCCATTCGCGTGACTAACATCTAAGTTACTTCGACCTGCCAGCCAAAGTACCGGTACTACAAGTGTCAAACCGATGTTAGTGATGAAACCAAACATGTTTTCAAATGTAAGAGAAAACATTGGTTTCCCTATTGCTGCGGTAACTAACAACCCTATATTCCTATTGTTAAAGTCTCAATAACAATACATTTCATGGTGCATGACAATAAATTGTATTTTATTTGAATTGCAAAATTTACAATATTTTTTATTGCCATTTTAATTTATTCTTTCGTATTGTAAGAAGAAGTTATTGTTTTTGCCTTTCTCGTACAACAAAGTTGTACCGAAAGGCTCCAAAAATGAACTTTTGATAGGAGGCTCGGAGACCCATAGTATTATATACCAATCGACGACGAACCGAGCCGAGGTGATGTCTGTATGTGTGTATGTGTACAAATTTTGTAGACACACTTTTTGGAACTTTGCATTACCCGATTTACTAGCAACAAATTGCATTCGAAGAGAAATGCGGTCTCATAGTTTGCTATTGAAAACTGGCCCGATCGGACAATGCATTTTGGAATTATTAAAAAATCATTGTTTGGAAAAAAAAAATCAAAATAGATTTTATTTGATCAAAATGATAGAAAAAATGCGCTCTTTTTCCTTAAAGTGATTTTATCATCGTCGCTAGGTGGATTAATATGTTTTTTTTTGTACTTTTTATTCGGGCGCACATACAGATATTGATATAACCCTTCGGAATTCCATCTACGACGGCATTAAATTTTATTCTACATACGTGGGAAATTTTAGACCAGTGAAGTCACAAATGTAAAAATGTCGTAGCGGCTTGATGCGTGATGGAATTTCTTGCTTGACGTGGGGTGACTACCACTTTTGCCAAATAGGCATTTGGCCGAATAGGACATTTTGTTGAATAGAACATTTTGCCGAAAAGGACATTTAGGCAAATAGGACATTTGGCCGAATAAGACATTTTGTTGAATAAGACAATTTTCAGAATAGATCATTTTTCACTTCTTACTGTAAGAAGTTAGAAGCGCGAAGTGAGTAGTGAGCAGTGAGACGTCTCACTTCTCACTTTTTAAATGATCTAGTCTGCCAATTGTCCTAAGGGACATTTGATCCTTTCGGCCAGATGGGTTTCGGCCAAGTGCCATTCGGCCAAATGGCTTTCGGCCTAATGGGTTTCGGCCAAACGACCCTTCCCCGTTTTGTATATGTATCCGATGCAGACCCTTTACTCCATGACTCTTGAGCTGCATGAAATGGGTGTGCTGTCAGTTTTGAGCAAGCGCTGAAACTTATTTCTGCTCCTCAGTTTTTCCTCTGTGCTCCCTTAATCGCTCCTTCCTGATATTTATCGACAGAGAGACGGAAAAGCAATGGGTTCTGCGGCTGCGTTCCGTATACTCCCTGCCTATGAAGGACTTGCAACGGCCCAGATGTGTCACTTGCATCCATAAACCAGAGTAATCTTCGAACAGTGAAATGACCGTTCTTCCGGTTTCTTACACCGCTATCATTAGAACCCATTGAGTCATCTAAGCGGTAGGAGTGGCACTCGGCCAACTCTATGTTCAACAGAGCACTTGAATGCTCTTGTTCAAGATTGCTACAACGCTTACGGAATAAAGAAGAAACGCGAAACAATGTAAGCACGTTAATTCATGGCACCGCCAGATGTCGTTTTCACTCACTCGCCACGAATTTTTGTCACATTTTCACAATAACTGAATCCCGCTGGCAGATACTGAGAAATGGGTAAGGGGTGTTGTAAGTAATTTCTGTAGTTTCTACTGGCAAAACTACGCAATCAATGTTCTCAGAAGTATTGAAGGTAAGCCAATAGTTGTGATCCGTTCCTGAAAAAAAAAATGATATCATCGTGACTTTGGACCAATCATGCAAGGTTTGAGAACAATTTAGGAGAGCCTGTGAGGGATGCAAAGAACACAACTCCATAGACTGAATGTGATTGTTCGTTGCACGAGTATCTCGCAGCTCTTCACGGAACCCCCTCCAGCATCCGTGACGAACTCCACTAATCAGTTTCATGAAAAATATTTTTCGAGATTGATAGTTCTTAACGTGTCGTGTATTCAATCCCAGGTCCGCTCCATTCTCTTACTTTATATACTATGTACTTTATGTACTATATTTCTCATGTTCTAGCAATCGCCTAGAACTGGAAATGGACCTCCACACCGTTTCCATTTCTATGCTATACCTTCAACTTGACTATTCTAACAGTAACTGCTAGAATTGGAAATGTACGAAAAAGCTCGTAATTCCTACATCCAATAAAAAATTCTATCAGTTGCTTTCCCATATTTATCACATTGGCAGCTCGTTAACTAAGACGAATCTCTGCCCCTCGAACCTAACCCAGAAATTCCAACAAATTTCGCATGAACTCATGGTAAGTGCGGAGTGGCTTGCAGTGGGCGAGTGATTGTATTATCATTTCCTCCCGCTTCCCTTCCCTACATTGACTAGCATTCTATCGTGGCAGGCGCCAGTGTGACCTAACAAATAAGATCACCAGTACATTGAAGATGAATGCTAGTCGCAAGCAAACATCTATTGGTCCTCTGTGCAAGAACAGCTGATCTGATCATAATGGAGTAGCAACTTTTAAGCTCAACATCAATATCAAAGTATCGATTATTTGGATGTCTCTCTTGGAAGCATTGAATGAACTGTTAACGACTGTAGAAGTCTTTTATGAGTTGTTGTTTTTGACAATTAGATGCATGTCCTGCCCTTGATGGTCTGAAGATTTCTCACTACCGGAACCGGGCTCTGCGTTCCGCCGCTTGTTTACGATCGGCTTCTCGCATATCTAGTTTGTAGAGCAGAAAACATACCATCAAGTCGCTCTTGTGTAAACACATTCCGCCGCCTCACCCAATAGCAGCAAACAACTTCCAGTTTCGGAAACGACTCTCGTTCGCATTACAATTGCGGTTTGATTTGATGTTATTTTCATAACTGCAATCATCGTCACACTGCATATTAACCGCTTATAGAAGTCCTTTTTCCCCTACAGCCCAACTGAGCTACCCATATTAGCCACGGCTATTTACTTAATTCGTGATCGCGCTCGAGAAGAAAAGCAAAGTACCGCGAAGCGCGCCCGGCGATAATTGCACAGGTGCACCGCGACCAACCGCGATGCGATCACGATCGATGACGAAGAAAAGTGCAACAAACTTTCGAACTCGGCGCATTTGTCCTAAAGCCATTCCTTACGCGCAGGTCTCGCCGCTCGCATCCAACCGTCCCGATCGTTTGTCGTCATCGTCGCAGATGGTGATCTCCGATCAATGCGATCACTGATCACGATGATTAAAACAAGGAACAGGGAAGACCCACCAGAAGATCATTTCCAGCCTGATGGCGATCTACCGTCGTCTGCGGTCTTCGATGCTAAGAGATAGAGAAAACATTCCATAAGATAGGGGTGTGCGGCTTCTATCTATCATGCAATCGTTTTGCTGCGCGGTCTATAATCAGGTGCTCGATCAGTCTTAGCGGTTTCTTGAAGTTTCTTGGCGCACACGATAAAAATCAATAATCGATCAAAAGTGCGGCTGTCCCGGCGCACCGCACGCACTTGTAAGTTGGTTGCGTAAGCGCAATTGATGGAAAATCGCACGGAATTGGTTACGCTACGATGATCGCTTTTTGCACAGACAGTCGATCAACCTGCAACGTCTAGGGTTTAGACATTGTAGACAGACAGTTCCGCGGTGATGTGAGCACAAAAGAATTTTGATGTTTGCTAAGCTCACAGGGAATGGGCAGCAACTACGCTGTACCAACAATTTGTCTCGAAAAATAGAGGCTATAGTGACAGGTTCACTTTGATCTGAATTTCGAAACATTGAGAGTGATCGTGACGCTGTGCCATACAATACAAAGAGTTAGCGGCACCGTGGGGCAGGTTAACCCAAAGTGGGTGGCAGGTGAATCACGATCAATTATGCGATGCTCACAATAGAGATCCATCATTTCCCATGCTTTCTCATATTTGAGAAAAAAAATCATTACCTGAATAATTCCAAAACAACCCCACGACATTCCGTCCGATATTGTCCTTGAAGCGATATCCAGTAGGTAAATCGCTCGATTAAAATCGCATACCGGATTTCCCGCTCAGAATGGTCGGTCGCTGACGAACACGCGGGTTCATAACCATTAATCTGCAAATCACATAAGTATGTAGGGTAGGCAGTTACCTGCACCTACTTAGCAGCAGCATAACCAGCGACCAATCAGTCAGCGGCAAGAGTGTGATTTCAACACTCTATAAAGCCCCCAGCGTCGGACATTTAGATTAACCATGGGTTGGTTGATCAGTCACTTTTTGCTTTTAGTTGCAGACAGCAGCACTAATACCAGCTATTGGCTGACAGCTTTGGCAGAAAAGAGATCACATTCTTGGTGATGTGGACAGCTGACAACAAAATTATCTACCCACTGAAGTCGTGCTAAAGTTTAATAATCAAAAATCTTCGGTGGAGATTATTAGCTGTTTTGTGAGAACAACATGTTGGTCGGTAGTTCTCATCAGTGTAGATTGAAATTTTCGGCTCGTTGACTTTCGGCTTAAAGCGTAATTCGGTTTATTGGCTTTCCCCCGAAAGCTTTTCGGCCAAATAATCCTTTTTTCTCAGCGCCGTAGCGTGTGGTTGGCCAGGTTCATTTTCATTTATTTAGTCTACATCTATACAGATAACACTGAATCAACAATTTGACGCCACAATACACGGTTCGAGGCCGCATCTCTCCATCCTCGAATACGCCCCACGCTCGCCAAGTCGTTCTGCACCTGGTCTGCCCATCTCGCTCGCTGCGCTCCACGTCGTCTCGTACCTGCCGGATCGGAAGCGAACACCATCTTTGCAGGGTTGCTGTCCGGCATTCTTGCAACATGCCCTGCCCATCGTACCCTTCCGGCTTTAGCTACCTTCTGGATACTGGGTTCGCCGTAGAGCTGGGCGAGCTCATGGTTCATTCTTCGCCGCCACACACCGTCTTCTTGTACACCGCCAAAGATGTTGGCCAGGTTGCCCTCCGCCAATGGCGCCAGGCCTTAGGGGGGCGTCAAAATCCAGAATTGCAGTATGTGAAATGATGAAAAATCTCATCAATTGAATCGAATTGAATCTTTGATTTTTTGTAAGTTTTTTTGGTGGGGTAACTAATTGTTTTGTTGATGCTGAAGGCCTCAATCTGCTAAAATCATAAAAACATTTCATGTATTTTTAAATTCACCGATTCAAAGTGTTTCAGATTCAAGCTTTTAACAGACGATCCTTCGGGGACTATATCCGTAATAAACCGTTTGAATGATTTCCCAAAGGTCCTTTTCTGTCAATAACTGATACATGTATCGGAATGTCGGCTCCGGGAGCATCTTCACTGCCTTATTTTTATCATCTACCTGATGGAAAAGGAAGTGAATAATAGTAAGGGACAGGAAATACAGATGAAAAGAAGAGTGGAGCAATGGCCAAATGCGAAACACAGAGTAGACTGTAAAAATTTGAATAGTTTTTGTTTGTGACTAAGAAATCTAAGCCGTTTTAAAATAACAGACACTCGGAAGAAGTAATTGGGAGATTATTTGAATTTGAAATAAATTCGATCTTGATCCGATAGTGATCCAACCACTGACCGGCACACATGGGAGATGAATTTTATTGGCCTGAATTCCACTAGTACGTGAATTCACAACAGGAAAGTCTGTTTTTTTCGGTAACACACGAACTACTGGATCTAGTTTTTTTTATTTGTGTATGTCTATTTAGTAGCCCTGCAAGTAAAAGCGTAGCATTGCCAATCCGGAGATAATAAGGGGCGCCCAATAACTGTTTCGCCAAGGGCGCTGGGAGTTCATGCTACGGCTCTGCTTCCTCCTATTTAATAATTTATCCAAAGAATTTCTTATGGACAATTTAAACTCCGAAAAATGTTACTTCAAATACCGAAAAGTTTTCCGTGAAAATTTTAGAAATTCAAGAAGAAATTATAAAGTTTTAGTGGAATTTCCGAAGAACTCCACAGGATTTTCGAAAAAATTGCGTGCAAATTTCAAAGAATTTTCTATCGAAATTTCGAACTATATTCCGTTTATCAGATTTTTTGTTGAAATTCAAATTTTGAAGAATAATCAACAGAAATTCCGAAAAACTTTCCATGCATATTCTGAATAATTTAATATTATCCGGAGGATCTCGGGAACATCACACATATCCTTGGCAGTTACACAAAAGTTTCCTGGAATCTGGTTGAAGTACGCTCCCACTTTTTCCTCGTCATTCAATACGCCGCAGTGTGGTTTCGTTAACTTCTGGTAGTACAACCGCCGGACACGGCTTTCTGCGACCGTATTCTGTTTCTCTTCACGGTTTGGATACTTGGGGTTGGGAAGATCCACAAAGTACCTACGTTACGCAAAAATCAGCGATTTTCAGCCCCCTCCCCCCTTCGTCACGCTTTTTGTATTACCCCTCTAAAATTTGTATTAGAATCATCATTCTGCTTAATCTCCCTCTCTTCGCTCCTAAAAGCACGACAGACTTTGTGGATGGCCCCTTATGAACCTTAAACGTACATAGTCCAGCTCGAAAGTCTCCCTCACATGCAACCTTTTAGCCACACCTCACACAGTTTTCTTTTAAAGGTCCTAACCACGCGTTAGTGATCTATCTCGTTGACATGAAGCATTTTTCTGAATCTTCACTTCCAATCCATAGTCAGACATTTATGGAACCGCTGTTTTATATCAGTCACCGTAGAATTCGCAGTTTCCAACTTTTTCAAGAGAAGACCATCCGAGAAACTTGCCTTCAAAATCAGTCACTTGCCTCCCAGACAAGGAATGTAATTGTCGCTGAAAAATGCAAAAAACAAGCAACAAAAGAGAATAGCGATAACTCTTTGTCCTCATCTGCAGAGGATAAAGACATTGCCGCTTTCCATTTTATTTGCAACAAACATGGAGAGGTAGGGTAAGACGGTATAATATGCCCCCCTAAGGCAAAACCTTGATAACTTTTTAGTTTTAATCGCAATTTATGCAAACTTTGTGTTATTTGGTAGTGCAAGAAGTCGCAAATGCATTGCCCGTGACTAGTCATATAAAAATATTACAGATAACACGTAATAATGCTTTTTTGAAAAGTCGTGAAAAAATGGATTTCAAAAAGTGCCTGGGCAATACGCCCCACCTTAGCCAAAGACGTTCCATAGCCCTTCATTAGTATTTTAACAATCCCATAATAAAAAGGTTACAAATCCTTATGTGCTTGACATTAAAAAACCAACATAAGTCCATTTAATCAGGTTTTAATTACATTTCAATAATTTCCATATAATTTGGAAGCAACTTCTGCAAGCTCGCCGCGCTTGTGTCGTGTTGGTAAGGGCATATCGTCCTGCCTACACTGGAGCGTTTTGGCCAGTAAAACATATTTTCGAAAATCGTTACGTTTTTGAAGATGGAAGCAATTTTATATCATATTAATTACTGAGAAAAGTTATTTTGTTGCCCAACTGAGTGTTCCCGTGCAAGTTTTGCGGACAGTATGCTAGCGTCGCTCCAGAATGTTGAGCAAACAAACATGAAAAGTTACATCAAAACTGTCACTTTTTGTATTTTGCTATTATTTTCATTATGTAAAACAAAAATACTTCCACATTCACATAGTACGATGGTTTTGCAAATATGTATTGGTACCCACTGATTTTGACCCTGTAGTTAGTTATAGTTTTCTACAAATCAAAGGGGGGCGTTTTGGCCAGGTGGGCGCATTATACCGTCTTACCCTAATTGTTATGAACTTTTCAAACTGCGATAACTTGTATATTTCAGCAGGGATGCCAGACATACAGACATGTCTGTATTTATACAGACATTTGGTCTTGCATACAGACATCATACAGATTACAGACATTATACAGACTTTTGATTTAAGTTACAGACTTTTACAGACATTCGAAAACTTTGGGCTGCCAATAGTTTCCTGTTGGGCTTTCCAATCAAACCATTTTAGGGTTTCAAACAAAATTGTTATGGGGATTTCGTAAAGATTTCTTTATAACCGGTATCATTTTGGAATTCCGAGAGCAACCTTTTAGGCTTCTGAACGGGATTCCTTTTGGGTTCCAAACAGAATCCTTTTAGAATTCCAAACAGATTTTTTGATTCCTTTCGGAAACCTAAAATAGTAGTTTGTGCAACTAATTGCAAAAAGATGATTTTTTCAGCACGAGTTGTACGTTTATCAAACGAGGCTTGCCGAGTTAGATAAATACTACGAGGGCTGAAAAAATCGAGTTTTGCAACGAGTTGCACATGCTATTTTTTGCATTGACGAAAAATGGACTTTAATGTGATAAATCCGTACCAAAATGGTACAATTGTATTTACTTCACATAATCAATCTTGCCAAAATGTCATGCTGCTGCAAAAAACAAACATATTCCATGTTATCGTGCCACATTGTATGCTCGACAGACCATAAAGCAATAGATATACCTGCTTTTAGAGAATTTGATGTCATGTCCATTAAATTATTTAATTACGTGACACAGAGAATACACTGTTTGAACACTCAACCAAGTTAATTGAGCTATACATCTGGTCTATTATTGTTCTTATGCTGGTTTTTCATTATAGCACCCAAATGAGTGCTATAATGGATATTATGCAACCCATTTGAGTTGCATAATGTTCATTAAAGCACCCATTTCATTGGTATGGAAAAGTAGGCCGTTTTATCACTCATACGTCAACTGTAAACTAGGTATTATGATAAGGAATTGCAAAAAGATTCTTTTCAGAAGTCCAAATTCAATCCATTCTGAAACCCAAAATGATCCCGTTCGAAAGCCCAAAAGGAGTCCATTAGGGTGCCCAAAAATATCCGTTCGTACGGATTTCCGTACAGAATTGTGTGAACTTCCGAACGAAATCCTACTGGATTTACTAACAGAATCCCTTCGAGTTTTCGAACGAAATTATTTTGGGCCTTCGAAAGGAATCACTCTGGGCTTCTCAAAGATATCCTTTTGGGCTTCCAAACAGAATTCTAATGGGATTCTGAACATAGTCATTCTACAATCCCGAACGGAATACTTTGGTCGTCCGAACGGAATCTTTTTGGACTTTCTAAAGAAATACTTCTAGACTTTCGATTGGAGCGTTCTTGGCTTTTGAACGGAATATTTTTCTGCTTCTGAACAAGGGATTCCCATTAGAATACTTAAAGGATTTCCTACCGAAGCCCTAAAAGGATTTTGCTCGGTACTGCAAAAGAAATCGATTCGAAAACCCAGAAGACTTCTTTCTGAAAGCCAAAAAAAAACTCCGTTCAGAGAACAAAAAAATCTCGGTTCGTAAATCCAAATAAGTCCTTTCTCTGGGTTTCCGAACGAAATTATTTGGGATTCTGGAACAAACTTTTATATTTCATGAACGAAATTCTTTTGAGCTTCCAGAACAGAATTCTTTTGAGTTTTCTAACGGAACCTTGTAAGGCTGCTGAACGAAATTATTTTGGACTTTACTTTCAAACGGATTCCTTATAGACTTTTGAAGGGAATTCCGAGTGAATTTTAGATTTTTTTTTCTCATCCTGTACAAGGGATATCCTTTTGGTCTTTTGGAAGTCTTGAAAGATTCCGTTTGGGAGCCAAAAGTATTTTGTTCAAAAGCGCAAAAAGAAAAGGTTTTTGAATAATTTTCTTATTCCTGTACCTTCTAAACTCCATACAGACAAATACAGACATTTTGCTGAGATTGATACAGACTTATCAAAATTGTATCTGGCATCCCTGTATTTCAGAAGTAAAACACAAATCATGTCAACAGAATGGTTAAGTTTATGTCTAAACATTGATAACTGATACTTATTTAACCAAAACATCATCGAAAATCTACTACTTCTCAAAATGCGCGGCAAGTGATCATTGTCCAATTCTGTTCCAGTTCGGGACAAACGCTTATGGCGAGTTGAGTTTGTCCCAACATATACAAGAGAGGACAATGTCATATATTCTATAAATTCTTTTAGTTGACCGAGATGGGTTCTTCGGATGCTTCGTTTTGAAAAATACTTTTTAAGCAATGGGACTCACCTGCGACTATTTTGCCAACTGATTTTTGCACTAACCATTTGGATAAAATTGCAGCTCTATAGGACAAGTTCGAACAAATAATTTTTTTTGTGTTCCGCCGAATTCGTTTCACTTGCAACATCTTTTACTGTGATATAGGTAATAAATAATGATGCTATGATATTTAATATTTTCAAAGGGAGGATATTCTTGGCTGAAAGGAGGACGGAAGGACAATGTATAAAAAAAGGAGGACATATCCTTTCAAAGGATACCGTGTGGTAAGGTGTGATGAATATCAAAACCATAGAATTCAAAAAATAGAGTGGGGTCTCGTTAAAAACCCTTTATATCCATACTTTGCATTCTCACCAGATATTTTGTTTGAACGTCATTGTTGCTTTAAACTTATCGTTAAAAAGAAATCAATCCTTATTACTTAGACAAAACCCATACATTGCCAAAGACTCGTATGCTAATTTCAAAATGACTACTTTTTTCAGTGCCTTGCCTTCGCTGCACATTGTAGCCGTAGTGGCCATAGTCACTGCCTTTTCGCCGGCTTTCGGTATCATACCGTTTCGTTCTTCGGTGCTTCGTTCCAGTCGTCCTGCCGATTGGTCGTGAAAACCGACTTGCCAGTATCCGATTGCAATGGAGACTGAAGCCCCGCCCCTTCGGCGGCCGTTGCTATTGGCGTCGGCTCGGCTCATTGGCTCCGCTTTTGGTTCGTTCAATGTCACGTCTCATCCAGTTCCATACAGCGACACGTCCGGACCTGTATTTCTCTCGCGCTTTATTAAAAAGTTTTGCTGGTTCGTTTTCGGCTGTTTCGCACGCGTTAGCATTTTTCCCTCTCGGTCCCGTTATGAGAGATTCAGTGGCCGATCCGGTCGCTGGCACGGTGTCGAAGCGCAGCGCCAAAGGAGGCGAGGGAAGACCCCCCCCCCCCCCGCCCCCGATATTATTTTGTCAAGCAACGTGTTCTCGTCGCTGCCAATCGACGATCCCGGCAATCCGCGAAAGAAGCAGCAATCTGTGCTGCCGCAGGTGCAACCAGCGCGGAAGAAGAAGTGCCCGCCTGTGTTCGTAAAAGGCGATCCGCCGGATTTGCGTTCGAAAATTCGCCAACTGATCGTAAAGGGGCTGAAATGTACCTCTCGGCTCTGCAGCGAGGGCGTGAAAGTAATGCCGACCAACGAGGACCATCACCAATCCATCGGGGAGTTTCTTCAGGTCCACAAGTACAAGTTTTTCACTCATGACCTTCCCGGCACGAAGCCGCTCAAGGCTTTCCTGCGTGGGCCCCAAGACATGGATGAAAAGGAACTCATCGCCGAACTGGAGGGTTTTGGCCTCAAGCATCGATTCAAGCCCCAGCACCACCAGCTCCATCCTCCAGCGAATGACCCCCGCTTCCTCCCCCTGGATTTCGTCGGCAGCCGGAAAATTAAACTGACCAGCCGGAAGAATCTGCTCCGCTCTACACTCCGGAGCAGCTCATGCCGATCTTTGCAAAGCTCGTCACTCGGCTGCTCGGCTGCTCGGCTATAAAACCCGTTTCGACCAGGTCTTCACTCTTGGCATGTTCATTATTGAAAATGTCTGCTAGGGTGGGCCTGGTCAACTGGAACGCTTGCTCGCTCAAGAGCAAAAGCATCGAACTGGCTGATTTCCTCGAGGAGAAGGAGATCGACGTGGCGTGTATCACTGAAACGCATTTTGAGCCGGAGGTGAGCGTCCACATCCCGAACCTCCGCAACGTGCGACTCGACCGGCCCTCCAGGGGAGATGGTGTGGCCATCGCACTTCGATATAACATCAACTGTCGCCTGCTGCCAAGCTTCGGCAAAATCGGCAAAATCACGGTCATCGCGGTGTACTGCCCAACTCAAGCTAAAGCCGGCAATGGTTCATCGACCGCCCTTCGGAGGGACATCGCCAAGCTAACTCGGAAACAAGGCCAGTACATCATTGCCGGTGACCTGAATGCCAAACATCAAGCCTGGGGCAGCAGCCGCGGCAATCGAAACGGCACCATCTGGAGCAACGATATGGAGGAAGGCCACTACACGATCCTGAGCCCGCATTCCCCCACTCGGCTGAATCGGTCCGGCGTCCATTCGACAATCGACTTGTACATCACCAACATGAACGACCACATTTCGCACCCGTTCGTCTACCAGGAGCTCAGCTCGGATCACTACCCGGTGGTGGTGGGAGTGGCCCCCTCGGTTAATCGGCATCAGTTGTTCCGGTGAAATTATCATCGAGTCGACTGGGACCGGTTTCAAAAGGTGCGTGGACGCCAACGTCGACTACGAGGGCCGGTAACGCATGAAGCTATTGATCAAGTTTCATCGAGGAGGCCTGACCTTAAAGCACGCTGCAATCGAGTCACAAAAATTATCAAGGCCAGAATGGTGGACCTCAAAAATAACGATTTCTCCAATAAGATCCACACTCTCCCAGACTATCCAAAGCCGTTCTGGCAAATGACCAAAATACTAAAATCCCAGCCTCGGCCCGTTCCACCTTTAATCCCAGTAGACAATAATGGCTCTAAGGATCGCATGATAACTCCTGCAGAGAAGGTCGCTGAAATAGGTCGTCACTTCGTCAGCTCACACAATCTTGGGCAGAACATCGACAGTCCACACGAAGCAGCCGTCAACGAGTATGCACACAACATTCATCTGACTCCCAACGACTTCTCGGAGGAGTTGGAGATCTCAGCTGACGAATTGACGGCCTATATCGAATAATCGAAGAACATGAAGGCCCCAGGCTTCTAGAGCTTCTATTCGAAAAAGCTATTCAACACCGGTTACTTGAGTCTGCCGCAAATCTCAACATCTTGCTCGAGGAACAGTTTGATATCAGACGCGGTCGAACGTCCTCAGATGGAACAAGTTTGTCTCAAAAACATCCATGGCAAGGACAATCAGAGTCTCAATCAGCGGAGCGAGTTCCAATGCGCACAACATCGTCGCAGGCCAGGGAAGTATTCTCGGGCCCCTGCATCTCAATCTTCCAGAACCTCCAGAAGGCGGCATTCTGTCTCTGTTTGCAGATGACATCTCCATCGTCTACAATGGTAGAGTGATCAGAACGCTAGTGGCAAAACTTCAACGAGGCCTGGATGCCCTAACAGAGTACCTCATCAGCTGGAAGATCTGTATCAAGGCGGCGAAGACCCAGGTCATCATTTTTCCCCACTCTAAATCTTCTAAACATGTTCCGTTCCAATGGCACGACCTAGCAACACACATGTTTCACATAGGCTACTGCAACTCTTATGTGACCAGATTTAGTCAAAATCAAATTGCTGCAACCATAGTTCGCTGACTTGTGCTGCTCGGGTGGCTTGACCCTCGATAGCAAGCTTATTTTCCGGCAACAGGTTGACAAGGCAGTGACAACCCAAGCAGCACTTCTTGTTTCACTACTGAACATTTCACTGTGTTGCAACTATTCGGAAAGAAACAATCTTTGCGTATTTGCTATCAAATATAACTCTCTTGCAATCTAAAAAGCGCAAGGGGTGGAGCCTACGGAAACATCCTTCGATTGCAGTAAAATTGCAAAAATGTTGCAAAATACTACATATATAAAACTGGATTCGATTTATGGATCTTGTGATTGATAGTCCTTCACTCTACCACAGCACCATTCAACACTTCGAAGGGACTGCATGTTGACTCACCATAAAAACCATACGATTCTGAAGTTTCGCACTCGGGTTCCCCGTAACTTGATTGCACCATCACCGGAATAAATTGTGAGTTGTCAAAACGTTGAACGATGCTAAATTAAACATGAAGATACACTCAACTTATCTGGAACTTAATTTAAACAAACAATTCAATATTGAAAGACGCATTCAAGTTACATGGTAAAAATGCAACTTAATGATTTTGTTTCTTGTATGCAACATGCTGTGCGGTATTCCTTCGTTGTTTGTTTTCAAATGCCAAACGCGTACTGCATTGCCATGTTAATGAACCATTGATCACATTTCGAACGTTTTTGACATCTTGATGCAACTTCTACGTGCTTTGATGTTTTCCAATGCCTTTAATGAAACTGAATGGAAACAAGGTGCTTTTCGGAAGATGTTGCGTGTGCTACTTGGGAAAGTGTAACGTCTTGTTGAAGCTACTGTACCCTCTGGTCAATCGTCGATCGCCAAAAATAAGCTTGCTGTCTACAAGCAAGTCATCCTCCCTGTGATCGATTACGGGATGCCGGTCTGGGAGAGCTGTGCAAAAACTCATCATCTGAAACTCCAATGAGTTCAAAATAAGTTCCTGATGATGATCCTCAATACTCCTCCCAGGACACAATCTTTTGATGTCCACCGTCTGGCTGGCATCAACGCTTTGGTCTCGGATCAGGCAGCCATTAGGACGCTGATACCCAATTAGAATATCAAACTGTAATATAAATATGTAGATAAGTTCATTGGATATAAGAAAACTGCTTTCCCGAGCGCAAGTCACTGAGGTAATGATTGATAGTGACATTTTCTCGCAAGTATCAGACATTAGGTTTTCTTTCAAGTGAAAATTTCTAGTTAGGGGAGCTGTTTCGTTTTCCATCACACTGAACATATATTCATCTCATCGCGAAACAAAGAAATATGGTACCAATTTCGTTGCTTCTTTTTGCTAACATGCGTGCTCGCTCACTGCTGAAAAAATCACAAAAATAAGAAACAAATCAAATTCCTTTTCATTGCTTTGATTCCGTGGGATGAATATCGGAGCTATGAGATAAAGTCTAGGAGCAGTAACCCTAGAAGTAGTAAATTCTCAATAAGATTTCAAGAAGCGTAAATCGGTTCTTTCCAAATACCCTATTTGGAACGGAAAAGAGTTGGTCTGAGACGATTTTTTTTTTCAAATTGAAAGTGGCGGTTGTAGCATCGGTAATGGTTCCAGCAGCATCGGAGCTGTCCGAATTTGATCACAATCAAGTTAATGTAATTAGATTTGAATGGAATGTACTGCTAGGGGAACATTTTCGGTAAAACAAATTCTCTTCTCTCCACCATACAAATGGTGGTCGTGACAAAGGACCGATTCATTTTAATTATACCACTCGACCGCCATCCGATGATTCGTTGCTACGGATGCCGGCTGGTACACGCTCCGTGAAATTTCGACCGTAAATAACGCTCTGCGGCTGCTGCCGCAATCGCCATAGACGCCACTGTGGTGTTACTGAAACCGGTTACAGATGGTCCACGCTGCAGCAGAGCGCCGCTCGTTGTGAAATCTAGAACGAAAATGCGCGCGTGCAAGACACGGCTCTTTTCATGCATAGAGAAAATGAAGCGGTAAGCCAAAAGGTGCGCACCATCCATCAATCTGATGTCCGTGTTGGGGATGCATGAATGGGATTGATTGGTTTTGAAATTTTTACCGGGCGTGGAAAAATTAAAATTTTCAATAACTTGACGTTGATAATTTATTTATTTATTTTTATTTATTTATCTACATAATCTTTATAATCGCATAAATAACCACATAACAGTTTTCAAAGCTTACGCAACTATGTACTATTTTCTAACACAATAAAATAAGTAATTTCATACCAAAGTACGATTGGGAATTGAAGTTAATGCTCATATTTCGTTTGAAAGAGACAAATGTCGTTTCGCTTCTATGATTACGAGGTAATTCGTTCCAAATTTTGACAGCACGGGCACGAAAATATTCTCTCAAATTATTAGAAAGGGCTCTTGGAACAATAAGTAGTAATGCTCGAGAAGAGCGGGCAACCTTGAAGAAGTTTCGGAGGTAAATTGGGGGGTCATTTATAATTTTATATGTTTGGATGCATGTTCTTAGCTTAAGATGATTCACAAAATCACAACCAAGTAAAGACTTCTTATAGGCAGATATATGGTCATATTTTTTTAGATTGTATGCGTATCTTACAACTGCATTGAAAGCCTGGTTTAGTTTTTTGAGATTTGCCTTTGATACAAGACCAAACAATATGTCTCCATAATCGAATAGAGGTACTAAAAGTGACTTGGCAAGTTGAATCCTGATGTGTTGAGGAGTACAATGCCGCAGCAAAAGTAGAGAGTGCAAGGCGTTGTAGACTTTACTGGAAACTGCTTTTGTCTGGTTTGTCCAATTTAAATTTGAATCCATAAGAATGCCAAGATTTTTAACCACATTAGAATACGTGATGAAATCGTTTCCAACTTTAATTAGAGGAACAAAAGGTAAGGTTGCACGTTTAGTGTGAAAAATTATAGTCTGTGTTTTTTGCACGTTAAGAATCAGTCCATTCTGTTCACACCACTCTAAAATATTTTGAACATCTGAGTTCATCCGACAAACGATTTCAGGTGCGGTGCTAGGTTCTCCGGAGATGTACAGCTGACAATCATCCGCATATAGGTGAAATTTACAGAAAGATAAACTCAATGGTAAGTCGTTTATAAACATCGAGAAGAGTAATGGACCGAGTATTGAGCCTTGTGGTACCCCAATTTGGACTGCAATAATTTCGGATTGATGATTATTGTAGTCGACATACTGCAACCGATTGGAAAGATAGGATAGAATTAAACTTGAGGAGAAATGGTCTAAGTGGAAATTGTGTTTCAACTTTTCACATAATCGTCGGTGGTTAATAGAATCAAATGCCTTACTAAAATCTAAGAGCGTAAGGAAAGTGATCATTTTTTTATCTAGTGCTTCCCTTATGTCATTTTCAATATTAATCAGTGCGGTCACTGTACTACATGCCTTCCGATACCCCGATTGGAAAGCGCATAGCAGGTTATTTCGGATTAAATATTCATTCAGTTGTTTAGAAAGTACTGACTCAAAAACTTTAGAAAGAGCGCAAAGGATGCTTATTGGACGATAATCTTTTTCGATACATGGATTATCAATCTTACTAATTGGAATAACTTTAGCAATTTTCCAATCGACAGGAAATTCGGATGATGTAATGCAGCAATTGAAAATATCAGTAATGTACGTAAGAGTGACACCTAAAGAAATTTTAAAACATCCAATGGAATAAAGCCGTTGTCTACAGCATCGCATGAGGCAGTGGCGAACTCAGCTAAAACTTCATCACTAGTTACACATCTGAATGAAAAATTTGGTTGTGTTTCAACCACTTCACTTTGATTGAAACTAAGGGGCGGGAAGTGTGCTGCAAAAAACATATTCAGGGAGTCAGCAGTTACGTCACCTCCACCTACATGAGTGTTCGTTTGATTCAAGCCCATTCGTTTAATGTTTTTTCCACAACTGCTTTGCAGGAAGATCAGCACTAAGTTGAGAGTTAAAATATTCTCGTTTTGTGCGTTTGATTTCGCGGTTGGCCAAGTTACGAAGGCAGGTGAAATTTTTCCATTTATTCTGGTTACCTTGGTCCCGTTTCCAGCACTCATAGGCTTCGGAGCGATTTTTAATCAATCGATTAGCATACTTGTTGATCCAAGGATTTCTTGGATCTTTGGTCGTCTTTTTCTTGAGTGGGGCATGTATGTTAAGAACGGAGTAAAGTAAATCATTGAAACACCGAAGCTTTTCGTTGATTCCCACACAGTTGTAGACATTATCGAAATTGACACAACGAAGATCAGCAATAAACGAGTTTTTATCAACTTTATGATATTCGCGAGTCCAATAAGAATCAGTAGAAGTTTTAGATAGCCTAAACTTATAATCAACACAAATAAAATCGTGATCGCTGACGACTGGTACACATTGTTCAAACTGTCCGTGCAATTACCTATAAACAGATCAATGGTCGATGAAGAACCGGGCCTATGGCAAGTTGGATGAGTAGAGACAAGTTTGAAATCAAATGATATTAAATAATCAATTAGTTTCACAGTCTTGTTTGAATCGCGTTTCATCAGATCAATGTTGAAATCACCCATCAACAGAACATTGGGATTTGAAGATGAAATTTCTGAAACTACACTGAAAATTGTGTCTAGTTTTGAAACATTAACGTCCGGGGTTTATAGACGACACCGCAGACTAAATTGGCATGCTTAAGTTTAATAAACAAATAATCAATTTCACTTTCAGTTTCAGGTTTTGCAATAACGGTGCATTTAACATTTTTCTTAAGGTAGAAGGCAACTCCTCCTCCTCTTGATTTATTTTTATTTTGACGATCAGATCTGATGATTTTGTATCCATCGAGTTCAATAGACTTATTAGTAATTGATGGTTTAAGCCAGGTTTCAGTAATAGACAGAACATCTAATTTAGAATTCTCTAAGAAAGAACGATGGTTATCTATGTTACTTCCCAAACTCCTCGCATTATGAAGTCCAATTTTGATGAAGTTTTTAGACTGTTTCTCAAGTGAGTTTCTCATGTGCATGTAATCAAAATAATGGAACTTAATTTTTGACTCGTAAATTGACATGTCCAAACATGGAGGGAGTAAAGGAGCAGTTACTAATAAATTAGAATCAGATAGTACGTTGGTATGATTATTACTTACGCTGATTATGTCGAGACTATTCGTCTGGGTACATTGTCGTTTTTTGGCTGAAACTCGCGAATTTCGACACCCTCCGGCCAATAAAATGTGTATCATTGATAACTGTGGCAAGATCTTCCGAAACAGATAACTTGAACGACACGAAGGATAGTTCGTTAATGTCCTTATTTCGCGGGACGAGTTTAACACATTTAAGCGAAGATTTGTCGATATTAATGGTCTCGCGGAGATACTCGATGATGTCTTCCTCAGATTGTTCAATGTGGAATGGTGTGACGTAGAATGATTTCATAGTTTCTTCGGTAGGTATTTGGCGCACTGGGTGACGATTCCTGTTAACTACCTTTAATCGACAGTCATGTGGCACTTCACATGTTGATGGTGCAGCAGAGCGAATTTCGGTATTTGCAACAGCAGCAGGACGAGTAGCAGTGTTTGCAGCAGCAGTAGTCCTGGAAATCACACTGGCGTAGGTAGTGGTAGTGGAGGCAGGATTTGAGGTAGCAGCAGCGGAGAAAGTGACGGTGGCTGGTTCGGCGGTGGACGTGGTGGCAATTACTCGACTAGTGGTTGAGGTAGTGGTGGTGGCGAGTGCGGTGGTGGCTGAAGCGGCGGCAGGGGCAGTGGCATTGTTGAAAGTCTCGATTTCGGTGATAGTTCTAGCATTCATTCCGGTAAAAGAAGCAGTAGGCAAACAGACTTCTGGATGTTTCGGTGCGTTTTGGCCATCATTGTTGTAAAGGTCATCATTATCCAAGGAAACATCAAGATCTCCTGCGTCAGCGACAGTATTGTTGGCAGCACTTGAGCGGAGCGGAGCTTTATAAAAATTAGCAAATTGGTGCAAAGTTTGCGAATTGATTGATATATAAATTTCAAAAGTCTATCGAAAGATAAATTAACTATTAACGTTTGAAATTTCCTACATGATTTCAGGACGGCCTTCAATTTTGAAATTTTCATTTTACATCCTGTATCCTAGATTGGATAAGTCCTTAAATGTATATTTTCTGTGTCACGTAATAAATTTGATGGACATGCCAACAACATTTTCTAAAGGCAAGCTCATCTATCATGGTTTGTCGAGCTATAGAATGTGACACGATAACATGGAATCAGATTGTTATAAGAATCTTGCCAAGCCTCGCTGGATGAAATGACAAATCGTGCTGGAAAAACATAGTTTTGCAACTAGTTGCACAAACATATATCGACGTCCGAAGAGGTCTGATAATATAACTACGAATATCTCTAACAACTCCAGCTTTTGTCTATATCAAAGAATTGATTCAATATAATGCACAAACTATTACTACACTGCCGAGCACATCCCAGTTGGTAGATCCAATAAATTTCACTACTTCACATAATTGGTCAGAAATGATCGATGTGCTATACAAAAAGAGCAATCATTCTCAGAAGAACTTCAAACAATCTGAATATAACAAATCTATCGTTTTACCACAACAATTTCCAACCGCCTTCGATCGCTTCCAGGAAATCATTCTTCAAAATCAATATCGTGCCTTATTACATCAATTCAATGTTTACATAAATTACAACGACAGCTAACGATTTGCATTTTTTTCTCTCCATCTACTCCACTCCTAGGTATGCGCGATCCAACATCAACCTTCAACCATAAGCCACCATCAACCAACCGCTTTGCGGAACGACCGGAGACCGCCTATCACTACCGATCGGTACCCACCATATGATCATTTCTTAGAGCATTTCAGCTCAACTCGGTATCTAACCGCGGCACGCTACACAGTTTAATGGTCCACATCACCGATCAAACTGTTCCAACGGCCAGTTGGTTCAACACTGAATAACTTTGTAAAAAACGATCAAATTAATTCGATTGTATGTGGGTCATTCCGCGCCAAGTGACCGAGCACGTGCAATTAACCTATTTAAAAATAATGAAAAATACCTAGCACATATTAAGTTTGGTCCATTATTTTGAATAACCATATGACCATGGTGATTGAGCCGCCCCTTCGACCAAAAACCCCTTCCTGTTTTTGAAGATTTTTAAAAACATGCTATTTTCAAATATCGATATCTCAGCCCCCGATAAAGCTACAAGAAACTTAAATACCAGTTTTCCGCTTGAAATTTGATGAAGTTTTAAGAAAAAATACTTTAAATGCTGAGCAGTGTTGCCAACTATATTATTTTTCTCACAAAATAATAAAAAAGCATTTTTCTCAAAATACGTATATTTTTTTCTTCGATTTCTCAACGGATTCGAGCTTAACAGACTTTTTCCAGTCGGAAACACTTATCGATACAAAGTAAAATGCGCCGTTGCTGAGATATGGCAGCTTTAGTAAATCTTATTTGGGTCATTCCGCGCCAAGTGACCGAAAAAAAGTGAAAACTTGCAGGTGAATACTATGAGTTCTAACCAAATCAGGTGTATCTACTTAGGGGTCGTACACTTATTACGTAAGCAATTTTTCTGGGTTTTTCGCTGAACTGTGCTGGTCGTCAAAATCCATGTCCAATCCAAAAACAATATAAATTCAATTGAAAAATCTATTCGAAATCCAATCCGTATCTAAACCAAATTCAAACCAAAGCAAATCAGAATCCAGTCAAATCATATACAAATCCAATACAAATCAGATTCAAATTCAATCTAAATCTGATCCAATCTATATCCAATCAAAATCTGATCCAATTCAGATCCAAATCTAATCCAATCCAAAGCTGATCCGAACCCTATCCAAATTCAATCCAATACTAAACTAATCCAAATCGTTTGAAATTCAATCCAAATCTTAATCCAATCCAATCTAAACCCAATCCAAATCCAATCAATGAAGGAATATAAAGTAATTTATTATGATGCGCTCAATATAACTCACTTCTTATTAAATTTCTGAAAATCAATTCATTTTGCACCTTGTGGGTCGCAAACAATATTGGATTCTGCTAGACCCACCTAGCATATCCAAAAATTTGGGAACCTCTGTTCTAAGGATTTAAAGAAGATGGGGTTCGAAAATGGAGCGTGGTTTATGGGCCACCCCTTATGGATTATAAATTTATGTTCTGACATAATTATCAAAATTTTATTATCTTCAGACGAATTTCAGTGTTCAGAACGCTTAGTAAGGAACATGAAAAAATGCGTTGACACAAAAGGTATTTTGTGCTGGCTGGCCAATCTTAAGAGGGGTAATCTCCTCCAACAAGAAAACGTACAAAAAGTTCAGGGAAAAAAGAGTACAAAAGCGAGCGTGAAGGAGGAAAACGGGTGCAGAAGCAGAAGCGTTTGGTTCTAGCGAATCTTACAAGGAATTTTTTTTTTACAAGATTGGATTTATCAAATTCGCCGAACATCGGCCGCCCGAATGCGTTTTAGCAGGAGCAGCACGCACTCATACAGTATGTGTATGTGTAATCCACGAGTACTTCAAACTGGTGTTCACGGGAGCAAAACTTCTCTCTTGAAACTTGAAGTTAACAGAATCAAAGCATTTCCCTCGTTTAAAGATCTATTGAAACTGAACCTTTGTAGCCCACCAGCAGAGCTAATTGAGCAAAATGCAGTCATGTAACTACTGTCCTAATGTTGGTTTTTCATTACAGCACCCAAAATGAGTGCTATATTGAAATTTATGCAACCCATTTGAGTTGCATAATGGTCATTAAATCACCCATTTCGTTGGTATGGAAAAGTAGGCCGTTTTATCAATCAAAGACGAACTGTAAACCAGGTATTATGATCAGGAATTGCAAAAATAACTTTAAACCATTAAAACATATTCAGTGGAAATCTGGCATCACTGGCCTCAAAAGCATTATGTGCTGCAAAAATATGTTTTTTTTTGTAAATTATTCGAATAAAACTAAAAAACTACATTATCATAGTTGTTTACCTTTACAGAACGAATTGAACGATATGCTGAATGAAAACCTTCGATTATGCCTAACTAAAACCGTCATAACTCAGCAACTGCTCATTTTACTTTGTAACGATAAGTGTTCCTGACAGGAAATTGCCTGATAAACTCAAATCCGCTGAGAAATCAAAAAAAAAATTATACGTATTTTGAGAAAAATGCTATTTTTTATTTTTTTTATGAAAATAATGTAGTTGGCAACACTGCTTTGCATCTAAAATATTTTTTGTAAAATCTTCACAAAATTTCAAGCGGAAAACTGGTACTAACGTTTTTTGTAGCTTCATCAGGGGCGGAGATATCGATTATTGAAAATGGCATGTTTTAAAAAATCTTCAAAAACGGGGAGGAGTGTTTGGCTGGAGGGGCGGCTCAAACGGTCGGATCAAATGTTTTTTCGAAATGTAGGCCCAAAGTAAGTAGATACACCTATTTTGGTCGGAATTCATAGTATTCACTTGCAAGTTTTCACTTTTTCTCGGTCACTTGGCGCGGAATGACCCATGTATAATATTTGTATTGGGTATTTATCAGAGGACGGCAGGGTCACCGGCAATCATATATGTTCGTTTACTGAACTGAGCGCTGACATTCAAGGAAGTGAATTTGCACGGAGATTGTTGCAATTCAACAAATTCGACTTCCCTTCACTGTTCTGAATAATTTTAACGTTCGTTGTATAAGTTGGTTTATACACTTTTGGGTTTCAGTTGCATATTTATTCCCACTTCCGTTTTTACTTTTGTCATTCTTAGTATATTACTATTCCACTTTTTCCATTTTCTTCCCTACTTCACTCCAGAAATAATATCCCTTAATATTTTTAGTGAGTGTTATATATGTAAAAACATTTTTTAATTTTTTTAATTCAAAACCCAATTAAAATTTCAAATTTGTGACAATCCATTCTCAATTAGTGAGAAATACAACAATAATTCCATCAATACATAATTGTAGCATGTACAGCAGTAATGGACGGTCGTAGATTTCCACGTAAAACCTCAAACGATTAGTGTTGGAATCAAAAAATCGAATGGCTGCAATTCAGTTTACAAGTTTTTTTTTTCAAGAAATTGAACACAGCTCGGTATGCAGTGGTGGTCAGCATCGATATACGTTGCTATGCGGAAAGTCCGATCCGATCCGACATTGACTGTTGCTTGAGGCAGCATGTAGAGTCCGTACAGCCAGTGCAGTGCAGTGTGGGGTATGATTTATGAAATTGTGCGTGAAATGGCAATTAGGTTATTACAAAACAGCATCGTAGATTTTTGCGATCGGATTTGCGGAACGGAGCGGAACGTGTCGGCTATAAAAGCTGACGGCAGCAGCAACAGCAATTGATGTATGTTGTTTTGAGCATGAACGTAGGGATTGTTTTGAGTTTTCGAACATGTTGAACCATATGATCGATGGCTTACGGCAATTTGTTGATTATTATGGTGTAATGTAGGTATAACAGCAAGTGCCAAATTAGAGATGAATTATACGAGTGAATGTGATTTCGGTATGATAAAGTTTCATTTCCAAGTGGTTCAAACGAAGATTTTTTACTTTTAACCCCTGTAGCCCGAAAAAATGTCCATGACACCACTATTTATATGAGACGATATTTACTATTTTCAACAGAAATGATTATAAAACCTCGAGGCAAAAAATTAACTTAATCCAAACGCTAAGCACCAACTTAACTGCTGAGAGATTTGATCACATTTGAATTGCAATAAATTTTAAACTTAGAGGCACATTAAAATCGATTACCCCAGTATTCACCATTCAAATAAGCAAAATCTAGACAATCAGAGATCAGATAGGATTTTTTACAGCTGAGTCGATAAGCTCGTTCCAAAAATCAACCAAATAATTTCCAAATTGAGTAATCCAAGATCGAACAGCTCTTAAGAGATCTCCGTAACGTCACTCAGCGACTTCAACCCATATACACGGCGCTAGCCACGAAAATATGACCGAGTCATGAAATGGCCATTAGCCCTCTCGCGTGCGAACCTCCAGTCAGTGTTGGAGCAATTGCTATCTGCGGTTGCGGCTTTTGCGGTACGTCGCGCCACCCGCACTCAATCCGGCTGCAGCCGTAAAACGCGGTACCAATTCGCCCCCGAAAGAATGTCATGAATGGAAAAATAAATATTTAAATTTCTCGTGCACCGCTCGCTCGAGCGCAATAATCAGGTTAGGCTTGGCTCGATTTTTCCCGAGTACCAACCGCCGGAGTGGGCACGATTCTTTCTTACGGCGCTGATGAGTCATAATTCGTTGTCGTAACCGGCCGTAGGCGTAATTATGCTGGAACTTGTGGGTATCGATCTTACAGTACAAGGCCATCGCGGTGGGACTGGCCGTGGAAGGTACACAGTAACGAAGTGACCGTTTTGAGTACAGTGATCGAGTTTACATAAGTGGATGTTTGTTTTGGATTTGGACTCGGATCAAGTGATTCAATCAATATCGATCAGCGGACTGAGCACGATCGATTCGATCGGCAGATCGGTGAATTAAATTCTTTGTCGGCGCCTGCCTGGGTTGACTATTTGGGTTGAGACCACCCGGTTGCCTAATCCCTTCTTGGTATATATAGATCAGAGGTCGGTAAGGGCTTGCGGATGGCGATTGCCAAAAATAGACGGAGTTGAATAACTTAGTGACAAGTAAACAAAAACCGAACAGCAATGATCTTGTCTTCTCTTTCATAATAGTTACAACTACGTTGCATAACTGAGTTGAATTTGTATGGTTTAGTATTCGCAGAAATCATCAGATCAAATATCTGAGGTCTATTTGAGTTTCTTATTCAGAATTAGACTAAGAACAATCGACGATCGATTCACATAAAATCTGGTCGCACGATTTTTGTTTCGGAAGTTCTCCTCTTTCAATGTTGAAAATTTCGTTATGATTCGTTATTATTCCAAAACGTTATAACAAATTGGATATTCTCGTGAAAATCCAACCTGATTAAATTAAATTGTTGAGTTAAATTTAAATTTGCTAAAAAATCTTGTACTTGAGAAGATGTTCCTGAAAAATCAAAATCTGTGTTTGCTGATAAGTTGACTAAAAAAACCCAACTTAATTCACCGAGTGGTGATACTGCCTTTCTCGCATTCAGCCAAGACACCAACCTTATATGGCACTTATATAGTTCGATACCATTTTCTTAATAACTTTTAACACAAACCGTCGATCGTTATCAAATTCAATAGTGATCAACAAGGCTTTGTCCCCAGACGAATGCAATTTGTTGCGAGTAAATCGGTTAAGAATTACTATATGAAAAAGTGGCTAATGTTTTTCAGTTTTCGTATGCACACACACACATACACACGGACAGACAGATATTTGTTCAGATCGCCGAGCTGAGTCGATAAGTATATAACATCATGGGTCTCCGAGACTTCTTTAAAAACCTCGATTTCGGAGTGAAATTATAGCCTTTCGGTACAACTTCGTTGTACGAGAAAGGCAAAAATGATGTGGCCAACGATGTGCTGTTGCAGACAACGATTTCGTCACAAAATAAGCCTATGAAGTTGAAGCTCTTCATGGAAATGTAGCTGAAAAAATACATTCTACCATTCTTCAAAACATACAACGGCCTGTAAAGTTTGTACCATATTCAAATCCAATTTTCTTGCTATAACTTTAGTACCGTCACAAAAAGGGGGAGAGGGGATGTAGTTCATTGAAAAATAAACCACAAGGTTACCCTACATTTCACTCAATCAGGAAGCATTGGTCAATACTTGACCGGAAGCCTTGAAAAGTAACTCGAGATGTTGCTGAAATGGCCGAATGAAACAGGCGCAAGTGCAGAATGAAAAATATTTTTCTTATCTATCTGTGTTTGTATGATAAATACCACCATTTATTGCAGGATTCATAATTTTCGCCAAAAATACCTCCTTTTTTCCTATTGTGCAGTGTTCCAGAGATTAATGCAAAATTACGTTTTCATTAAATTTAAGAAAAAAATGGAATTCACCACTTTTTCAAATATTGTATTTTTGGTTGATTTTTCTTGGGGAAAGGGTTGTATGGCCATCTGGCCAAATAACACGTTAAGCCGAAAGTCGACTAGCCGAACTCCATTCGTCAAAATTGAACGGATGGCCGAAACGGGGAAGCGTTATTTGGCAGGAACCCATTCGGCCGAAAGCCATTTGGCCGAAAAGGTCATTTGGCCGAAAGGGTCATTAGACCGAAAGGGTCATTTGGCCGAAAGGGTCGTTTGGCCTAGTGACCCTTTTGGCCTAATGACACTTTCGGCCAAATGACCCTTTCGGCAAAGTTACCCTTTCGGCCGAATTGCTTTCGGCCGAATGTCCCTTTCGGATAAATGACCCTTTCGGCCAAAAGACTCTTTAGGCCATATGACCCTTTCGGCCAATTGACCCTTTCGGCCAATTGACCCTTTTGGCCAAATAACCCATTCGGCTAAATGACTTTCTGCCTAATGGTCTGTTCTGCCAAATACTATATTCGGCCAAACAACTTTCGGCCTAGTGCCATTCGGCCAAATGGCTTTCGGCCTAGTGTCATTCGACGAAATGTCATTTTCTGCTAAACAGCCATTTCTTTTAAACGCCATTTCTGCCAAATGAAACTCTCGGCCGTAGTATTTTCAGACCAAATCAAACTATCATTCTCAGCCAGATGGTTTTTGGCCTGATAGTTAGTTCGGACATATTCGGCCAATGGCCATGTTAAGAAAATAGTCCATACCATGTTCCTTTTTTTGTCTTTATTAGCGAGACTTTAAGCCCTAGGCTGGCTCGTCTCGTACCATGTTTCTTCTTTTTCTTATGTATCTTTCTTTCCACTCTTCTTAAAAATTTCCACTTTTCACTCTACACTTTTTACTCTCCATTCGACCCTATACTATACATGTTTCACTACTCAAACTTCATTCTTCATTATTCACTTTCTATTCTCCACTTTGCATTCACTCAAATGTAACTAAATTCGGTTGTATAGGAATTACAGTAACTTTGGTGCAACATATGTGCTGCTAGGGTCCTCCTCTATCAATATTTACTCTCCATTCTTCATTTTTCGGTTTTCAGTCTTCGTCGTTATTGGCATTACATTCCCACACTGGGACAGAGCTGACTCACAGCTAAGTGTTCATTTAACATTTCCACAGTTATTAACTGCAAGGTTTCTAAGCTAAGTTACCATTTTTGCATTCGTATACCATGAGGCTAACATGATGATACTTTCATGCTCAGGGAAGTCGATACAATTTCCAATCCGAAAATTGCCTAGACCGGCACCGGGAATCGAATCCAGCCACCCTCAACATGGTCTTGCTTTGTAGCCGCGCGTCTTACCGCATGGCTAAGGAGGGCCCCGGTCAACTTCGAATATTATTTGCTTTCTAGAACAATCTTGATACCATAATACGCTATTCAGCAGCAAGCAAACTCCCATACTGTACCGACCAACGCACCTGCAACGTATGAAGACCCAAATCCGAGCCTCATAGCTGCTAAACAGCCTCATAGCTGCTAAACATTTTCTACAAGTCAATGTAACAGTGGAGACAGGAGAATTAAGATCACAAATCGTGGAGATTTCGTACTCTAATTCTTCACTCTCTATTTCCTACTCTCCACTCTACACCCTTCACTTTTACTCATCATTCTTCACTGGCTACTTTCCATTCTACACCCTTCCCTCTCCACTTTTCATGTTTCATGCCTTATTCTACATTTCTCACACTATCACTTTCTCTTCACTCTTCCCTACCCTAGCAGCACACTTGTTCCACTTAGGTTACTGTAACTCGTATGTGACCAGATTTAGTCACAAACAAGTTGCTGCAACCAATTTTGCCTGACTTGTGCTGCTTGGGTACTTCTTCCTCACTTTTTACTTTTTATTTACCTTTCTTCTGTGGCCATTTTTTCGTCTTTGGTCTCCATTTTCACTTTTCATTTCTCACTAAGCACATTTTACTTTTCACTTTCTACCCTTCAATGTAAATTTTTCTACTTTTCTTTCTTTTCTTCATTCTTCACTCATCACTATAACTTCACATTCAACACCCCATTCAATTCACTATACATTCTTTCTTTTTCACGATTCAATCTACATTTCTCACCCTTTTCTCTTCGTTCTTTTCTCTTCAATCTTCACTTCGCATTTCTGACTCTTCACTCTTCAATCTTCACTCTGGACTTCCCATTTTCTACTCTTCACTGTCAATTCTTCATATTCCAATCTACCATTTTTACTCCTTATTCTTCACTCAATACTTTTCACTTGTCACTCTCCTCTCTTCACTTTTCACTGTCTATTTTTCACTTTTCAATCTCCAATATTCACTCTCTACACTTATTTTTCAAATTTCAATTTTCAAGAGAGAATTTTCAAATTCTCACTCTTCGCCCATTCAATCATCACAATTAACCTACTCTTCACTTTTTCCATCCTCCACTGGCCATTTTTCATTTTTAAGGCTCTCTTAAACACACATGATGCGACTGATTCTATGATTCTGTCGCTGTTGGTGTAGAAGCGAGTTCAGAGTTTTATACAGAATAAATTTTGTTTTTGTCTGCATGTTGCAGGACCTAAGCCAATGTTACGTAATCCGTTGAGACCATTCACACCAGCAATTCGGTTTATTCACTTCACTCTTGATTTTTTAGTTTAAAATCTTCACTTTTCATTTTTCCCTTTTTATTTTCCGTACTTATCCCTTCACTTTTTACCCTGTCTATTACGAATTTTTAGTAAAATCATATTAAAATTTCTATCATTGAGCCCTCACTTGCTGGCGGGTTTAAAGGACACAATCGCCCATGAATTTTTCATGCAAAATAGTATTTGCTAAATGAAATCTACAAACCTTCGAATCTACAATTCAACAAAAGTTCGTTAAACTGCTTAAGATCCTATGAACCTATATCGCAATCGCAACAAGATTTCTCTCAGACTTACATAATTCTTACAGAATTTACCACAGAGAAAATAATTCGAAACTAATATTTTCTCTGCGATCTATGCTATCCTTACTGCTGCTAACCGCAAGTCGAGCACATCTGAATTTTTGGCAATTTTGAGTTATTATCACATTTCACTTTATTTTTACATGTACTATGCATTATGCTATTATATGTGGGAATTTTTTTCTAGAAATGTCGAAAAAAAATACCAAGTCAAATTGTCTTATATGGAAAAATAACCGCAAGTCAGTCACATCGAGTAAAAGTATACTCTCTTCGCTAAATATCACTACGTACTTCAACCTACTCACTTTTTACAGTGAGAAGAGAAAAATAAAGAGTGAAAAGTGAGACGTCTCACTCCTCATTTATCACTTTTCGCTATAAAAAGTGAGAAGCGTAAAGTGAGTAGTGAGACGTTTCATTACGCACTTCACGCTTCTCTTTTTTTTATAGTGAGAAGTGGAAAACGAGGAGTGAGAAATGAGACATCTTACTTCTTACTCTTCATTTATCACTTCTCGCTGTGAAAAGTGAGAAGCGCGAAATAAGTAGTGAGACGTCTCACTAATCACTTCGCGCTCCTCATTTTTTACATTGAGAAGTGAGAAATGAGGAATGAGGATTGAGACGACTCTCCACGTCTTATTCAGCCAAATTTCCTATTCGGCCAAATGACCATTTCGGTCAAACGACCCTTTCGGCCAAATGACCATTTCGGTCAAACGACCCTTTCAGCTAAAAGATTTTTTCGACCAAATGAGCCTTTCGGCCAATTGACCCTTTCGGCCAAATGATTCTTTCGACCAAACTACCGTTTCGGGCAAACGACCCTTTCGGCCAAATGACCCATTCGGCTAAATGACTTTCGGCCTAGTGGTATTCGGCAAAATGGCATTCGGCCGAATGGGTTTTGACCAAACGACCCTTCGTCCTCTCAAATACCTACACATCGGAATTTATGGAGTTCGGAATTTGAAAGATTTGTGAAAATCCTTGAAGCGATGTTTACATCCTAATTTTGCTAAATAAGCAACGATTTTACTATTATGGATCTTTTTTGGGCTTAAGCTCATGCATCCATTCTAATTACTTACCCAGATAAAGAGTTGGATTTCAAACTGATTTACATCAGGGTTTTGATATATTTATGCGTTTTTTGTTACCATTTAACTACTAAAATAAGATGATGAAAATAAGGCGTGAACTTTTTCTAAATGCTATTCATATGAATGAAAAATCCAATAATAATCATGCTTACAGACATGTCTACCAGCCGAAACATGGGTGAGACAGAATAAATAACAACAGGGGGACGCAAAAACTTGTTTTAAAAAAGTTTTTTTTGTTCTTATTATCGAGACTTTGGCTGGCTCGTCTCGTTATTTTAAGAAAGTCTCTACGTCTTTAGGACAAACATTCCATTTTCAAGGCTGATGAGAAATCCCATAGATGCATGACATATATCCTGGAAAACTTACACTGAAGTTTTTTTTTACGCGGTTATTTTTACGCGGTACCGACGTAAAAAAAAGCGTTATTTAAAAAAAACGACCTAAAAAAACCGCGCTATTTAAAAAAAAAACTACGTTAAAAAAACCTATTGAGAGACTTTTAAAATTTATATTATGGTGCCTACTGGGGACAGTTTTTATGTCGGTGCCTACTGGGGACTTAGAAAATTTTAAATTGGTACTTATAATGGACGGGGCTTCTACCTATTTGTTCGCTAGGTGTTGTTTGTAGGTCATAGTACGCTAGTATGGATCGTGATATGGTACATGGTCTTTGTGATATGAAACCAGGAATGTGTTCCGATCTATCAAACTCATCCAAGAATTTCCTGGAATAAGTCCTTGAGATCTATAAGCGTAACCAAAGATCTGTCCGCCTGTTTCAAATATGGTACATGCTCTGTGTAACTCATAGAATAGGTTGTTTTCAAAGCCGAAGTTCTTGGTCTTCCAAAAAAATCCGGAAGCAAGGCCTTTATATCTACACGCGTAACCAAAGATCTATCAGCCTGTTCCAAATATGTTACATGCTCTGTGTGACTCATAGAAAAGATTGTGTTCAAATCCGAAGTTCTTGGTCATCCAAAAAAAATCCGGAAGCAAGGCCTTTAGAACTACACGCGTAACCAAAGATCTATTAGCCTGTTTCAAAGATGATACATGCTCTGTGTGACTCTTACAATAGATTGTGTTCAAAGCATAAGTTCTTGGTCATCCAAAAAAATTCCGAGGAAAGGCCTTTGGATCTACACGCGTAACCAAAGATCTGTCTGTCTCTTTAAAATATACTTCATGCTCTGTGTGGCTCATAGGATAGATTCTATTAAAAGCCTAAGTTCTTGGTCATCCAAAAAAATCCAGAAGCAAGGCCTTTAGATCTATACGCGTAACCAAAGATCTATCACCCTGTTTCAAATATGGTACATGCTCTGTGTGACTCATAGAATAGATTGTGTTCAAAGCATAAGTCACACAGAGCATGTACCATATTCGAAACAGGCTGATAGATCTTTGGTTACGCTCATAGATCTCAAGGCCTTATTTCAGGAAATTCTCGGATGAGTGCGGAACACATTCCTGGTGGGGAGAAGAGGGGAAGAAGCCAACATACTCGTGGTGACTCGAGGTTAGGTTTACAATGTTCAGGGATGGAAGGGGATTAGGATTCGGAAATCAGGGAATCATCATAATCGAAGAATGTCAGTTGCTCATCCGGTCATTTGGCGTCAGGGACGATGTGGTGTGTCGTCGTGCTCGAGGAATGGTTCGACTGGGAGCATCTTCCGGATGTAGTGTGGCATGTTGTCCAGAAAATGCATTGATAGGGTCATTCAACAGTTACAAATTGAGAACTTCCTGTGACAGTCATTGCACGCATTTAGCTCTTGTGTGACAAAAAATCTTTAACCGGATCATAAATCGAATTTATTGTCTTCAGTTTTAAAATCCCTCATCTTCCCTCACAAGAAGACACTTTCATCTTTATTTGAGGTAAATTATTCGTGAACAACTTTCTGAATTCAGTTGTTATGTAGCATTGTTTTATAATTCCGCAAAGTATCTACTGAAGTCAAAAAAATAAACTTATGAACGTCGGTAGCAACGCCAGATGTATTGATACAAATAAGCTCTCTAACTCTCTCTAAAATTGAACAAAATTTCGTTTCGAAACAATATGTTCAACCGCGCAATATCAAAGACCTGTCAAAGACGTTCCAAAATTAGAGACATGCACTCAATGCGTCACAGCTCGCTTCATCTTAATCTGTTTCCATTGTGTCAAATTTCAAATCGTTTGCCGGTGGGTCATCATCACCACCGATGATGACGTGACGACGCGAAGTGTGTGACGGATTGAAAATGATCCATAAGAAATTCACACAATCGTGACTATTTTAGAGCAATTTGCAGCCAACTGGATCGGTGGCTCGGATCATCTCCGCGGCCATCATATTTCAAGTTCGCTTCATTTTTTCACCTCCCAAGCTCGGCAATTGAAAGGGAAAACACGGCGTTCGCATGTTCGTCAAGGGCATCGTGTGGCCGCCCCTGCCCCGAGGGGCGGATTTTCCGGTCTATCCGTTGACTTGTGTCGGTTAGTTTACCCAAAGGTTTTTTATTATTATTTTTTCCTAGCCCTGGGAATCTTGTTAGTGGAGCAAATAAACCATTTAAAAACCGCCGCCAGAAGACCGTCGATCACTTTTGGGCTGTAATTGTCGGGTCGCGATGGTCATCATCACCGTTGCACCATTCCACTGAAAAAAAAACTGTCGTGAGGAGTTTCGTTTTCACTTACCAGCAACTGTTTAAATATCGAGCAGCGGTAGCAATTTAAGCTAAATACTTTCTTTAAGGCAATTCCCATGCGGTTGAATGTCACGAATTCGTTTCACTTTTCGGGCTGGGAAATGTTGAACAATAAATGACTGATTGATCTGTTGGGTATATATTGCGCTATTTAGCGAGAATGGTGTTCGCTAGCATCATAACAAAAGCAACTGGTTGAAAATTATGAAACTCCGAAAAAAAACTTTGATTTAAAAGATGATAACCAAAAATGGGGTCTCCAGTAGCTTTGGAAATGGCGAGTTCGATTCCTGAACCTGTTTAGGATGTTTTCGGGTTGAAAACTTTCTCGACACCCTTTGCATAGTGTATCTACTGTACTTGCCACACATAATACATACTCATGCAATGGCGGGCATAGAAAAACTTTCAATTAATAACTGAGGAAATACTAATAGAATACTAAGATGAAAAGTCGGCTAAGTTCCACTTGGAATGTAGAGCCATTGAAGAAGAAGAAGAACCACAAATAGGGGGCAATGTGGGAAATAAACCGACACGATGCGGTACGATTGCACTGGGTTCAAATGCCATTAGATAGATCTAAACTGATATTTGTATACACTTCCTCCAAAGAGCAAAAACCGGATGACCATCCTATCCCACGTTCGATTTATTTAAATCCAATCATATTATCTCCACTTTATCAGCTTCCGGCATCCATTACCGCAGTCCAACATCGACAAAATTAACTAATTTATCAGAAAATTACTCTCACTCAATCAAGCCCATTTTCTCCCTGCCCTCATCAACCTAAACCCCAGTAGCGAGGCCAAACAAGCCACTAAACCAACAATGTGCCACAATGGAGTTGTTTTCCAGCCACTTTTTCCAAATCCGATAAAGCACCGATCGGCGACCCCCAACCTGTCTTCGCCAGACGGAAAGGGGGCTATCTTCCACTAGACACTGGCCTATACCTACCATCATCTCGCACTGGAGTGGCTTCCATTTCTCCAATCCCCTTGTTGGCTGTTGGACTTTATTGTTGTACCGCGCCGCGTGCAGTGAAGCTCGGCGGAGGAGATACCGCACGCTCGACTCGCCCAGCGAAGATATTAAGAAAGCAAAGCCATTCGATGGTTCGCGGTGGCGAGAAGACGTTCAATAAACATGTTCATTACCAGAGTTATGGTGTGGCTTAGCGCGGCGGGACGTCCCGGGGCGAACGGGTTGATAAATTGATGATTAATTTTCGGAAGACGACCGCAACGTAAGGGACCGGGTTTCGGAATGGTGTGGCGGCGGTGTGAGAAATGACACTCCGAAGGCGGGGGCGTGTGATTTGCTCGGATCGGTTTGTCGAGCTCTATTTTTAAGGCAGCATCGTCCGAGGGGGAAAGCTAAGCTATGTAAAGATGAAGACATAAATATGCAAAATTGCAGCATTTTGGACATTCGAATAGTTTAGTGGAGGTGGTGGGCGTGTTAGTTTTATTGATATTTGGGACTTCAGTTTATAATTATGTGATTTTCGATGTTAAACGCATCAATTAAATTTCTCCCCAGAAGCGCGAAACAGAATTGCAATGAATGGGCGACGATGAGCTGAAAGGGGCTGAAAGTCTCCTTAATAAAGATATTAAAATAAAATTGCAATGAAGAATACCATAAGCTACAGCAGAATTCCGTTGAAAATTCGTGAAAGAGTAAATCTTATTGTTCTATGAATGTGCTATCAATACATTACCAGTTTGATCATCTATCAATACATCAGAGAGCATGGTTCCATCATTTCAAGGAAGAACAAGGAGGAGGATGGCTATCTAAACATTGTACCCGTGACTTGTCATTTCCTCGGAAGGCAGTGAGTTCAATGATTGTAAAATTATTTTCACAATCAATGTTTGCTATTAGCCATAGACACATATAAAGTATAATTGAATTCAAAATTCAAAAAGAAAAATCACGTTGCAGTTAGATTAAGACGACTGTCGCTTAGTTATAGAAAACACAATGGTACTGTCTTCAAGAATATCCTCAAAATGGTTACTTCCATTACAAAATTGTATTAGGTGTTTTTGTGAACGTATTCCTACCTAAGTTTCTATTCCACCAGTAGATTATCAACGCATGATTTCGCAAATGGCGACAAACATCGATCTCATGTATCTTATCAATTAGCTCCTCCTGACAATACTATTTTTAAGGTTTGGAATTGTTCAGAACGATTCATTATTCTGTATCCAAAATTGAAAAAAAATATACACAGAAAAGTAATGTTTATAATTTTTTTATTTATTATTGCATAGCCCATGGTAAAGATAAAATCCGTGTATAAATTCTTTAAATACAAACAAACAAACAAACCTTAAAATACAAATCAACCAAAAAACATCAAATGACTGAAAAATATTGAAGTAGGGGGAAGACGGATTTGTTTTGTTCTATTATTGGCAGGGGGGTTTTGGCGACCAAATTTTATGAAATTTTGCCACAATATTCTTTGATATGCAAAGAATGTTTAGACCAAATTTGAGCCTAGTCAGTCATAAAAAACCTCCCTGCCAATAATAGAACAAAACCCGCCAAAGCCGTCATTCCCCCTATTCAAATGCTTCTCTACTTTAGAATTTAAAAAAAAATCGCAAGAATCATGTGACGCATAAACAAAAATGGTAAAAAAACATTCAATCCAAGAACTCAAGAAGAATGTGTTGTCCGAATTTTCAACTCATTGAAGCAACTTTATCTGAATATCATTCAATACTGGGTAAAATCCACAAATATAAGAAACAAATCAATGTTTTGGTTTTTTGGTTGAAAACTACATAACGATTTTGGTAATATTACTGCGTGAATTTCAACACGAAATTTCTAGAAGTTTCGCAATTAGGTAGGGTAGGTGTACCAATTGTCGCCATACATAAGAACAACTATTTTCTAAAAAATAAGTAAAAGGCATGTGGGTGGCCTTTATATATCAAGCGAAAGGTTTTACTTCCTGCTCATTAGAACTGCTGTGAAAACTGAAAACCACAATAAAATTTGTTATAATCATCAAAATTGATTAATCCATGATAGGAACGCATGCACCAGTTGTGGTACTATTCTTAATTTCCTTATTTGGCAAATCCCATTGTTTTCTTATGGGACTGGCCAAATGGGGATTCCTTGTGCGACAACTGGTGCAAAGGAGGTCTCAAATTAAGCAAAATCAATTTTTACAATTATGCTTTGCTTATTTTGGAGGAGATCAATGGTTTTATCGTATCATATGAATATGCTTTATCGATATGTTCTTCTTCTTCTTCTTCTTCTTCTTCTTCTTCTTCTTTCTGTTTGGGTGGTGCTTTCTTTTGTGCACACACCCACCTACCTTGACTGGCATCGCAGGCCATATGTCCACCTATTTCTATTTATACTCCTGTGGAGTTTCAAAATAATTTGCTCTCTTCTTTATCGACTTTTCTGTTTTTGTGTCAGGAGACTTACAATTATTACTTGTTCATATTAATGTCCTTAGACTTTCGTATTCGTTCATAGTCATATAGACTTTGTCCCTTTTTATAAATAAAGGGTGTGGAGGGGGTGGGGATCGAACCCATGACCATCTGATTTAGAGTCAGACTTTATCGATATGAACTTGGTATGCGGTGATTTGATTGGCCATTTGGCATATACAGTGCGACAACTGGTGCTATGGCCACAACTGGTACATCTAGCCTACTATGAAAGAAACAGCAAGTGCGCAAGAAAATTTTGCATGCTTGCGGCAACAATCCACATCTTCTGAAAATATGTTAGTAATATGATAAGTTGGGTACCTTCGTTAGCCGTGCGGTAAGATGCGCGGCGACAAAGTAAGATCATGCTGAAGGTGGCTTGGTTCGAAATTTACGGGTTGGAAATTTTCTCAATTTCACTGGGCATAAAGTATCATCGTGTTCGCCTCATATTATACGAATGAAAAAATGGTTACTTGGCTTACAAACTTCACTGTTAATAGCTGTGTAAATGCTAAATAAACACAAAACTATGAGGCGGCAATGTCCTAGTGGAGAATTTGATTAAGAAGACGAATATGATGAGGTAATAAAATACTAAATTGATCTCCCATGTCAACATTTTCAATTGGTAAATAACAATAACGTCATAATTTTCGATCATTTAGCCAAAGATCACGAGACGAGCCAGCCTGAAAGTCTTGCTAATAAAGACAAAAAAATCAGTTTTGACGATTCTTTAGCTTGAAATCTGATTAAAAAAAAAACTGATTAATCCTATCGGTGAAGGTGAAGGTTCTTGTTCGTTCAAAAGGGTTTAGAAATATATAAGAAAAGTAAAAAATAACACTAATAAGTAGATTTATGTTTCATATTTGTTTATATGCGTTATAAAATTTCCCGCCGCACGCAACTTGTTGCAATCAAATCGGATGAGCATAAGTGCCAAAACAATTTATTTTGTTTTGTGGTTTTAAAATTAGTATTTTGGCCATAACTTTCAAGCCCATAGACGGATCTGGCCAATTTTCAATAGGCAACAATGGGATTAGTGTCCCCGTCGAATGCAACTTGCGAGTAAATCGGTTGAGGGTGAGTACGAAAAAAATACGAAAGAATTTTTACGCACACACATACACACCGACATCACCTCAATTCGTCGAACTGAGTCGAATGGTATATAACACTATGAGTTTATTTTTGGAGCGAACATATAGCCTCTACGTATACTTCGTATACGAGAAATGCAAAACTAAGTAAGTGCTGAAATCTAATTTTGGAGGGATATTCATCAGATTTTGGGCCAATCTCAAGTTTATTCACCAGACCGGTTCACATCTCAGTTCAGCACTATTTTTATTTTTTTGTTTTCGATTTTTGGAATAGTAAAAATAGTAAGATCTGGGTTCTTTGGGAAAGCAAATAATCTGCTCAGACAATGAAATGAGTTTTTTTTTGGGAAAGATTGAAAGCAGAACAATGTTGGCTAAGAACTTGTACAAAATCTTTTGAGTTCATTTAATATGAAAAAAATTCAAGCATTTAGATGTGTTGAAGAATTAAATTGAAATAGTCATGGCAATCGGTTGATATGTGTAGACTATTTGTTTGGCGAATAGTACAAAGTGATGCAATTCATGTGTGGACACCCTTAACACGGAGAAAAGAAAATCCATTAGTTTTTTTGTAAAATTCTGTTTTAGCAACATACTAACTTCGAACGTGTTGCCAAAATGTATTAGGGTCGGAAATTAAAGGAAAAACATCTCGTACAAAACCGATGATAATCCAGGAGTGTTGGGAATATCATTCTTAATTATCGGGCCCTTCCGCGCGAGCAAACTCGTTTTTGATTTTGAAAGAAAGCATCACGTCTGAGTTCTTCATCCTAACTGATTTGTCAAAAGTAATTGTTCTCCAAAAAGCATTTAAAATCAATTTGAGCACAGCTTAAAGTTTACTCGAGTAATTGCAGCCATTGCTTAATGTGACAAACGTCAATTCCGGAGGAACTTGCGGAGAAATTCCAGGAAGAGCTTTCGGAGGAACTTCCAAAACAATTGTTGGAGGAGCCTTCAAAGGATTTACTGGATGTAATTTCGGAGGCATTCCTGGAGGAACTTGCGAAGGTGTTCTGAAAAAAAATCGAAGAGCTATACCTTGAGGAAACTGTGGAGCAATTTCTGGATAAACTTTTGGAAGACTGCCCGAAGAAGTTTTCTGAGAATTTCTGGATGAATTTTTGAAGAAAATCCTGGAGGATCTTTCTGAAGAACCTGGAGGACCTTTGGAGGAACTTCTGAAGTAAATCCTGGAGGATCTTTCTGATGAACTTCTGGAAGAAATCGTGGAGAAACTTCCGGAGGAATTCTTAGAGGAACTTCTGGAGGAATACCCGGAGGAACTTGCGAGAAAATTCCTGGGGGAGCTTTCGGATGAATTTTCGTAAGAACTTTTGGAGGAATGTCTGAAGAAGCTTGCAGAAGAATACCTTAAGGAACTTCCTAAGAAATTCTTGAAGGAGCTTTCAAAGCATTTATGGAGGAAATTTCGGAATTCATAGAGATGCTTTCAAAGGGTTTCCTTCAGTATTTCTGAAAGAATTCCTGGAGGAACTTCCGGAGGATTGCGTGGAGGAACTTTCGGAGGACCATCAAAAATAAAGGGGCTCCTGGAGGAACTTCCCGAGAAATTCCTGGACGAACTATCAGAGG
This sequence comes from Armigeres subalbatus, assembly GCF_024139115.2. Classification (NCBI taxonomy): domain Eukaryota; kingdom Metazoa; phylum Arthropoda; class Insecta; order Diptera; family Culicidae; genus Armigeres; species Armigeres subalbatus. The sequence goes on from NC_085140.1 coordinate 320,011,380, forward strand.
AGGATCTTGCGGAAGTATTCCTGGAGGAACTTCTGGAAGAAATCGTGGAAGATCTTCCGGAGGAATACCATGAGGAAATTGTGGAGGAATTTCTGCCGGAACTTCCGGTTGAATTCTTAGAGGAACTTCCAGAGGAGTTCCTGGATGAGCTTTCGGAGGATTGCCTAAAGAAACTTTATGTGGGATTCTTAGATGAACTTCTGGAGGAATTCTTGGAGGAACTTTCGGAAATTCTTAGAGGAGCTTTCAAAGGACCCGAGCAGCACAAGTCAGACCAAATTGGTTGCAGCAACTTGATTGTGACCAAATCTGGTCCTATATGAGTTACAGTAACTTATGTGGAACATGTGTGCTGCTAGGGGACTTACTGGAGGAAATTTGGAAGGCATTCCAGGAGAAACTTGCAGAGGGATTCCTAGAGGAGCATTCAGAGGGTTTCTTTGAGTAAATTCTGAAGGAATTCCTGGAGGAACTTTCAGAGGGATGTCCAAAGAAACTTTCTGAGGTATTCCTGGAGGAACTTTCGATGGAAATCCTGGAGGATCTTTCTAAGGAACTTTTGGAAGAAAACGTGGAAGAACTTCTGGAGGAATATCCTGAGGAAATTGTGGAGGAATTTCCGGAGGAACTACTGGAAAAAATCCGGAGGGATGCGTGAAGAAATTTTCTGAGGGATTCTTAGAGGAACTTCTGGAGGAATGCCTGGAGGAACTTAAGTAGAAACCCTTGGAGGAGCTTTCAAAGGATTTACTGGAGGAAATTTCGAAGTCATTGCAGGAGGAACTTCCAGAAGAATCCCTAGAGGAGCTTTCAGAGGGTATTTATGAGTAAATTCTGAAGGAATTCCCGGAGTAACTTCCGGAGGAACGCCTGAAAGAACATTCGGAGGAATGCCCAAAGAAACTTTTTGAGGGATTCCAGGAAGGCAAATCAGAAATATTTCTGCAGAAACTATCGAAAAAAATCCAGAAGGATCTTTCTGAGAAACTTCGGCAAGAAATCGTGGAGGAACCTCTGGAGGAATACCTTTAGGAAATTGTGAAGGAATGCCTGGATGAGCATTCGGAGAAATGCCCGAAAAACTGAATGAATGAAACCAAATCTACTTATTGAACTGTCAAATCGTCTACCTATTTATTATGGCGAATTAAACTTAAGAATTGAAATATGTTAGATTTGTTCTAGAAACCGCTTCAAAACACTTCAATACACCCCCCAATAAAGTAGCAACAAGAAACTCACGTGTTTGCACTTTGTGGGTGACTTGGTTATCGAATTGAAAAGCTTTGGAAGTGAACACCCCCGTGAAGTCACTTGAAGGGTTGAACAAAAATGAAAGTTGCAAGATAATAATAAGACCATCATTCAGAATAAGTGTAAGAAGATCCTATTTGCGCAACTTTATAATCAGAAACTTTGGGAGGAACTTGTGGAGGAACTTTCGGAGGAATTCTGGAAGAAATCGTGGAGGAACTTCAGGAGGAACTTTGGGAAGTATTTTTAGAGGAAATCCTGGAGAAACTTCTGAAGGAATTCAGGAAGGATTTTTCGGAGGAATTACTGGTGGAACTTGCGGACGAACTTCCGGAGGGATTGCTAGAGTAAATGGATTTTTTTATTTCAGAAGAATTGTCTTGGACAATTAAAATAATGGTGGTTAATTCTGATTTTTTCCAAACTTCTCAGCAATAACCCAAAAATTCGCTGCTTTTAATAACAAAACACACAAAAAATCTACGATGATTCGAATAGATGATTTAACTCATGCATTATTAGTAGTTGAGATAGGTACGTTTCAATGCACGATTGATTTGAATGTTTCATGAGTTTTAAGGTATTGAGATTTGTCATGTCATCAGGTCGAACAGGTCAAACGACCGTAAATGGCGTTTGCTGAATGGGCTTACGTTTGGACGCCGAGCAACGGTGAATGTGAACAGTGCGAAGTGATCAATGATAAGTCAGTTTTTTTCGCTCAATTGATTAAATAATTTATACATATTCCAATATTTCTCACCAAAATTTTCAAACTCTTCTGCACAAGATTAGTGTCAACTCTATCATGTAAGTTAGTCAATGTCTCACACTGATAGTAATAAGGAGAAAATACTTTTGTATCTGAAGAAAAAGCATTGAGGACATAAATGCCGAAAATGCCTTGGAATGAGCCAAAATATTATTTTATTTTTTAAATTTTTAACTGAGTTTTTTGATTTTTGGCTTCATCTGCTTATGATTTTGAGACAACATTTGGAATATAAACCAAGAAAATGTGGTGGCGCATTTTACCCGACCGGCACATTTTATACATACTTCCCCTATGTGTAGACTAGACTAGACTAGTACTAGACTAGAAGCGCAAGTGACTGTAGAAATTCGATGTTTGTAGCCCTAAATGGAAAAACACAAACCACAAACCATTTTCCGACGGTCTTCGAGACGCGTCTTGTGATTTTGCAAACCACAAACCATTTTCCGACGGTCTTCGAGACGCGTCTTGTGATTTTGCGTACCGTCGTTCGGGGTGACATTGGGCCTAGGGGGTAAGATTGGGCCAAAAACGAAAAATGTTTCAACTCCTAATATCTCAGAAACTGTTACGAATTTTGATGAAAACTTCAAACGGTTCGAAATCATAATAAAATTTGCGTCTAGGAAATCACAAAACAAATTCCAAGAACTAATTGTGCTCGTTCCATAATGCTTGGAATTTGAATGTAAAACTATTGATTGAATGAACCCGTATTAAAATAGTGTCAGTAATGCCCCACAAATCTATTACATAACTAGTTTTTAGATTGATGGATACCTGGTTATCATGTTACGATAATCTGTTGTTGTTTTATCGAATTTCATGAATATTCATATTACGGTTCTGGTTTTTCGTAGCAACGAGCAATGCACGCTAAAAAGGGGTGAGATTGGGCCAAGCCTTTGGTTGATTTGCTATACATAGTTGGTAAGAGCCGTAATGTAGGAAATTATTTTTAATGAACGATTGAATCGTTGCATCGTCACCGCTGAACTTTATCTCATTTGGCCCAATGTCACCCCTTGTGAGGGGTGAGAATGGGCCAATTTTGAACAACATATAACTTTGAAGAATTTCCCTTATTTATTATTTTTTACCCACACAGCGGTAAATTTATTATTCAAGCTTGTACCAAACTAATTAAAACTTTATTCCAATGTTAACTACTAGAGCTTTGTAACATTTACTTGGAGCATACCACATTTTGGCCCAATGACACCCCCGTTGACGGTACCACAAACCATTATCCGGCGGTTTTCGAGACGCGTCTTGTAATTTTGCAAATCACAAACCTTTCCGACGGTCTTCCAGACGTGCCTTGTGATTTTGCAAACTAAAATATATCACACTTCATAATTTAACCACTTGAATTCAACTCACCTCATGAAATCAACGACAGGATCATACAAAAAAAAATAGACTGGCAGGATCGCCAAAATGTGTAGCTCTAAATAACCGAAACGAATATATGAAAGCGACTCTCCGTGGATGCGTGTGCCCGCCGCAGAGATCTGACTAGAAGAAGGAGAATCATGACTTGCTGCTCGCCGATTGACACGCTGAAACGTGAATCTATAAACAACACAGCATTTGAAAGCATTTTACAAAAACCTTACGCAATGATGCCTGTTTGACATCAAATAGGGCCATGGCGGATGATTTGGATATAAACTTGCTCCGACTGAGGATGTTGATAACTCGGTTCAGTTGGTGTTGGCACAGTGCTGGTCTTGTGGTAAAAAAAAATCGCAACATATTTTTAAGGTCCACCATTCCGAAGCCTCAATAAAGAAATAAAAGAAGTCGACCGAAATCTAACCTGGCAACAGGTTAAAGCGATAGCCGGGCATCGCTCAGGATGGAGATCTTTCAAGTCGGCCCTTTGCACCACCGGAAGTGTACACACGGTGCTCCCCTGAGCGTTATTAACAAAAAAAATTCTCCATCAAAACTAATACCCGGAGCTGAATTCTGGGGCTATACTGCATCTCTGGACGAAATTTGAAAAAAATCGTAGGGCCTGTTTTGGAGTTACGCCCTTTTTAAGACGTAACTGTATGATATCGAAGAAAATCAATATAATATCTCGTCTTATGCATATTTCTCAACTTCCATTGAGTCGTCAGCAATAAAAGTACACCCGATTCTTTTTTTAAACGGAGGATGCGTTCCGCGTAAAAAAGTTTTCAGTTAAAAATTTCAAAATCCATGTAAAAAAAGTTTTATGATTTCTCGACGAATCATGCAAAATGGAGCTACTTTGCAAAAATTTTGTGTGGGATTTTTTTTACACAGCCTTGTAAAAACAGAATCGGGTGTAGTTTGCTGATATACCAGTTGCATACTACAATGATGTACCAGCTTTGATTCAATGTATTAAAAACAGTAGACATATCCTTGACGAAAATGTGTTTATTTAAAATGGTATTATATAAAATGGTAATAATTCCAAATCAAACAAAAATTTCAAACCTGGCGACAATCGGCTACAAGTGCTGTCTTTGTATCCACACTTATTACCTGGAAAATTCGAACCGTATTTATATGGCACAATTTTTCAAATTGAACCATTTCGAGTACATTATTGCAGGTGACCTTAAGATTATAAACCTGATAATAGGAATAATGACTAATTGCGAAGCCGAGAAAAACTTGAGAGCGACGTTTTCAGGACTATTGTAAATATTCAGTTACTAATAAAAATTGAAAAAGTCGGGCATGCTGCGAAAAATACATCTAATTCCCGACAAGGACAGTGATTCTATATTGATGAAGTGTCCTCCTCTTTCAATCCACGTGAACACTCTTTGTTCGTTAACTTTACATTAAAGCAGTGTTAAAACAAACTGGGGAGATTTATGGGTTTAAGGTGTAGGGTTATGTCTGATACCTCAAAGGTATCTTAAGCATAAAAACGGCTTCACTGAGCATACCACTATCTTCTCGATGCTGCGCACATTTTGTAAAATAATGCGGATTTGAGAAAGTTTGTTGACGTATGTATGGATGAAGCTTTAGTAAAGAACAGATGGGTTACTGCTCCTTGAATGCATGTACCCATACCAATATCAATCAAAAACATAGATTTGAAGTGCAAATTGCGTTGCTTTCATTTTTTTTTCAGCAGTAAGCATGCACGAGAGCATTGGAAATGCCACGTATCAAGTTGAAATCAATAACTTTTATATAGAATAACTTTTTCACATGTTATGTACAATTGTGTTTTTATATAAACAAGTAGCCCTTAATGGACCTCAAAACTTTTTTCTAATATGTCATTTCTCTAAATCTAAAATTGTTGGCGTTATCGGAGCATGTTATTAATAGTGGTACAATTACCCTATGTGAATGACATCTGTGGTTTTTGTTTAAAGGTTTTGAAGCATTTTCAAAATGTTTGCAACTCCTTATATGAACCTTCACCTGGATTCTATGTCGCAATTGATAAGTTCGTTGTCTCCTGGGAAAGTTAGGATCTTCCGAAGACCTCCAAATATCATATCCCAAAGTTTCATATAAAAGGATTTTTTAATACATTCGGCCATGGGCAGGGATGGCACAAAGAGTATATAATATATACTATATATCGACATATACGCCGAAGTTGTATAAAACCCATCTCATGCGAGCTGAAATTTATTGCGAAAAGAAGATATGTGTGCATTTGATATTGTCCATTTAATTTAAACATAAATAAAAAGGGTTAATCATACGTAGTTGGCTAGAATTGAATGTAGACTTAAGATGAAGCTAATCTTATTTTTAAATGTTCTTAGACAAATCTCATATTACTTATCGTCATAGTCAACAATTTTGTATAGAATTCTAATGACTATAACAAAAATAAATCTTTTTTTTATCGCTGACGAAGCCTTGATATTCGAGAAATATGAATTTGATGAGATGTTATACACCGAATTCTGTTTTTCACACGATTTTGTTTCGGTCGAATTTTTGATCGTGTGGCTTTAATTTATGACCAAAATCCATGCAACATGTTCCTAAAACCACTAATAATCCTGAAAAAAGTCAGATGATTATTTATATACGATAATCATTTTAGATGGGGATACAACTTAGAAAATTTAGATCGTTTTGAAACAGAATCATGTGAATTTCTTCGATATCATACAGTTACGTCTTAGAAAGGGCGCAACTCCAAAACGGGCCCTACGATTTTTTTTAAATTTCGTCCAGAGATGCAGTATAGCCCCAGAATTCAGCTCCGGGTATTAGTTTTGATGGAGATTTTTTTTTGTTAATAACGGTCAGGGGAGCACCGTGCGTACAGGACCCATAAAAAAAAAAAAAAAATTCCGGATTTAATAGTTTCTGTCATATTATTGCAATGGGGCTTAAGCGCAGGCAGCCCAGTACGCAAGAAACTTCTTGCTAGTAACATTTTGCAGATATGAATCAAATCATTGGTAGGAGTATAAATGGTTAGTGTGAACCATTGAAACGCGTTGTTCACGGGCCCGATAAAGCGCCTTCTGGATGGTTTGGAACTGCTCGTCTTCTTCTTTAAGTGTGTCCGGATGTTGCTAGTAGTCGAAGTTTCGTCCACGCACCTTCGGAACCGACCCCAGTCAACTTGGTGATAATTCAACCTAGATATATGGCACCAACTTACTGAAGTCCCAACTTGGGCCATCACCGGAGAGTGATCAGAGCTGAACTCCTAGTGGACGGCCGGCTACGAGATGTGATCGTGCACGTTGGTGACAAATATATTGAGCGTTGTGTGAGCACCGGGACGTGGCAACCTGGTGGAACTGCCTGGTGTAATCACCCTCTAGCTCTTTGTTGCATCAGATGACGCCGTTCCTAATAGAGGAAGAGTTACCCCAAGTTTGATGCTTGGCGTTGAGGTCTCCTGAGATGATGAACTGCCCTTGCCGTCGAGTGAGCTTGTCGGCAATGTCCTTTCGTAGATCGGCTGATGTTTCATCGCCGGTTTTTGGCTTGCTTGGAACAATATGCCACGACGAGCGTGATGACGCTGATGGACATGGTAAATTACACTCCAACGGCTTCGTCTAATTGTAGTTAGATATTCAACAGCAGGCGGCAGGCTATGTTGAGCGGTGGCCACTCATACCCCTCTGGAGTTTGTCCGATCCAACCTCACAAGCTTGAAATACGGAATTGTTACACTTACCTCTGGTTTGAGGTGGTTTTTGATGATGACGCCTACATCAAGAAAACCGGTGAGTTCGACAAGTTTGCTCTTGGATAAGCAAACGTTCCAATTGACCAGACCCACCGTAGAAGTCATTTTTAATGCACAGGGAACCAACAGATGTTTGCTTGGGACTAGCACACATCTTCACTGTACAAGTACTGGTGATCTCATTTGTTAGGTCATACTGGCTCCTGCCACGTCAGAATGCAAGTCAATGTAGGGAAGGGGGAGGAAATGATGATGCAATCACTCGCCCACTGCCAGCCGAATATACCTCTGTACTTGCCACGTGTTCATGCGGAATTTGTCGGAATTTTTGGGTTGGGTTCGAGAGGCAGAGGACCGTCTTGGTTAACGAGCTGCCAAGGAGAAAGCAACTGGTGGAATTTCTAATTGGAAGTAGGAAACGAGCTCTATAGTTTCATCATTTCCAATTCTAAGTAATCTGCTACTGTTAGAATACTCAAGTTGAAGGTATAGGAATAGTAATGGAAACGGTATGGAAGTCCATTTCCAGTTCAAGCGATGGCTAGAACATGATAAATATAGAGAAAGATACAAAGTAGGATAATGGAACGGACCTGGGATTGAACCCACGACCTCTTGCGTATGAGGCAGAAGCAGTAGCCATATGACTACCAAGCCCGCTTGAAAAATGTTACCCGGCAAAGATGAGAAAAATGCAGTAGAACTTCTTTGGCAAATTTCCGAGAGAATTTGCAAGAAAATCTTGGAGTAAATCAGAACCGTTGGAACATTCTAAGAAATGAATACAAAGTTGTCCTTTTCGGCCAAAAGTTCTATTCAGCTAAAAGTCCTATTCGGCAGGATGACCCGTTCGGCTGAATGACTTTCCTAATGGTTTGTTCGGCCTAGTGGCATTTGACCAAATGGCTTTCTGCCCAATACGTTTTGACCAAACGACCCTTCCCCTTTAAAATTTATAACTAAGGAAATTCCTAATGAACACTATCCTGCGAAGGGGCAATCTTCTAGTGAGGAATGTAATGTCAACTGAGAAAACCCTGTTGAATCCACATAGCGGTGATGAAGCCATTCTCGATCCAATCGTTTGGTTTCGCCTTAGTGTGATACATATCAAAATAATTGTTTACTTTACGGCGTTTGCAAACGCCTTTTAGCGAATCAACCAGCCAACCTTGTATGGTTCAATGCACCATTTTCTTCATAACTTTTAAACGGAATGACCCTTCGTGAACAAATTCAATAGTGATCCACTATAGTTTATGCTCCGTGGAATGCAACTTGTTGCGAGAAAATTGGGTAAGGATTACTATATGAAAAGTTGGCTAATATTTTTCGGTTTTCGTTTACACACACATACACACGGAAAAACATCCATTTGCTCAGCTCGACAAGCTGAGTCGATTGGTATATAACATCATGGGTCTCCGAGCCTTCATTAAAAATGTTTATTTTGGAGTGAGACGATAGCCTTTCGGTACAACATTGTTGTACTAGAAAGTCAAAAAGAAGGTAGTTTCGATTTCTACCATCGATCTTACATTATATGATGTTCTTCGGTGTTAACGGCGAAGATGAAGTCATCGTTGACTAACGTAGGTACCCCTAACTTCTCGAATACATATTTCGAATATTCATATCGTGTGCAACCCTATATTGTACTGAAATCCACTCAACCCAATCTTATCAATCATCCCCCCAAAAATAACTAACCGCCAATAAAGATATATCAGCGCAGCGATCCGATCACGCCTCATCCTGTCCGTTTCACGCCCATTAAACAACTCTAAAATAGTTCAACCAATCGATCTGCTACCTCATCTGCCGTGAGCTCTTGAACCGCGCGCTAAAGTGTTGATGCTGAAGCCGATATGTCCGAAAAAATGGAAAACATGTACGAACAACCCTCGAAAGCGGCAGAAGAGACTATCCCATCGGAATAAATTATATGGTGCTTAATTTATCTGCGCCGATCGATGATCATTATTCAAATCACCATCAGCACCGCGAGCTTTGGATCTTCGGTTCGCGCGGGGGGCACGACTTAAACGGATCACCATTATCATCATCACGAACCGGCGATGAATCGAACGGAAAGGAACAACGCGATGCCGCCGCGGCTTGTCCCAAAGAAGTGATCCTCAACTTTCACGCTGGGTGGTCAATGGCGGTCCTCCGATGCGCTGCAATTCCGACATGAACTGAAGATGTTATTCCGTTGTTTGGTGTCGGTTTGACAAATGAACATCGGCGGGGGGACGGTATCTCACGATTTTCACACCTACTCGAGCGAATTGTTGAGCCGATGCATTGGGAAGGGAATTCTTCAAAAGTAGCTTAAGAGTTCTATAGCAAATGGAGATTAAATATCTTCAAGAGCGCAAAAATGGAAATGATCTGTACTAAATCCGGTTCTACAAACTTGTTCTGTAATTAATGCCTGTTTTGCGTGCACGACGAAGTCGACCTCCTAAGAGACAACAACACTTTACATTCCCTCCCTAAAAATTCAGTTCTGTTCCAAAGTGAGTGAATTAGTGTCGATTAACATTCCAGCACCTCAAATATCCTAGTCAATGTTCTTCGTCCAACTATTTTGTAATGGTCTCCATTTGAACAAGATCACGACCCACACCTCCCACCGACAAAGTGGCATTCGCATGATACATTGACCAGAATTGCCAGATAATTTACTTCCAAAGCAAGTGCACTACTAATACAATGCTTGGAAAATGATTGCGATTATGAAGAGTCACCAAATGAAGACTCTGACAGTGGCTGATCTTGGGTTTGACTTCAAGTAACCTAAAAAACAATGGATTGTACCGTGTATAGTTTATTTGGCTAGCACGAATACACTCTGCCCCTGGGAAGTGGACGAAATTTTCGACCCAATAATTTTCTAGGCAGATACCTTAAATGGTTTATGTAAAATGCTCTCACCTCTGGCATCACTAGCGTGACCGGCCTGCCACCCTCCGTAATGGACTCTATTAATTATTTGAAATATTTCAGTCATTTTTTTCAACCACCCATCAGCATCAGGGCTTCGACAGCAAGCCAAGGACGCACCAATTCCACCTGAGCTGGGTTGGAGCATTCCTCGCCGAAGGTCTCGGGACGGTTTGATGGAGCGTTTAAATATTTTGTAATGAGCGAGACGAGAAAAATATTTACACGCTCGTTAGAGTAGCCCTTGTTAATTACATTACTTAGTAGTAGTTTCCGAATCCAATTTTGAACGTTTCTCATCTCAAATAATTCTCAAAATTTATGTTCCTTCTCTAAGCATTGAATACTCATCACAGATAAATTCGCAAAAGTTTTTTTTTTTCAAAACTTTAACATATCATATAGAGTTGATGTAAGCCCATCAAATCCATTTATTTTATGACTCACCCTAGTCGTTCATACGCCACCACCCAACCCGGTTGTGCTGCAGCTAAAAACATCCTCCGTACACATAAATTTTATTAGCAAAACCACATTTACGAGGTCGTTAATTGACGGCAATTAAACGAGCCCGAGTGTGGTCGGCTGTTTTTCCACATTATTAACGCAAAGTGTGAAGAAAACCGACGAGCGCTACATAGCAACGCATTTACCACTCCATACAATTCAATCTTTCGGTGGTAGCCGAAACAAATCGACGGCAACGGTGGCGGCGCCGACCGATTTTAACCGTGAAGGAAATTTACTTCAAACACTAACTTTATTTCGAGCTATTAGACGATTTACGACGCTTTCCCGGAATGAAATCAACCACGGCAAGGTCATCATTTATGTAATTTGCTTTTCAAAACGAGCCTACGGAACCCCAGCTTGGTGGTCCGTTGGAGTTTATGAAATAATGATTAGGGTCTCAACCATGTCAAGGTCGAAATGGCTTTAGCCATCGTTTACCTAAAAGTGTATTTTTTCCTAATCGAAAAACCATTAATCCACTAATTGATTCCGATGAAATGGCCAATTCATAAATCATGCTCCAAATCAGTGGTTGTCGCTCTGAGCCTGCGAGGAGTGAATGTGACCAGCTTTATAAGAACCGTTAGGCAGCATCCCAGAGTTTGGGTTTAATGTGCTCTAGGCGGGTTTTGCCTACCGCCACTTGGTGGGTTGCAACCAAACTCAACATTTACCTTTCGCATTAGAATGCGTCGTCTGGCCATAATTTCAAACCCCGCGTTGAGTGATTGTTTCCAAATAGATAATGACCATTTATGATGTTTTTAATAATTAAAAACTGTTGTTGGGATCGTTTATTTGATTCAATCGCGTGCCAAAGGGCATATAAATCTAAACAAGTTTTGTTGCTTTTTATTGCATAACTGGAAACAATGACGAAACCGGAATTCTCGTTACTGAATTAAGATATGAGGTGCTGTTGGGTGGTGAAGGATTTTTATGGCTTTTGTAGTCTGTGGGCGACTCTTATTTTCAAATTCCGGAGTCTCGCACGTTTCCAATCTGACTGTCCTCTCAGCTTATCATATGTGATTGAATTTATAACACCATATCAGGTTGCCGGCTCAGTTCGCTTCATGAAGTTTCTGCAGTCTGATGATAAAAAATCGATTACACAACAACGACAAATAATAATTCGACATTCCATAATTTGCTATGTGGCTTACTTTTGAGCACTGCGGCTACACACTTTGGCTCGTACATTGCAATTTTTTAGAAAGATTGAGAGGTACAGAGATACAATAACGTGCGTAATGAGTTTAAAATACCGTCATCAGAGGTGAGAATGGGTCGTCGCTCTTACCGACAGTCTCTTATAACCCAGTTCTCCTCACTTGTCATAAGAGGAGTTTAGTACTATTCCATTTAATTCACGTTGTAATCTTTACACATACGTATTTCGACCTCAACGGTGAGGCCGTCTTCAGTGTCTCGTACTTGACTCGACTTGATTGAAATACCTAGTACTAAACTCGTCTTTCGAATCAGGGAACTGATGTGAAGAAGAAATGACTTCAAGGCAATTCATGAATGGATAGTTACAAATCCGCTCAATATAATTTCGTAATTTGTATGCGTAAGCTGATGCTCATAAAAGCAAATATGTCCCATATGAATTTCAATCAAATATGGGTTTACCAATGAAATGCACATATTTCGTCATACGTTATACAGTGCACACAAAAACCCAAGTACTTTGTTAGAAAAAATCGTGGAAAAATGTCATGCTTATGCTGACCCATATTGAAAATAAAGGCAAAATAGTCTCTACGAGTACAATTGAAGAACATATAGCTATTGAACAAAACAAAATCATTTGCATGTTTCTTGAAATGTTTTCTGAGAGTTTTTGGACCATCTATAAACTTGTTTTATAAGACAACACGACCTCCACAAGATCGAAATAGGTTGCGTTGCAGAATGGAAGCAAACATTCTTGTTACAAAAAAAAACTTGACTTTTTTTTTGTTTTTTCATGAAGTGTTCGTTTTATCTATAACTGTGTGCTTTGAATAATTTTTGGATGTGTGATATGAATGGATGATCTGCAGTAAAATTCAAGATTCCAAGATGGTATCATTAGGATTGGTCTTCGGACATATATAACAGCATACGGGTCTAGTTCCACGGAGAAGGAAACATCCAGATCTGGAATTGTAATGGTAACTCGTATCTAGGGTTAAAATTTGGTGAGTTAGTTTCATGATTGTATATGTATATTTTTTCCAAACTACATATAATACATTCAAATTTACCTATGCTTATAATAAACGGTGATAGCGGATTTCCCATCGGTGCTCCTTTCGTCTGTTTGTAGTAGTTGCCACGAAATGTGAAGTAGTTCTCCGTCATGCATACCCTTGCTAGATTTAGGTACATCTTCACTTTTCCTCCCCATGTTGTTTCCGTCCTTTGTGTTAGCAGAAAAGATATTTTAGTTACTAGATAAAGATTGTCGCTGTCGTCGCTGTCCGGAACATCTTTTGCTGGCGTGGATAGGGGAGCTAAATGTCAAAGAAGGAAAATCCATACGATTTGACAGGTATGTACCACACATGTTTCGGACAGCAGAACAAAGGGAACCGAAGCGACAATCTTTATCTAGTAACTAAAATATCTTTTGTTAGCAGTCAATCCTCTAGAAGATTCAGAGCATCTTTCACTGGAACGCTAGGGAACAATGCCGCTACGTCGAATGATACCATTATGTCCTCTTCTTCGATGTGTCTTGATTCCAACAGCTTCTGGGCGAACTCCTGGGTGTTGATGACTGACCTGCTAAGGTATGGTTTCGGCATACTTTGGAACTCCTTTACCAGCCATTTGGCTATGTTTTGAGTAGGGGAACCCACTGTTGAAGCTATCTCTCGCATCTCCTTGCCGGGTTTATCAGGACATCAAATTTATAGGGTAGTATAAATAGTGTAAGTTGCGATTGTTTTCTTCAAGTCGAGTCAAGTACGATACACTGAAGACGACCACACAGTTGTGGTCGAAATACGTATCTGCAAAGATATCGAAAATTAATTGGTGGAATTAAATGGAGAGTACTTAATTCGTCTTAGACGGTTGAATACATTCCACTAAAAGAGCTTTATATATTTTTAGTAGCGATGGTTTGGATGCGTGTCTGATGTATTTCTGCAACGGTTGAAACACAATTTCTTTGATCTTTGATTGTTTTTCAACCGTTACAGAAATACATCAGACACGCATCCAAACCATTGCTACTAAAGTACTAAGGCAAAATAACACAAGCATAGGTAAATTTGAATGTATCAATCATGAAACTAACTCACCAAAATTTAACCCTAGATACGAGTTACCATTACAATTCCAGATCCAGATGTTTCCTTCTCCGTAGAACTAGAGCCGTATGCTGTTATATCTGTCCGACGACCAATCCTAATGATACCATCCTGGAATCTTGAATTTTACTGCAGATCATCCATTCATATAATACATCCCGTTTCATCATAAATTTATGTCTGTTCCCATTCTTTCGAGCTTTTAAGTGCAGATTTTTCACCTGTCAAGACTAGTATATTTGATTCCACTGCTTGATTGCAGCTTTGCGAATGCTCGTTTCGGTTGCAACGATGGGGCCATTCTTCATCTAGGTAAAATCTGTCAGGTTGCAAGCGAGTAGTGGCGTTGGATATTGTAGTGCTAACTGCTTTATTCGCGAATACAATTTGATAATACCATTTGACTTCCATAGCACATTACATGTAAACACTACGAATATTTGCTGGTCAAAATATATATTAAATATTCTCGCTCAAGTGTGCGAGCAATATACATTGGTTTATGCCTAAATTAGAGTGGGGTTTGATACATCTCGTGGATAAATAACGGGCTATTCTTACCAACTATTGGGTCAATCTGAGAAATGAGGACTTGATTATATTATCGTTTATACGAACTTTCTTCTGGAAGGAGATTCTCTTTACGTCCCGTGGGTTTCGCATAAGTGTTTTTCTTATAGAACCACCCCACCCATTTTTGTCCCTTCATACACTGCCGTCATACGCATATTTGTCCCATGTTTGCTGGGATTCCCTATATACATGGGACAGTTATGCGGATAACGGCAGTACAGGAGTTAGATGAAATACAAACAATAATCTAAACAGGATCAAGTCTTTTGTCAGATATGACCAGCGCTATCGGCAGGTGCCTTGCTACATGGTAGTATCATCATCATCATCATCATCATCATCTAAAATATTTTTTCAAATGGTGATGAGAAACATCAGAAAACATAGGTATTTTAAAAGAAACGACTCATGCAAGGACTCATGTTGTTATGTGTGATATTGTTTCACATTTTATTATCTTATCTTTTAGGATTCAAGAACTCTGTCTTTCAATTTTCAATCAAAACGTTCCTCGATGGACGACTAGTTTTTCATATGTCTGAAGGCAGAAATTCATTTCTAATCATACCGGTGTGGAAAGGACCTGTCCAGGGCTTTCAAAATGAAATTTGATGATAGAATTCCATTCTATATATAATTATTTTACATTAAAACTATATGAAACTATATCATTATTAGGGTGGCTCAAATTAGTATGGGAAAAACTTTGTTCAATTTTTTTGATGGGCCGCCGTCTTATTCGGTTCTATTTGATGCCCTGATGCTCTGGACAAATTTTCAGCCAAATCGGTCAACGTTTGGGCAGTGCTAAATTCGTTGGAAGTTTATATGGAAAAATGTATGCAGAAACATCCAAAAACAGTAAATTGCAGCTAAACTACACAACTTACGATGAAGAACTATGATACTCATCCAGATCTTGGAGAATTTATTACAGAATGTTATGCAGAAAACCGCGAGAAGATTCGAGTTTGCCCAGCTAAGTTATTAGCATTTCTCTGCAGTGGGGTTGGAGCAAATTTCTGCTTCTTTACCTTTGAAAAGAAATAAATTCACCTCACAACACTCCAGTAAAATGCTAATATCTTTGCGTAATAAACTCTAATCTTCTCGCGGTTTTCAGCATAACATTCTGTATTTTATTTTACAAGAACTGAATGAGTACCATGGCTCTTGATCGTAAATTGTGCCTTCCAACTGCAAATCACTGTTTTTGGATGTTTCTGCATACATTTTTTCATATAAACTTCCAACGAGTTTAGCACTGCCCAAACGTTGACCGATTTGGCTGAAATTTTGTCCTGAGCATCAGGGCATCAAATAGAAACGAATAAGAGGGCGGCCCATCAAAAAATTTGAAAAAGTGTTTTTTGAGCCACCCTAATCATTATATATAAAAAAAACATCAGGGCACCCGATTGAAGCGATTTGGATAGGAAGAGTGGAATCGCCAACTTCCTATTGTTAACATCTCGTGGATAAAGGGCGGGCTCTTCTCCCCATCTATTGGGTCAATCTGGGAAACAAGGGCTAGATTATAATATTGTATGTACGAACTTTCTTCTGGAAGGAGATTCTCTAATCATCCTGTGGATTCGCATAAGTGTCTCTGCTTATGGAACCACCCCACCCATTGTTGGCCCTTCATACAAGAGTCTGATGAAATACAAACAGTAGTATAATCATGATCAAATCGTTTGTCAGATATGGCCAGTGCTATCGGCAGGTGCCTTGCTACAATAGATGGTAGTATCATCATCATCATCATCATCTATAAACTTGTTTTACTAAATCATAAAGTTGATATATTGCATAAAAAGGGTATTCTGGAATGTAACCAGTTGGATCAAATGCCCTTAAAGTCAGAACACATTTCTTCAGGCTTGATTTGCAAAATCACGAAATTTGAGACGCCTCAAGCCAGGTTTCAGACCTGATCGTAAAGTGCGTTATTCCCCAGGGAATAACACCGACATAGCTGAAATCAGTCTTTTATCAGCTTTCAATGTTTGTTGGGAGCATTCCAAGATGTTCCGGAACATGACCAGATATGTTGATGTGACCACAGAACACATTCCGAAGAACTTGTTTTGCAAAATCAAGAAGTTTGGTTTGACACGCTGAAATCGTGTTTCCGGCTCGATTAGGAAGTGGTATTTTTTTCCGGGACAGGAGGTTACGGGATGAGCGTTATATTTCTGGAACCAAACGTTGATAAATGTCCAAAAAAATATACGTACTTTGTGATCAATTACAGAAAACAGAACCAAATAGCATAGCATAGCATATCTGACCGCACACTATCCTTGGTTGGCTGTCGATAGGTCGTTTAAATGATTTAATTGATCACGAATCTTATGTATAGTATTACTATACGTACGAATTGATATGGAAAAAATCGATTTTAATTTTACAAACAAAATAGTCAAAAAGTCAATCAGAAGCTTGGTGCGGTTTGGTAAAACCCCGACCATATTAACCTCAGAAACTTTATCGGAACTGTTTGTGTAATTTGAACCTATACTAAAACGCGCTAAAACCATATAGCAATGGCAGTTGCTGTAGTTGTAAATTTCCGTAATAAACGTCCAGCTGTTGTAAGTGGAATGCCAATTTTCTTTCGATCCTACAACTGTCATGCTTTACAGCTAACGTATTATGAACTGCGTTCTAATACCTTCTTATTATGCAAGGTACACTGGGGGAAGTGGAAAAAGGGGGTAAGTGTAAAAATCGACTCGAAAAATTGGAATTGTATATACTTTACAGTTTTTACCACATTATAACATTATGCAAGAATATACTTTGATGCTCACACTAATACTATGTTGAAATTTGTATCATACATACACTAACACGGTTAACGCTTGAACTGTAATTTTAGGTTTCGCGAAAAGTTGATTTTTGCAGTCATAAAATTAATCCTTTTTTGCACCAATTGTCCTTTTTTCAAGTGAATTTATATCACAGGTCAAAGATTTTACACTTACCCCAGGTATAAAACACTGCGGGGGAAGTGGATAATGTTCTAATTACGCAGTTTTTTTCTTCCCTCCAGGGTTTATTTCAATAGCTGTGAATCTTAATATGTTCCTTAGGGTGGCTCAAAAAACACTTTTTCAAATTTTTTGATGGGCCGCCCTCTTAT
The DNA here is from genome assembly GCF_024139115.2 of Armigeres subalbatus. Classification (NCBI taxonomy): domain Eukaryota; kingdom Metazoa; phylum Arthropoda; class Insecta; order Diptera; family Culicidae; genus Armigeres; species Armigeres subalbatus. Next base: position 320,029,076 of record NC_085140.1, read on the forward strand.
TCGGTTCGATTTGATGCCCTGATGCTCTGGACAAAATTTCAGCCAAATCGGTCAACGTTTGGACGGTGCTTAACTCGTTGGATGTTTATATGGAGAAATGTATGCAGAAACATCCAAAAACAGTGATTTGTAGTTGAACGGCACAATTTACGATCAAGAACCATGATACTCATTACGTTCTTGTAGAATTAAATACAGAATGTTATGCTGAAAACCGCGAGAAGATTATAGTTTATTAGGCAAAGATATTAGCATTTTACTGGAGTGTTATAGGGGTGAATTTATTTCTTTTCAAAGGTAAAAGAAACGAAGTTCGCTCAAACCCCACTTCAGAGAAATGCTAATAGCTTAGCCGGGCAAACTCTAATCTTCTCGCGGTTTTCTGCATAACATTCTGTATTAAATTCTTCAAGATCTGAACAAGTATCATAGTTCTTCATCGTAAGTTGTGACGTCCAACTGCAATTCACTGTTTTTGGATGTTTCTGCATACATTTTTGCATATAAACTTCCAACGAGTTTAGCACTGCCCAAACGTTGACCGATTTGGCTGAAATTTTGTCCAGAGCATCAGGGCATCAAATAGAACCGAATAAGAGGACGGCCCATCAAAAAAATTTAAAAAAGTTTTTCCCATACTAATTTGAGCCACCCTAATGTTCCTTCTTTGTTATCTTTGTGATTCCAGCGGTGATTGGACTAATATAAATGAGAAAATGCCTGATTAATCCACCTATCAGTATTGATGCTTTTCACATGTTTTACATATGAAAAAAATGTATAAGAAAGTTAAAAATAGCACTGATAGGTAAATATATTGTATAATTCACATTATTGTTTATTCATAACAAGTTTCACCGTTGAATGCATTTTTTTTGCGAACAAATTGGTTAAGGACAAGGGCTTAAGAATAGCTGATAATTTTGTAGGTGCTTTGCGCACACACATACATAAAATACGCACATACAAACATCATCTCAATTCGTTAAATTAAGTTGATTAGTTTATAACTCTGTAAGTCCCATTTTTCCTTCAAAAAGTTCATCTTTGGGGCGAACATATAGACTTTACGTATACTTAGTGTTCGAGAAGGCAAAACCAGTCCTCCCCTAGCTATTACGAGAATTCCTTGAGGATCTATTCCGTTAAGGTAATGAAATTATTCCACAAAAGATGCTCAGAGCAATTATCGTATTAATTTTAGTTATATGTAACTACTCATCACTACTGAAGGTCAAAGTAATATGGGTTTTCCACTTACCCCATCCCACCAGGGTAAGTGGAAAAAAACCTCGTAATTTTAAAATCTATTTCCATAAATTTCAAGTGACCAAAATAGTATGAATTACCACACAGTTGGTGCAAAATTGACTGTTTTTGATAGCCCATTTTGATTGAACGCATTTAGATCATTTAAACTGGTTTTACACTAATTCAAACATGCACTATCGATTTTTCCTTTTCCACTTCCCCCAGTGTACCTATCATATTATAGGATCAGTGACAGCAACAACAAACATCATGATTATAAGAATGATAAGAATCCGTACATTTGGGCACCTCAGTATATGAAAAATTCTGTATAAAATTGGAATCGAATGTAAATGAACCGTTTGTCGTCAATACAGAACCACGAAGACATCTTCTTCTAAAGCGTTACATTTACACATTAAAAACTACAAAAAAACATGATAAAATTATGAAATAAATCAACATCTAATGAATCAAAATCCGTACACCGTACACGAATTTCGAATCAAAGGGTCAAAATCCGTACAGCTGAGTGCAGGTTTGTTCGTGTTTTGTGTTGGACGTAGAATAATCGCGCTCTTATCGAAATGTCCGGTTCTAAATTCATAAGAAAGTGAAACCATCAGTACAGGTGTGCGTAAGAATGGTTTGGAATACATGGTAAGCCTTTATTGTAAAACTGTGAAATAAAAATGATGATTTTTATCACTAAATACACGCCAAAATCAAAAGGAATAAATTTTGATCCAGGAAGTGTGAATAAACTTCAGATATCATCATGTAAATGGTTCAATACGCAACTTGAGAAGCGACCCCTTCGATTTGTATTTTGCTTATCTGCTACCACTCTTCGTGCAACTTCGAGTTTGATGGGTATCGATTTGTTTTTGATATATCTAGACCAACATTTGAAAAGAGCGTAAGAGCCAAATTTTATTTCTTCTGATTTCTCGTCTACATATGTATAAAGCTATATATGTAGACAAAGTATCAGAAGAAATAATGTTTGGCTGTTACGCCCTTTTCAACAGAGACAGAGCCGCCTCGCAGCTTAGTGTTCATTAAGCACTTCCACAGTTATTAACTGCGAGGTTTCTAAGCCAAGTTACTATTTTTTCATTCGTATATCATGAGGCTAACACGATGATACTTTTATGCCCAGGGAAGTCGAGACAATTTCCAATCCGAAAATTGCCTAGACCGGCACCGGGAATCGAACCCAGCCACCCTTAGCGTGGTCTTGCTTTGTAGCCGCGCGTCTTACCGCACGGCTAAGGAGTGCCCAAACCATGTTTGTCTAGATATGTTGTTTTGATTCCAAAGCCTACTTTCCATGTCATTGGTTAAGTATATGTCAAGTATATGATCAGAATAGGATAAATCTCGCGTGATTTTTTAAAACGTTGTAAGTCCAAAAGAGAGGCTCTCTTTGTTTACTTTCTTTTTGGATTATTACGAAGCCATACTAACATTTACATTGGATTTTTTCACCAAGATCTGAAGAAAATAGCTTTGTCTAGCGTGCTAAGAAATGTTGGAAATCTGAACATAAAAATGAATTTCTGTCTGTCTGAACCTTATAGACTCCGAAACTACTGAACCGATCGGCGTAAAAATTTATATGCAGAGGTTTTTGGGGTCGGGGAAGGTTCTTAAGATGGTTCGAGACCCCTCCCTCCTTTGGAAAGGGGGGCTCCCATACAAATGAAACCGAAATTTCTGCATAACTCGAGAACTAATCAATTTTAGGCGAAACGAAGTTCGTCGGGTCTGCTAGTAGTGTAATACATGCAAAACTAGCTTCGATATTAGTGAAAGAGCTCGTAATGAAAAAGAGTCTTTCATTTGGACAAACGACGTTTTCAAAAATCATGCTAGAAATCATTTTTAAATTAATTAGGCCGATACAAATATAAAAAAAAATCATGTCTCCCACTCCCCTTCGGATTTTTTGCTAAAAATAATAATTTGACGGGGCAACAATAAAATCCGGAAAGTTTTGAGAATTTTCAAAACATTCTCTTACAAATTCGAGAACAGTACAATAAAAGTTAATTCCGTGTATTCCGGGTATCAGCCATCTGGAGTGGTGGGGTTTCCTTCGGTGGGGTTTGATCCCACGAAACCAGTACGCTAGACAGGTGCTTTCCCTACTAAGCTACGGAGGACATCAATGCGTGTGAAAGAGTTGGTTTTAAAAAATAGATCGCGAGTGTTCGGCTATGTGCCTTGTTGCTGTACGGATTGCCACATTGAAAATAGATAAATCGCCAAGAAACAAAAAAAGTTTATGTCTGCTTTTTCTGAACAGCTGGAATTTCCATATGGGACAGTTATGTTTTTATGAGCAGACTTGGTCATATTGAACTTTGATTAGTAGTCAGACATTTTCTCGATTTCCCTGTTGTACGCCTCCTAATTATATTGTGCGAGCCACAGCAAAGAACTAATAATAAATCTTCATAAAGAACACAACTCACAAGCATCAAATGTAGAAATATTTGAATAGCACCAATGTTAAGTACCCCTCAGAAATATTTATAGAAATGTTACAAGTTTAATAGACGATTAACTCTTTTAACCTAATTTATATTTTAACAATAAAAACTAAAAGCCATATTCTGTTTTTCTTTTCAGGTATGCGAAAGTAATCAAATCATCATAATAAAATATAGGGTCAGCGAGGGAGCTAATATTGTTAAGGTAAAATTGCTAGATGCTATTTTTCAACATCCACAATATCAAACTTATTTCTTCTTTAATCTCTAGAAATCCTCATAAACTGCCTAAGCAATTATATTTATATATGATCATTAATACATAACCTGTTCGCCATAGTAAGAATTATTTGAAATTAGTTTCTAGGTAACCAATGACACAGACTCACATGTATGTGAAATGCTTGTGTTGAGCTAAGCCAGCAGTCCACGTCTGCCATATCGATTTCCAGTATTATTTTCTGAAGCCAATGGAATCAGCAGCGGCATTGTTTTTAGTTCAGAAATCAAGAAAATGTCGCCAGGAGGGTCCAAAATGTGAAGGGGTCCAAATCAAGTTGGAACTTTTCCCATGATCTTTGTTTAGATGAAAAATTTACGATGCGCGCCGCAGTACTTCCTGTTTCGACGGCATGATGTAAGCGATGTTGGAGTAAAAATGTGCGGCAATTCTAATGATTCATTCTATGGATTCATTCGCATAAAGTCATATTTCTGTGAAAGCATTATTATTCTGATAGAAAAGTATTGAAATCATTCACTTTTTTTTAGTTGCCACCCGTTGAGTACTTACTTTTTGCTAGAAATCTATCAAATTTAGTTAGATTCTACTTGACTTTTGTAAACATACATTTACCTATTATTAAATTCTCACAATGCCTTTATCGAAAAGTTTTGCTCATTATTTTTTGAAAACAAAGAACAAAGTAAGAAAGATGCAAAAAGAACACCTGAAATCAGGAACTTTTTTGCGTTAGGCCATTTGGTCGAAAGGGGTCACCCGGCCGAATGCCGTTTGGCCGAATTTCTTCCGAATTTTTTTTCGAAATTCTTTCTTCTCACTACTCAACTTCTTTCTTCGAACACCCCATCTTCTCGCTTCTCACTCAGTATAGCCTCCACTAGTCGATGTTGTATGGCTCGATGTTAAATCATGGAAGCAAATTATGCCAAATTTAAAATATATTTCCTGGGTTACTGCGAAATTCACTTCAGGAAGCTTTTCCATGGTTATCTATTCTACATCTCGGTATTTCCAAGTTATACCATTCACGTTAGTGCTACGAGCCACAGTCTGACACGTGTAATTACATACACGGGACCCTGAGCGTGAGGTGATCCGAAGGTGGCGGCAGCACTACGAAGAGCACATGAATGACGATGTGGCCGACAATTGTGGCTGTATGGTAATGAACCTTGGAGCACGCGCGCAAGACATACGTTTTCCAGCTCCGGATCTTTAGAAAATCCAGGAGGAGCTTGGACAGCTTTGGGATACGGGAGGTTATTCGGTTCAGAAAATGAACAATTCAGTATAACTTCTTAACCCTTAACCGATTTCCACCAATATACACACATTCTCTATCCTTAGCAGAAGATTATGGATAAGGTGAGGCGGTCATTGGCAAAAAGGGGAGGCGGTAGAGTACGAGGTTATGCATTATTCTTTAGTTCATCATTATTTGTGATTATACAATTCTCCGAAAACTTATCGCCCGAATTCCTTAAAAATAGCGAATTCTCGACATTAACATTTTTCCGGAAATCACATTTCTCCAATAATGACTTTTCAACGACAAAAATATTTCCTCGAAAATTATACTTCCCCAAAAATATCAATGGTGTAATGTAGAGCTCCATAATCGTCAGCAGGGTTCGTACTTTTCGTTTCGGTGAGACGAAATCAAGCGATTTTCGGCTCGGAAGAGAATCTTTTTCGCGGTTTGTTGTGAAATACATCTTTCTTCCACCACTCTTTTCTCTAGAGCGAACCTAGAAGATAATCTCTAGAGAAAAGGTAAGCAATTACAAAACTTTTATGACCGTAACGGGATTCGAACATCAACAAAAATGGCGATTTGATGCGGTCACTATAGCCATACCATCACATCGACTGCATGTAGGGAATAGGCTGTTTATTCCATAAAGGCTACTCTTTTTGCAATTGGTGGTGGCACTACTTCAAACACATCCCCATCAATCACTACCTCAGCATCAACACCACTAGGTCTTCCTCTATCTCTACCTGCCACCATGTACTCTGTCTTGGTAGAGTTAATGGTTAAGCCTATCCTCGCCGTCTCCCTCTTCAGTGGGACAAAAGCCTCCACTACTGCTCTGCCATCGATTTTAATGTTGTCGATGTCGTCCGCAAAGCCCAGGAGCACATGCGACCATATGGTGATAGTGCCGTTCCTCTGCACGTCAGATCGCCTAATAGCGCCCTCGAGTGCAATGTTGAACAATAATTTCGAAAGTGCATCACCCTGCTTAAATCCGTCTAAGGTCACAAACGAGGTTGACACTTCGTCTGCAATCCGAATACTTGATTTCGGGCCATCCAGCGTTGCACGAATCAGTCTAATCAGTTTCGCCGGAAAACCAAGTTCTGCCACAGATTTATTTCTTTCGACCGGGATCTCGTCCTTCCCAGCAGCTTTACTGTTTTTCAACTCGTTTAGAACATTCTTTACCTCGTCCAGCGTTGGTGGTGTCGACCTTCATTTCCACCGTTCAACAAATCTTCAAAGTGCTCTTTCCACCTGGCTGCCACCAAAGTCTTCTCTGTCAGCATATTCCCCGCTCGGTCATTGCACATGGCGGTCACTGGCACAGTCTTATGCCACGCGCCCATTGATAGTTGCGTAAAACCTCCGCATATCGCTTCTATCCATGTTCTTCTGTGCTTCAACTATCACACTCTTTCGTGTTGCCTTTTTTCCTGCGGTGGATTCGTTTCTCTTCTGCCCTTGCTACACTGTACCGCTCTCTGTTGGAACGGGTACAAGAAGGTGCTGCTGATTGCCATCCCTCTAGCAGCAGCAATGGTCCTCAGTCAACACAAAATCGTATATGATGTCATATAAGATTCGAAAGTGGAAGCGATATAGCTTCTTTTTCATACAACAAGTACGCATATCGTCTCCACTTTAGCATCTTATGTTGCATCATATAAGACTTTGCGTTGACTGGGTCACTAGTCGCAGACCATTATCGTTAGTAGCGGAATGAAGGCTTTCCATACCAATGACAGGACGAAAGAAACTTTCTCTTCCAAGAATGCATTGCGCTCTTGCGCATTTGCATCCCCGATGACAATCTTTACATCGTGTGTTGGGCACTCTCCGTAGGCCTTATCAAGGCTCTCATAGAACTCATCCTTCACGTCATCAGGCTTATCGTTCGTTGGGGCATAGATGCTGATCAGGTTATAATTGAAGAATTTGCCCTTCGTTCTCAACACGCAAATGTGGTCGCTTATCGGCTTCCACCGGATAACACGCTTCATCTGCTTCCCGATCACCATGAAGCCAACTCCTCGTTCTGCTCTTTCAGCGCCGCTATAGTAGATGTGGTACTTGAATGAAGTGTTCACTATGGGATCCATCGCCCGGAATTCACGTTCTCCAGTTCTGAGCTACCGTATTTCCTGGATTGCTGCCACACTCACGCCGACTTTCTACAGCTCACGAGCCAAAAAACCAACACGTGCGGGTTCATTCAAAGCCCTCACGCTCCAAAATCCGACTTTCCAATGGTTGTCTTTTACTCGTTTCCGTATCTGTTGCCGTTGAATCAATCCGTTTGCTCTACGTTTGCCTTTCTTGGTAACTGTCGGATCTTCGGTAGGCTACCAGGATTACGCTATCTATTATTACCAGACGCTATCTACATCGCGTTAAAGCGGCTGCTTTCTCAATGCTTACACGATGCAGCATGGTGTGCACAGTTTTGCTTAGAATCCCTTGCTGACATTTGATGATCAGCCGCTCCTAACATAGAGAACGGACGCTCGATCAGAAAAGAAGCATACAACCATAGTTCCCATTGGGGTTGGTTACCTGATCTTCCCTAGGGTTGCTCGTATCCCGGCCAGCGCCATGAGGAGGTAGGGATAGGAGTTACTGGGTAAGAGTCTAAGGACTGCAAAATTAGGTCTTTTTTTCTTCAAATTGGTTCGATTATTTTCCGATTTAAAAAAAACTGTGAATAAAACTGGCAGTTTTGAACTAGGCTGGGTACTTACAGCTAGCTACCAATATTTGGAAGGAGGATATGCTGCCGCAGGAGTGGAAGATTTATTAAGAGATTCCCAAAAGAGCTCTTGATAAACTTCTAGAGGTATTTTTTTCCGGGAATTTTAAAAGAATTTTCTAAAGATTTGAAGGAATTTCCGAAGGTCTGAAGAAATTTCTGGATGAGTTGCTAATAATTCGTAGAATGCCTTCCTAGAGTTTCTGAAGTAGATCCAAAACGAATTACTCTTGGAAATTTCTGAAAAATTGCTGAAAGAATTCCTGAAAGAATACAATGGAATTTCTTAATAAATTTACAAAAGAACTCCTTCAACAAATCTTTTAGATATTTTCGGAGGAATTTAAAAAAGGAATTCCGAAGAAAAAAAATCATTAAGGAATATCCGGAGGAATTTCTAGTAGAAATACATTTCTGGAGGTATTCTTAAAGGAATTGTCGAAGGAACTCCTGAGAGAAATTCCAAAGAAATACCTGGATGTATTTCCAATGACTTTCTGAAAAAAAATACCGCAATAATTATTGTATATATTTCCTAAAGAACTATTTAAGGCATTTACGATTTAGTGTGTGGAGGAATTTTCAAAATTATTTGGATGAATATTCCGAGAAATTTCTGTAGGAATTTCAGATGTTACTCCTGAAATAAATTTTCAAGGAATTCTCAAAAATATCCAAAGATGTATGATAATGGATCGACTGCTATCCCGATATTTTTTTTTTTTGGCATTCCAGAATCAAAACAAGATTTTGTTTGCTACCCTATTTTAACTTTGCAATCAAGGCTGCTTGTCAAGAAAACCCCCCAAAATATCGAGAATTCAATATATCCTTTTTCGGATATTCTCAGAAATTCCAGAAATTAGAAATTTTTGGAGAATAATTTTAAAAGAATTGCTAGAAGTCTTTTCAATAAAACCCTAAGCAATATCTTTACGTAAAATACATTTAAAATTTTGTGATATTGGGAACTGCTTGATTGTTTTACATATAGGACTACGCCTGTGTTTTATACCTGGGTACACTATATGATTGAATAATTTCAAAAGACTACTTTCACGAATTTCCTGACACAATTTTGTAAACAAAATGCCTGAGTGAATCTCAAATAATTTCTACAGAGAATGCGATGAATTTCTTAAGGAAATACGGAGACATTTCTGAGGATATCTCAATGAACTTGAAGATGTTTTCGAGGAAAATTTTAATAAATTTATAGGAGCACTCCGAAGAATTTCGCGGAGAAACCTCTACAATTTACCATATCAAATTGTTGGCCTTTCTTTATTATTGAATGTATCAAAGCTCCTTTTCGTAATAACTATATACCTTTCTGTTACTGACGAATTTCATATAGAGCTAACTACTTGAAAAGAAATCCCGCTGTTATTGCCGCTACAATGTATTGTCGCACGCAACCTAGTCTTACGCAACAGTTCCTTCCAATTCCGTTTATCACGAAATGAACACTCACCAGATCCTATTCACCACTCGGCAAAGAATTGCTCCAGTTTTAAACGGCATCGAATATGACATACAAAACCGAAGCGGACCTACACTTGGTACAATTTCGTGAATGCCGTAGGCCATCTTCATCCATCTGACTGCCGCGGCATGCCGCCTGCCATTTAACCGATTTAGCCAAAACATACATCAAAGGTACGTACACTTTCGCCGCACCCAGCAGCGGCCAGCAAGGGAGATCCCGATGGGAAGTCCCCGTACGTTTTTGTACATTTCATCTATCAGTTTCAGTCCTCCGAGCAACAGTCCGTCAATGGTCCATAGTCCCAAGGTCAGGTATTCAACTTCAAATGGACACGCATATCTTAGGTGGTATGCCACATTACGACCGCTAGCAGCGGTCTCTGTTTGTTTGATACTTTTTTATGTAACTGGTGATCCGACAAGTACCTACCGTTGTGGCCTCTGACGGTTTGGACCAGCAGCGAACATCAGGCGTAAAACATAAAACAGTTTACGGGGGACTTTTTATTTGCTCGTGCATTGTGGGACAACCCACTCGAGTCAGTCGGCAGCCAAGTCGTCGCGCACTAAAAAAAAACCTTTCACATTGAACTTGCTCTGAGTTGCGTCCGAAAACAAGTGAAGTTGCTCCAAATTTGATGGGCATTAAATGGTCTACCGTTTTACATAATGACAAGTGCCATGCCGTTTCTCGTTTCGACGGAATTCCAGAGCCACTCTCGAGGGGGAGATAATTAGGTAAATGAAATTCGACTTCGGCGAATACGGAAAGCAGACCGACGCAGTCAGTAGTGGGTTGATTGATGACTGCACATCTCGTTTCGGTTAAAAGTTCATTACGCGGATCAAACCGTGTGTTGGCACCTTATGCAGCTGTTACTCTACAACAGGGTAAGAAATCAGTGCGCAAATGATGCTGCTGCTGCTTCACATGAGTGTGGGACCACTGATGCGTAATGATTGTGGTGAATGCAGTGCGAAAATTTAAGCTAAAGAAGGTTTTGTACACGCAGACCTAATTGTGGGTTTGAGCGGTTGCACACCTTTTGACGGAATGGTGGCAGGTGGCTCTTTGACTTCAGTTTAACCGCCTTTGAAAGGGGTGCGCAAATTGGTATTCAAACGAGTCGTCGTATATAATCGAAAGATAAGTCTGTTCTCTGCTGGGCTGGCAGATGAAACAATGCTGCAATTTGTTTATTGTTTTGTACCTTCTCGGCGCGATGTTGGCGTGAACCTACATCGCGTTTTTCGGTATTGTGTTGTTATCTAAGTGTTACTATCTGGGTTTCACAGTAACTTGATTACTGTTTGGGTTAAATTGTTAATGTTTTTATTTCTTCGTTGAAACAGTCATTTACATACGACTACTTTAGGATGTCGCAAGGAATGTAATCGAAGAGCTATGCTGGTCTGGTTATTGCACGATCTCTATGAAATTCCCTTTGATGTAGTACCTCACTAACAACATATGATTAAAATATCTACAATTGGTAACGAAAATGAGACACAATGTCACCGTTTTTCAGGATTTTAAAAACTACCTCTTAGGAAACAAATTAAATTTCTAGAATGTTTCATTGACTCACGAGAAGCATAAAAAATCATTGGCGTTTATTAATCAAATTTGGCAAAATATTATTCGTTACTAGTGTAACTAACTCGTTTCTATGATATATAATTTCCATAATTACCTTACCATCCACCATCGTTTTTTTCTGTTATATGCCAATTGGATCGAACGATTTGAATGATTTAAAGCGACGAACGCTCACGTCAGATGTATTCACACGCGCCTTCGCTTCCACCAAACCCGATTCCAGCATTGATTGAAGGCTCTCGATTGTACTTCCTTAGGCTGAAATTAGTTCACTCAGCAACGCCCCCAAATGTCTACCATCGAACGTAACGCGTTCGATGGAGAGACAAGAAATTAATAAATTGAAGTTGGATTAGCTGGTGCTTCATCAATCTTGTTTGACTGAATCAACACCTCCGGGCAGCGTTTTATCCCAGGTCTCGCGCACCCACAATTATTGAAGTGTGGTGTAAACCAGCTTCCAATCGAATCAATCGATCTCAGCATATGAATGAAGTACAAGTTAGGATGGACCCGTGGAACAATGGAGGCTTTATTTGAAGTTAACAAGAAGTTTGCATAACATCGATGGGATGAGAAGGTTTTGTTTGCGTTGTATCGCGTTTCAACACCTTCCGATGCAGCTTTACAATCAATGCCACGCGCTCATCTGTTTCTCATCTCATTTATCTGAGTGGTCTTTAATTATACCCTTTGATTGAATAATTTATTGGCTTGCGACGACGGTACTCAACCCATCGCTTTAGTGGCTTCTGCCAACTTCGCACGCTGATAGTAGCAATTTTTCCATTAGAAGAAACGATTCTTCAGTCACCTTTGCGCTACTGCAAATGATGATGCAGTTTAGAGTGGAGTTTTGCATTAATTTATATGGTTAAAAATAAAGAACCAACATTTTGATTATTCAATGCATTTATTATAAAAAGAAAAAAAAACATGGGACAATTGTAATACACACACCCGACAATTTTTTACACGGTGGACGGGTTCCGTTTGCCACAAACTTGTTTGCATTTTTTAAAACGGCAATGCAAAAAAACCGCACGGAAACAACATCGAGTGTAGCTACTCCGCGAACTAGATAGAACTGGTGCAAATTGGGTCCTAAAATGAAGAATCGATATTCGATTTTCTTTCAGGGAACGATGAAGGTAATCATCCTGAACGTGTCAGTTTTTCTTTCGACTCAAAAATCGGGAAAGGGCGGTTACCCGCCAATACCTTTTCCGAACTAAATCTATCACATGTTGTACATATGCATAATCAAGTTTCAGACATAGTAAATATTAAGTCTGCTTGATAGGTACACGGCAGGTATTTCCGTCCATCGTCGTAGGGTCTAAAACCAACGAAAGCAACGTCCATTTGCCATAATTTTACTATAGCAGAACGTTTCTCCTGAGCTTACGATTTGGTACGGATGAGTTTAGCAAAAAAGTGTCTCTACTATTGGTTTTTGAGACTATGACGAAAAGATGAAAATACCTGCCTTAACCCTATCTAATAACAAGTTCTGCATCTCCTCTTAACGATACGTACATAAAACACTGAAATACACGAGGTTATTCGTTGAAATAACTTTTTAAAGCCTGACTGAATTCGCCCTATAGTAGACCCCTTGGGGTCCATAATAGGAAATTGCTTCCCTATAGTCGACACTTCATTTGATTTTCATGTTCCATTTGTAGAGTCTCGCGCATTTGTGCGCCCTCATTCAGCATGGAAAGAGAAATTCGAAAAGGTCCTGACGTTGTGGACTGATGGTTCAATCGTTCTGAAATGTTGCACAACCCAAAAGCATTCACAATTTTGACGTAGGACTTACGTTTTGCCTTTCTCGTATACAAAGTATACGTAAAGGCTATATGTTCGCTCCAAAAACGAACTTTTTATAGGAGTCCCGGAGACCCATAGTGTTATATACCGATCGACTCAGCTCGACGAATTGAAGTGATGTCTGTGTGTATGTGTGTGTGTATGTGTGTGTGTATGTGTGTGCGCAAAATAATCTCACTCATTTTTCAGGCACTTATCATTAACCGATTTGCTCGCAACAAGTTGCATTCGATGCGGAATCTTGTCCCATTGTTTCGTATTGAAAATTGGCCGAATCGGACTATGGGCTTCGGAGTTATGGCCAAAATATATTTTTTTACAACAAAAATTCTCACTCACTTTTTAGACAATTACTCTTAGCTGATTTACTCGCAACAAGTTTCATTCAACGCAGAATCTTGTCCCATTGTTTCCTATTGAAAATTGGACAGATCGGACTATGGGTTTCGATGTTATGGCCAAAATCCACTTTTTCACATGATAAACACGTACAAAATTCTCACTCATTTTTCAGGCACTTATCCTTAACCGATTTGCTCGCAACAAGTTTCGTTCGACGCGAAATCCTGTCCCATTGTTTCGTATTGAAAATTGGTCGAATCGAACTATGGGATTCGAAGTAATGGCCAAAATACATTTGTTGACAAGAAAAATTCTCACTCATTTTTTAGGCACTTACTTTTAGCCGATTTGCCTGCAACAAGTTGCATTCGACGCAGAATTCTTGTTCCCACAGATATGGCCAAAGTTTATTTTTTTGTCTTTTTGCCTTCTCGTATACTAAGTATACGGTAAAGGCTATATGATCGCTCCAAAAACAAGCTTTTTATAGAAGGCCCGGAGACCCATAGTGTTTTATACCAATCGACTCAGTTCAACGAATTGAGGTGATGTCTGTGTGTGCGTGTGTGTGTGTGTGCGCACAAAACGACGCAAAAAATGTCACTCATTTTCGGGCACTTATCCTCAACCGATTTTCTCGCAACAAATTGCATTCGACGCAGAATCCTTTCCCATTGTTTCCTATTGAAAATTGGTCAGGTCGGACTATGGGATCGGAAGTTATGGCCAAAATACAAATTTATACGTAAAAATCGCGTAAAAAATGTCACTCATTTTTCAGGCACTTATCCTCAACCGATTTGCTCGCAACAAATTGCATTGTCCCATTGTTTCCTATTGAAAATTGGCTAGATCGGAAGTTATGGCCGAAACACCATTTTTGCCTTTTTATACGAAATATTCGCTCTAAAACCAAACTTTTACAGAAGGCCTGGAGACCCATAGTGTTATATACCAAGCGACTCAGCTCGACGAACTGAGATGATGTCTCTGTGTGTGTGCGTGCACCAAAAGTGCGAAAAGTTCAGCTCACTTTTCTGGAACTTATCCTCAACCGATTTAATTCCAACAAGTTTCATTCGACGCGGAATCCTGTCGTATTGTTTTCAATTGAAAATTTGGAAGATCGGACCATGGGTACAGAAATTATGGCCAAAATATACTATGTGTTATAAAAAAGCGAGTAAAAAAGTCTAGCTGACTTTTAATGGACTTACCCTCAACCGATTTACTCACAACAAATCGCATTAGACGCGGAATCCTGTTCTATTATTTTCTATTGAAAGTTGGCCAGATTGGACTATTACCTTAGAAATTATGGCCAAAATACTTTTTGCCTTTCTTGTGCAACAAAGTTGTACCGAAAGGCTATAATTTCTTTCCGAAAACGAACTATCGGATGCTTCCACACTGATACAATTCCCTCCCTCTTCATACGGGAGTTTGGCAGAAAGACGGTCATGAGATTTATATCATAACAAATATTGCCCTCCGCTCGCTTGATGGGAATGACATTTTCGTTTTCTTTTTGTGTAGTCGGAGCTTCAGTTCAACTAACATCCAAAAGTGATATCCTTAAAATATATGACTGGGTAAAATAAAACAGGGGTATGTACGTCAAAAAGATTGGAAAAGGAAACAAAATGTCGAAATTCTTATTAGCATATTGTAGATCAAGCTGAAAACCGAACCGAGGTCTCGCGACAATCGCATTTTCTCGCATTTCCGGATGTTGCAACTGCATCGCGAGTAGTGCGCAACTGTGCCATAGTCGGGCACCACTCGCGATGCAGTTGCGACATCCGGGAATGGGACAAAATATGATTTTCGGTTTTCAACTGAATCTACAATATCTTTGCCATAAATAATCTGATAGAACGGACAAAGAAATTTGTCTTTTCTACTCTTAGCTACTAGCTCATCTATTTTCAAGCACACACATTTTACGAAGGTCGAGGAAGGCACCATCACCGCTAGGTGGATTAATCTGGGTTTTCTTTACAATACTGGATGTCATTTAGATTTTTGGAAATCGAGAGCGTTACGCTGGAAGGGAAGATTTTGAACGTTACTAGCGCCTTTATCTTTCGATGGATTTTTAAGATTTATATATCAATCGACTCGGACACTCTCCAGTATTTTGCCTATTTAATTGAAACTTAAGATTATTAACGATAAGCTATTGAAAATCTCAATTCTTGTCAAAGCCAGCAAAAATTTCATATGTAACCAATCCCGTGCATTCCTAACACGGATATCAGAATGCGATATGCCACGTGCCTTTGGGTCTACCGGAAGATTTTCTTTGTGTATAAAAGAAGCAGTGCCAGCCGTGTGCGAGTCATTACAATTTGTGATAGCAGCGCGTACTGACGTGCTTTTTGCTCGCGCATTTTCCGTTTCGTTCGTTCGTTCGCTGTTTACCTACACAGCGATAGCATCAGTGTTGCCACATTTAAATCTGTATTTCGGAAGTAAAAAATCTTTTTTATCTGTATTATAATTCAAAAATCTGTATGTGAAATCTGTATGCTAAAAATTTGCAAAAAATACCAAAAAAAATATCCCTGGGTTCAAATATGTCTTTGTTTTCTTTTTTGTAAACTTATTCATAATTCTATCAATTTCAAACTATCCCATAAATCTTTTCTTCGATTATGTTATGGGTGTTGTACATACTTTCACATAATTTTCAATTCAGTTGTACGAAAAAACATTAATTACAAAGCTTGACGTGAGATTCTATTCTCGATATTTTTTTAAAAACCATTATGATGCTCGGTGATTCCTCCGTTGGGTTTAAAATTGTCTGCAATAAAATGTACGTTACAGCCGCTGATGAATGAGGTATATAAATGGAAAATTGGAGCATAAATTTGTTTAAAAACGGATTGCGGCAAACATGTTTTCGGCACGGTAGAGAAACATTCTCGGCTCTCTAGGCATATTCATTGTACTTACTACACAATATACATATTCATGCAATTGGTGGGCATATACAGGCCTTTAAATATTAACTGTGGAAATGATAATAGAACATTAACTTGGAACGTAGGCCATGTTCCAGTTGGAATGTAGAGCAATTGGAGAAATAGAAGTTTTTGAGAGAAATTAATTTTATTCTGCAATATTCAAAATCTGTATAAAATCTGTTGATTTCTAAAGAATCTGTAATCTGTATTTACAGATTATTGGTTCAAAATTGACTCAAAAATCTGTATCATTACAGAAAAATCTGTATATGTGGCAACACTGGATAGCATGCATAGCGATAGAAGCGATAGAAGTGAGCGCATTTTTTGTCATTCTGTGCTTGATGATGGTCGGATGCAGTGGTGTCGGTTGCAATGGATGCAATCGCCCATCGCATCGCTCGCAGTTCACGGCTAGAGGCCGATGATGGCTGAGGCAGCGAGGGCAGCGGTGGTGGATGAAGAAGAATAAACTATCCAGATTAGAAAATTTCGTTGTATTCCATGTAAATGTTGTAAAAAAGTTCGCAAAAAATTATTTCCAGAAGAATATTTAAACTTGCCGTAGACTCGGAGTTTGGAATCAAAACATTAAATAATGTTTCGTTGACGTATTAGCAGTACCTCCTAAATTTTAGTAGCGGTGCTGCTCCTTGACTTGTTTTTTATTGCTGTGTTTTTTCAGCAGTAAGCACGCATGTTAGCAAGAAGAAGCGCCGAATTTTTTGCTATATTTCTTGTTTGGAAAACGGGAAAGTTCCCCTAAAATACCACATTTTGCCCAAGTCTGAAAATTTTATAAATAGAATTTTTAAACTTCAAATACTATCATCAATAAGAAATCTATAAATGCCCTACATTTGCCTGAGTAAATAATGGCTTAATACTTAAAACAAAGCAATTTTAATTATGTATTTAATTATTAGTTTTATTTCCAGAAGTTTTAAATAAACAAATTGCTAATAATTTTACACAGCACCGAAGTTGTCGTTTCCAATATCAATACCTATAATCAAACTCCATAGATCCAAAAGTTAGAAGTTAAATGTAAATACGTTACGTTTATACAAGTCCTACGTCTACTCGCGGTTATGTTTAAAACATTACCCATTGCTCGTTTTTTTTATGAAGGGACCCCTTCGAACTTTTGCATTAATGGAAGTAACCCCCTCATTTTTGGCTCGCCTCCAAGCCTGATCAAAAAAGGTTTCCGGGCCTCTTGAAAGGAAGCTTACGAACTTCTTGAAAGGAGTCTTCCGGATCTCTTGAAAGGAGGCTTCCGGGCTTCTTGAAAGGAGGCTTCCGGGCCTCTTGAAAGGAGGCTTCCGGGCCTCTTGAAAGGAGGCTTCCGGGCCTCTTGAAAGGAGGCTTCCGGGCCTCTTGAAAGGAGGCTTCTGGGCCTCTTGAAAGGAGGCTTCCGGGCCTCTTGAAAGGAGGCTTCCGGGCCTCTTGAAAGGAGGCTTCCGGGCCTCTTGAAAGGAGGCTTCCGGGCCTCTTGAAAGGAGGCTTCCGGGCCTCTTGAAAGGAGGCTTCCGGGCCTCTTGAAAGGAGGCTTCCGGGCCTCTTGAAAGGAGGCCTGGGCCTCTTGAAAGGAGGCTTCCGGGCCTCTTGAAAGGAGGCTTCCGGGCCTCTTGAAAGGAGGCTTCCGGGCCTCTTGAAAGGAGGCTTCCGGGCCTCTTGAAAGGAGGCTTCCGGGCCTCTTGAAAGGAGGCCTTTGGGCCTCTTAAAAAGGAGGCTTCCAGGCCTCTTGAAAGGAGGCTCCCAGGCCTCTTGAAAGGAGGCTCCCAGGCCTGTTGAAAGGAGGCTCCCAGGCCTCTTGAAGGGAGGCTTCCAGGCCTCTTGGAAGGAGGCTTCCGAGCCTCTTGAAAGGAGGTTTCCGGGCCTTTTGAAAGGAGGCTTCCGGGCCTCTTGCAAGTGGCTTCCGGGCCTCTTGAAAGGAGGCTTCCGGGCCTCTTGAAAGGACCCCTTCGAACTTTTGCATTAATGGAAGTAACCCCCTCATTTTTGGCTCGCCTCCAAGCCTGATCAAAAAAGGTTTCCGGGCCTCTTGAAAGGAGGCTTCCGGGCCTCTTGAAAGGAGGCTTCCGGGCCTCTTGAAAGGAGGCTTCCGGGCCTCTTGAAAGGAGGCTTCCGGGCCTCTTGAAAGGAGGCTTCCGGGCGTCTTGAAAGGAGGCTTCCGGGCGTCTTGAAAGGAGGCTTCCGGGCCTCTTGAAAGGAGGCTTCCGGGCCTCTTGAAAGGAGGCTTCCGGGCCTCTTGAAAGGAGGCTTCCGGGCCTCTTGAAAGGAGGCTTCCGGGCCTCTTGAAAGGAGGCTTCCGGGCCTCTTGAAAGGAGGCTTCCGGGCCTCTTGAAAGGAGGCTTCCGGGCCTCTTGAAAGGAGGCTTCCTGGCCTCTTGGAAGGGGGCTTCCGGGCCTATTGAAAGGAGGCTTCCGGGCCTCTTGACAGGAGGCCTGGGCCTCTTGAAAGGAGGCTTCCGGGCCTCTTGAAAGGAGGCCTGGGCCTCTTGAAAGGAGGCTTCCGGGCCTCTTGAAAGGAGGCTTCCGGGCCTCTTGAAAGGAGGCTTCTGGGCCCTCTTGAAAGGAGGCTTCCGGGCCTCTTGAAAGGAGGCTTCCGGGCCTCTTGAAAGGAGGCTTCCGGGCCTCTTGAAAGGAGGCTTCCGGGCTCCTGGAAGGAGGCGTCCGGGGCTCTTGGAAGGAGGCGTCCGGGCCTCTTGAAAGGGGGCGGCCGGGCCTCTTGGAAGGAGGCTTCCGGGCCTCTTGAAAGGAGGCTTCCGGGCCTCTTGAAAGGAGGCTTCCGGGCCTCTTGAAAGGGGGGATCCGGGCGTCTTGAAAGGTGGCTTCTGGGCCTCTTGAAAGGAGGCTTCCGGGCCTCTTGAAAGGAGGCTTCCGGGCCTCTTGAAAGGAGGCTTCCGGGCCTCTTGAAAGGAGGCTTCCGGGCCTCTTGAAAGGAGGCTTCCGGGCCTCTTGAAAGGAGGCTTCCGGGCCTCTTGAAGGAGGCTTCCGGGCCTCTTGAAAGGAGACTTCCGGGCCTCTTAAAAGGGGCTTCCGGGCCTCTCGGAAGAAGCCTTCCTGGCCTCTTGGAAGGAGACTTCCGGGCCTTTTGGAAGGAGGCTTCCAGGTATCTTGGAATGAGGCTTCCGGACCTCTTGAGAGGAGGCTTCCTGGTCTCTTGAAAGGAGGCTTCCGGGACTCTTGAAAGGAGGCTTAGAGCCCTCTTGAAAGGAGGCTTAGAGCCCTCTTGAAAGGAGGTTTCCGGGCCTTTGAAAGGAGGCTTCCGGGCCTCTTGCAAGTGGCTTGGGCCTCTTGAGAGGGGGCTTCCGGGCCTCTTGAAAGGAGGCTTCCGGGTCTCTTAAAAAGAGGCTTGCGGGCCTCTCGGAAGGAGGCTTCCGGGCCTCTTGAAAGAAGGCTTCCGGGCCTCTTGAAAGGAGGCTTCCGGGCCTCTTGAGGCTTTCGGGTCTCTTGAAACGAGGCTTCCGGGCCTCTTGAAAGGAAGCTTCTGGGCCTCTTGGAAGGTGGCTTCCGGGCCTCTTGAAAGGAGGCTTCCGGGCCGCTTGAAAGGAGGCTTCCGGGCCTCTTGAAAGGGGGCTTCCGGGCCTCTTGAAGGAGGCTTCCGGGCCTCTTGAAAGGAGGCTTCCGGGCCTCTTGAAAGGAGGCTTCCGGGCCTCTTGAAAGGAGGCTTCCGGGCCTCTTGAAAGGAGGCTTCCGGGCCTTTCGAAAGGAGGCTTCCGGGCCTCTCGAAAGGAGGCATTCGTGCCTCATTAGTTAACCGCAAGTTTTATTTAAATTGATTCCAAAAATGGCGGTTTAGGTTGTACATTGTACATTTTTAGGTTTTTCCATATATAGGGGAAGAGGCCCCAAAACGCCCCCCCGATGCAAAACGCCTTTTGTGGTTTCCCTCATATTTACCGTCATTAATATGTCCGTAACAAAACTATATCTAAAATTATGTAGGATAGGCGAAGAAAGTTTCAAAATAGTGCATGGGAAGGTCGGAAAAACCGAAAATTTCTACATTTTGAAGAAACATCTAACATTTTGGCGAGGCAAAACGCCCTAGTGGCAATAACCTACAAAGTACTTGCGTCTCCACGGACTATCCATACTAGAATGCTGATTCGCCGACGCGTGATACTTTGTTCCCTAGGAGCCGCTAGCTGAAAGGTGTTTTGCCTCATGAGTTTTCCGGCAACAAAATATCACCACTTTTTTGAAATGTGAATATTATCAATATGATTGAGATTTTTGACAATTTTTGAATGGCATCAACTAGCTATCTTGTTTAACTGATGCATAATGTAAAAATACCCATGAATAGCGTTACAAATAAGACAATAGAGCAGTGTTTGCTTAGCTAGGGCATATTGCCCCCCCTTCCCCTACATAAATTATTTTGGCGCCACCCCTAAATAATCTCCAAATTGCGTGAATTTTTGCCAGAACTCCTAAATTACCAAAAAGGAGCTGATATACATGGGAGTTGGCATTTTTGAGCATTTTTTAAATGTGAACTGCCCTGTCGCATATACACTCAAGTATATGCAATCATGAAAGCATGTGCGTAATTTCAACGCCGTTAAAGCGAGAAACCCCTCCTACTTTGTGATCAAATAATCTCGGAACTTTCCTTATCAATCAACTTATCTCTACTTATTTTGTAATAAGTGACTTTGATTCTGCTTCATTTGCATTACAGTTCCAAAAAGGACTAGTTGAAGACTTAGCTGCTAGATTTTAGTGCTTGTTAAGCCCTCTTATGTTAAAAGTGCATTTTTTCTTCTGCTTGTAGCTGTCCTTAGAAGCTAGAATGTATATGTCGACCAACGCTGGATGCAGATCGATCTTCAGCAAACGCATGCTTTAGAAGAAGGGGCCATCAACTCTTTTAAAGGAGAAGGTTGATCTCCAGGGTTTCAAGTGAAAGCGTATTATCAAGAAAGAAGTCATTCACTATTGCACGCTGTTCCGAGAAATTACTTGCTATGGAAGAAGGAGTCTCATATTTTTTGGGCTTTGAAACAGTTTGTCGAATGATGTTTAGTCGAATAACATTTGGTTGAAAGGACACTTGGTAAAATGAACATTTAGTCGAAAGGGCATTTAGTCGAAAAGACATTTAGCCGAAAGGACATTTTGTTGAATGTAAATTTAATCAAATGTTGGTAGTGAATTTCAGAATAATAAATCGGTAATAGATAATTGAGTAAAATGGATATAAAGTCAATATATTTTTAATCAAATTTGGTCAAAAAATCCTCCAGAAACATGGATGTACTGATTGGAGGAAATCAGTGGACGTGAGGAAGTTCAATTAGCATTTGGTCCTACAACCTAATGTCTATTAGACGACCGCGACAGATTATCGACAACATGGAATTAGCCACCTGGCTTGATAAATAAAATATCTTTATTTACTCGGCGCCTCGAACCGTGGATCTCTTGATCTGCAGGCCCTGACACTACCACATAACTCACTCTAGATCCATACCAGTAGGTCGATCAAACTGGATGACATTGCTCATAAATCATGGTCAACTTTGTTTTAGCATGGGGGGAATAGTCTTGCTTGACTACCCTATTCAAATGTTGAGTATTTCATGAAAACTGCATTATTACATGCCGTAGCTTATTTTTCAGAATAAAGTGATGTATGCACGGAACTTCCGCAACACATGAAGGAAATAAACGGAATAATTGGATTGGGCACATATTAAAAATTTATACTACCCCCAGAAGCACCTAAAATATTTTTCTGGTTTTTAGCCATTTTTTCAGCTAAATCTTTTAAAAAGTCATAGAATAAGCCCTCTAAGCATCCTAGTATCAATGACAAAGTGGTAGGTAATAGTCTAAACAAGCTTTTCACGACTAATGCTTCTACTATGTGGAGTTGAATTGATGCATTCAGACGACATTTCTATGAAAAAGTCTAAAAAATCACATATCTCGTTTGATGCACCTCTAAACCTCCATGGATTTGGCTGAAAATTGGTCAGGAGACTCCATTTAAAATACTCATTGAAATAGAGGAGTGGCACTTTGAATCTGGAATACTTTTGAAAATGGTGAACAGATCTAGTCCATTCGACGCAATGTACTTTCGACCAAATTCATTTTCGACTAAATGTCCATTCAACCCTTGATTTAACCAATTGTCCATTCGACGTAATATCTTTTCAACTAGATGTCATTCGACGAAATGAAATAGATTCGATAAACTCATCTGCGTCCTCGTCAAATGAACTTTTTTGACAGCTCAGTAATACTGTTGGGACACCGTGCAAAAAGCATAAATTTCCGTTTTTCTAATCCATTTATTTCGGAGGGATTATAAAATTCTTGGGTAAGATATTGTTTACATGACTGGGGTGACATTTTTTGTAATATGTTTTACTCACGTTTACTATTCGGCGTCAGGCGGTAATAGGTGCACTGACGGTAAATGTTGCTTGAGGTGATACCTACATTAATTATTTAGCATTATGAATTATTTGAATACTCCATATTTTCTCTGATAGTAGGTATAGTTGACTTACTTACCAACTATTAATCCGTTCTACTTAGGCGTTAGGATTTATCTGAGCCGCACTGAATCGAAAACAGGCCTTAGAGGCTGGGATTAAGTTGAGCTAGTTTAGAATATGTTTAGTATTAAATTAGAGTTCTCTCATAATTCAGTTTTAATTAATCACTCTTACCGTACTAGTATCAATCAGATTATTAAGCTTAACAAATTTTCACTTTAGATGAGGCAATAAACAGTTACAATAAATTAGTTACATTAGATATAAGATTTTAGGAAAATAGTTTAGCTGTAGATTAACGTGTCTTCAATCGATCTAGCAATCAAAACAATCCAATCTTTTTACTTGCCTTCTCATCGTCCTTTCTATCTACACATCGTATCAAGAGAAACAATCTAGGTACAACTAGACCTGTGCGCCGGTCATATCATCGGCGGCGGCGGCGTGGTGGTTACTTTTGCCCCGGCGGCGGCGGCGTCACGGCGGCGCGCCGTTGACTTTTATCGGCGGCGGCGGCGGCGGCGTGAACCGGCGTGGATGAAAAAATCAATGGCTGAAAAAATCAATGGCTGAAAAAATCAATTTTACCGTGGATTTTTGGATAACGGGGTTTGATTCACACGGTAGAAATCGCCCGTTTAAAAACCGACTTCAGTGGATTAAAATTGCAATATTCTGCGTTTGCCGATCATCAAACAGCACATTCAAAATAGTCAATTGCCGGCGATACTAATCAATATCTGATTTCAAAATGTTATTTGAATTACCACTATTTCGTTACTCTTTTTCGCGACCCCTAAGTGAAGAATTAGATTTCGGTGTCATAGAGCAAATTGGTAATAACTTTTTTCAAAAGTTATTTTAAATTTAGGATTTAGATGCACTTCAGTCGTTTTGATCTCAAAATAACTAAGTTTCCGAAAAAATCTAATATTTTTCTGAAATTTGCCTAATTCATTTGTAAAATCCTATGACAATGTCTGCAGATTTTTTCTATTTTAGAAAGAATATATCCATTATAATCAATTCATGTTCTCTTTGGGAAACTCCTTTAGTAAAACATAAAATATATTCATTCGGGAATTTATTAAAGAATGAACTATTTTCTGATGGAATTCCTAAGAGAATTTTCTAAAGGACTTTCCGAGAAAATTCCTGAAGTAGTGTTGGAAAGTGTAGTAGGAACCTTTTAAGAAAATTTTGAGCAAATCCCCACAGACATTTCGAAGGAATTCCTAACAGTATTTCCAAAATGCATCAGCGGCTGCTTCCGTATCTTCCTCGATTGCACACCCCAGGGCCAACGTCATGTTCCAGGTTCTCTGCAAGTTCTTTTGCTGGTCTCTCTTCCTGCAACCCACTGTAATCTGCCTTATTTTATCAACCTGCCTATGTCTGCATTTTTGTATACTTGGTTTAACTCGTGGTTCATTCATTCGTCTGCTCCATTTACCGTTTTCCACCACGCTGCCAAGTATTGAGCACAGTATTTTCAACTCAAACACATTGAGAATTTGATAATCTGCATATTTTAACGTCCATGATTCATGGCCGTACAGGACAACTGGACGAATCAACGATGTGTACAGAGCTAGTTTTGTCAGTGTCTGTAGCTTCATGAAGTTACAAAAGAATTTTCTGGAGGAATTTTTAAAGGATTACCCTAAGAAATTCTATATTAAATTGCTTAAAGTAGTTTTGGAAGAATTCCTATGGGAATTTCAGGAATAATTATTGTCAAGGAACTTGCTAAGGAACTCCGAAGGAATATCAAATTCATTTTCAAAGAAATTCCAAAGCTAAATCCCGAAGCTGACAGAAATTTCCGAAGTAATCCGTTAATAAATTTCTGAAGGAGACTTTAGAGATTTTTTTGGTATTTTGAAACGATTTCCTGAGGAACTCCTAAAACATTCTTTGTAGATATTTCAAAAAGAAGGATTTTCAGAAGGTTTATCCGAATTTCTGAACGAAGTCTTGACGGAATGTCCAAAGGAATTTTCGGAGATATCTAAGACTGTCAGAAGTTTCTTCAGGAGTTACTTTGAAAAAAACTTTCAGGGACTTCTACGTATATTCCTTCAGGAACTTGTTCAGGAATTCTTAAGGAAATTTCGTCCTAGAACTTTTCAAGGAATTCCAAAAGAGTTGTTAGAAGAATTTCTTGAGGAATTTTCGGGAAAACACCTTAACGATTTTCCCAAGGTTTTCTTGAACAAATTTCTGAAGGAACTTTTTCCTGAGAGAAATTTCAGAATATAGCTGAGAGAATTTTCGAAAAACTTTCTGGAATTCGTTTTCGGAGGAGTTTTTGTTTGAATCTCCATAGGATTTTTTGAAGAATTACAAAAAAAATCCTGGAGAAATCTAGGAATTACTTCAGAAATACCAGTAGGCATTTCCTCTGAAATTCTATTAGAAATTTCTTCATAAATTCCTTTGAGAATTCCTCCGGAAATTGCTTCAAATATTCCTTCAGAAATTCCTTTAGGGGTTGTCCATGAACCACGTAGACTCTTGAGGGGGAGGGGGTTCACAAAAGTCTACGTCAGTCTACGAAGGGGGGCGGGGGTATACGAAAAGTCTACGTAGACTTTTTTTTATTTTATTTTTTTCGTAAAACATTTCATACAGCAGCTTGGTGCGAAGTTTACTTGTTTGATTTTTTTTCGATTTTTCCGTTTTTTTTTGCAAGATTTTACCGAAATAATCTCTCGAATCTCTTATGGATTTCACTGAAGTAATAGTCTGAACTACCGTGGGGGACCGAAATCCGTACAGCACCAAAATCCGTCCACTTCGTGAGATATCAATAAAATAAAGGGGGTTTGAGGGAATTAATGTATGAATCATTTATCTTATCTTGATCTTATGCTTGACAGAAAGCTTTCTGGCCATTGAAATGGAAAGTAGGCTCTGAAATTAAAATAACATAATTAAAAAACAAATCGGCACCCCGCAAACGCGAAGTTTCAGGTGCCATTTTGTTCGCGTGTTGGACACAATTGTACCAAAAGTGAGTGTGTTTAAATTGCAAATTGCAATTAATAGAACAAGATCAGCAGCATAAATCACAAAGGGATCGCTTCTCAAGGTGCGTATTGCGCTATTCACAGTGTTAGTTTGATCAATTGGTCTGCTTTAATTTAAATATTTTGTTAGAAAATAGCTGTACGGATTATGATCCTATGATTCGAAGTCCGTCCACGGTGGACGGATTTCGAATCAGGAGGTGTTGATTTTATTCGTAATTTTATCATATTTTTCATTACTTTCAACGCAATACAGTGGAGCACACAAAAAATAGCGGCCCTCGCGCAGTTAGATCAATGACGAACGTTTGATTTGCATTCAATTTGTATTTTCTAGAGACTTATACATATACTGAAGTGCTTAAATGTACGGGTTTCGATGCACCACGGTACGGCTAAAAATATCATGATTTCAACAGCAAATTCTTCTGTGTTGAGCAGGAAAATTCTCCAAAATATTCTATTAAAAATTTCGAAAAAATTTCAAAATTTCCACTTGGATTACTTCATTAGAAACTACAAGTGATTCTTTAGAATTTACACTGGGAATTATGTCGCACTTCGACAAGAATTATTAGGAAATTACAAAGGAAGCATTTTGGAATATCCAAGAAGAAGTCTTTAGAATTCCCAAAAGACATTCTTTGGAACTTGTAAGGGGAATTCTCCGAAATTTCCGTGAGAAATTCTTCAGAATTTCCACTGAAGATTTTCTGGGAAGTCCCAGGGAAATTTGTCCTAATTTCTGAAATTCTTGGAATTTTCGCGAGGAATTCTTTGGACATACATATGAGCGAAATGTTCGAAATTTAACGGCAATTTCTTCGGCAGTTCTAATGAAAATTCTTTGGAATTTTCCATTAAAAACTCTTCGAGTTTTCACAAAAAAATTATTGCAATTCTTGTAAGAAAGCATTTGTAATTTTCATGAAAATTTATTCTATTTTTTTACGATAAATTCATCACAAATTCAACTGAAATCCTTCATAATTTCCACCGAGAATTATCTGGAAAATTCTTTGGAATGTCCATAGGATTTTTTTAAATTTCTTCAGGAAATCGCTACTATTGTGCAAGAGAAATGTCAAAATATTGTAGGGAACCTTTAGCATGGTTTTAACGGGAAATAATTAAAAAATTTCACTCACAATATTACTCGACATTTTAACGGGAAAACTTTTGGAATTTAGAAAAAATTCTTGACATTTCAACGGAATGGAATTTTCAAGAAAAATATCGGAATTATCACCGAGAGTTCTTTGTCGTATTACCTGGAAACTTTGAATGTTATCAATCGGGAAATTCTACGGAATTTCTACGACAAACTTTTTGGAATGTAACCTTGACGTTCTCGGAATTTCAACTCGAAATTTTTCGAAATTCTGAAAATTCTTGGGTTTTTTTCAAATTTGAACCGGCATGAAGAATTATAATTCAGATGCGTGACAGATTTTAAGCAGTGGCGCGCCTATGCAAGTGCCGGTGGCGCACACCTCTAGGAGGAATCAAATCCAACAGAAATTAAATTAATTGGCTTCGAGACCCAGAGGCTCATGGCGGCGAAGCCTCAATAAAGAAATAAAAGAAGTCGACCGAAATCTAACCTGGCAACAGGTTAAAGCGATAGCCGGGCAACGCTCAGGATGGAGATCTTTCAAGTCGGCCCTTTGCACCACCGGAGGTGTACTGGATCCATAAGTAAGTTCGAGATTTGGTTTCAGGAGCTATGGACAGAGGATTGAATTTGATTTCGTTTAGAATTTTTAATTGATAATGAGTTGGATTTTGTTCAGTTTCATTTTGTTAGGTTTAAAAATTTGAAGTTTACTGTAGTGTTTACAATGGATTTGAAAATGGATTTGTATAGCTGAATTGCTGAAAACGTGGTTGATTTCCAATTTTCTTCCATGAAAAAAAAATTCAGAAACAACCTCCCCCCCCCCCTACGCCACTGGTTGCACTTACTTAGTTAAGATTGTAAAATCGTTTGGATGGAGTAAAATCAAAGAGCAGAATTTTTTGCACAGAGTATAGGACAACACTGCCTACAGATTTAGGTGCCGACTGAATGAGGCTTTGGCATAGACGAATTCCAAAGACCATTTCAACATTTTTTGTATTATTCTATTTAGGGTCGATTTCTTCACCTCCGCTTAGGCCTTAAACCATGTTTAAGCGTATGGGTAAGCACCGCTTAAGAGTCAGGCGGAGGTGAAGAAATTGGCCCTTAGTAAAATAAATCTACTAGATACAGCCTAATTCAAATTCACAACTAATCAACCAACCAATTCATTATCCAATGTTTGTCACCACACTGTCTTAGAGGCACAATCACCTCAACAACATTCTAACAACTAACTAACAACAACAATCATAACACGAGTTTAGTACTATTCCAATCAATTCCACCACGTTGTTTTGTCTTACAAATACGTATTTCGTCTCTGTAAGGCCATTTTCAGTGTCTCTTATTTTACTCGACTCGACTCAAGTTAATTGATTTTTTTTAATGCGATTAGTCATCGGCGTGGCAAAATTATGATCGGCGGCGCGCCGACCCAAAATCGCCGGCGGCGGCGGCGTGAGTAAAACCACCGGCGGCGGCGGCGCGGCGCGGCGGCGCACAGGTCTAGGTACAACTCTGTCTAGGTGTGTTAGTGCTTGGAAGAGCGTTGCCAGTAAAGTGGAACTGCGCGTTGTTAACAAGTGAGTATTGCGCATAAGCCCCAAAATTTTATTCCCACCTTTGGGTTTCCGCGCCGAGCACTCAGCGCCAGACTCGGCGACAAGGAGATAGTCGTCAAGTTGGTACTCCTGATTTTTTGACAACTGATGTCGATTGGTTGTGTGAGTGCATCGGTGTCAAAAAATAGAGCTTTTAGCTGAAAATTTAATTGTCAAATGCACATTTTGACAGTAATATAGATGTATGAGTGAATAAAATGTGTAAATGCTCTATCGCGGAAGCAGTCGCTGAAGACAAGTGTCAATGATTTCAGTGACGAAACGAAAAGTTTCAATGCAAAAAGCAATACTTTCCACTGACTCCGACGAGGACTCCGAAAAGGGTCGAGTTCGTGATTGGTTGGCTGCCTCTGAGTCCAACAAGAAGTATACTACTAATCTGTCACCAGATTGAGGTTACGTACAGAAGTCGCAGAACCTAATTATTTCGCCTTATTCACGGCGGAAGTTTGTTCAGCAGTCTCATAACCATGTATCTAAAACAATATCTTCGAAAAAGATAGCCTGATTTAAATTTTCTGATAGTAAAGTTACGCAAATGCTCATGTTTTTATTTTGGCAACTGTTCGTCGGAGAAGGGACTCGGGATGACTACGCCACGACTGCTGAATAGTAATAGGGCAAGATCCACTCACATCGTCCCTTGCTAGTACCGTGTTTCTTGCGATTCATTGCGTCCAGATTGGCGATTGGCATAGGATGTCTCCTTCCCTTTTTCAAGGAGTTGATCCTTGCCTGTATTATTCAGATCCGAGTCTTTGGACGATCATTTACCATGTTCGGTGGTGGCTCTCGGTACGTTGTTCAGAGTGCTCGTTTTGTGCCTTCTTCCTCAGACTAGGTTGGTTAACCCCGGTCTTAGCGCAGCACATTCAAATTGCATAAAAACAAAAATAAGAACCATGACACTGAAGCTTTCGAAGAAATAATTTAAAATTAGATACACTTTTAAATAGATACAAGAGCTTAAATCCGAATTATCATGTTTTTTTGTTTATTTAAAATTTTGCTCTTCGAATCTTCACTTTATTTCATTCAACAATGTCGTAAGACCGCAATTGCATAAAACTGCTTGTTTGCTTCAAGCTGGTTACAAATTTTTTAACTTGACTGCGACTAATCTTATTTTTGTCCAACTTATTAAAACGAGCACCTGTCTGTGCGGAGGTGATGAAGCCTTACAAATTATTCTGTCCGATCATCATCGCAGTGATGGTAGCATCCTAAGCAGAAGCATAAGCCGCTTCAAGAGATGATGAATGAATGCACTCGAGATAATGAGATTTCTTCTCCACCGAGCGTTGTCGATATTCGCATCTTGGTATCTGCGGTATGCTACCGAAGTGCTACCGAGCAGAAGTAACAGCAACTGATAGCAGATCAGTGGGATGATGGTTGGATGACTACCAGCGACGGAACCAGGCACGAGCCCAACAAGAGAGCGTTACTTCTTGACGATGCAAATGAGAGTCGATGAGGAAAATTCTTCGACCGACCGCGACGTTTCGCAATCCCTTTTTAAATTCACTTCTGACACCGGGGTTGCTGTTGAAGATAGTGAAGTGATGCTGGAATGACGCCGTCGTCGTCGTCGTCGGTCGCTGGTGAGTATGCGGTAGGTAAGTAGGTTCATTTGATTCGATAACACCGAGCGAGCACGCATAACCGAGATAATGCTGGTCGACGTTCGGAGAAGCCTTGGTTGCGAATCGGTCTTGTGGCTTGAATCTCAACCGGTAGGAAGCCAATTAAGCTCGAAGAGAAGTAAATTGGACTGAACAGATTGAACGGAAGAGAACGCCAAAGATGGTATGCAGGTCGTCTTCAGTGATTACAAATTGGCTTTATTCGTAATATTTCCGCTACTGGTGCGATGACGTGACTGCTGTTGTAATTGTTATTGTAATTATCCGAATATTTAGGGTAAACATGTAATAAATGCTTTTTGATTGAAAATTGGTTGATTTTCCTCTTGCTAGCACTGGTATTTTGAAGATGGTCACGGACTTGTTTAGCAATGCTTATAATGATGTAAGGGTTTTATGAATAATCTGAAGATCTGAGTTGAGTGGAACCTACTCGAGCTTTTATCACTGGAAGAACATGATGATAATGTTGTTCCCAGGAAAGTAGATAAATTTTCAAACCCGAAAACTTCTTATGTATGGACCTGCCTTGTTGCCACGCTTCTTACCGCTAGGCTAAGAAAGGCTCCGATTCATCATTGCACACACAAAAAATAACACTTAAGTTGGCCATTTCCTAATGATATGGATAATTATAGCATTTACTTTTTGAGCGAATTTGATTTGAAGAAGTTCATTTTTTTTCGCTATCTGTCATGAAACATTGATAGAATTTCGTTGTTAGTGTAATATCTTGTGGTAAATAGGGGGAAAGACGGCTTTGGCAGTTTTTGTTCTATTATTGGCAGGGGGGTTTTTGTCGACCAAATTTTATGAAATTTGGCCACAATATTCTTTGATATGCAAATAATGTTTAGGCCAAATTTGAGCCGAGTCAGTCATAAAAAACCCCCCTGCCAATAATAGAACAAAACCTGCCAAAGCCGTCATTTCCCCTATATATCTAGCATCATCTTTCTGTAATAACATATATGACGAAATGATCAGTTTTTTTGACAGAACGTTTAGAAAATATTTAAAAAGTTCTATTTACATTTGCGGCACTAGTTTCTGTAATATTCTAAAAAAAACTCAAAGCTCTTCGAAAGTTGATAAAATGAAATACAAGTTGACTTATGGAATTTATTTGGAATTAATTTGCGTAACGAATAATTGTGAAATTTTAAAGTTTCGCTATTATTAGTACCAATTTTACTTGATATATTGTATAAAAACAATCACGCACATTATTCGACCTTTATTTCAATATGCTCCAATTATTTTGATCGTACGTGAGGATATTTTACTGAATAGTTACACCTTGAACTTTTTTTAGTTTGAACCTGCGCTTATTGAGACTTCTTCCTATTCTGAATTTCATTGAACTTAGCTTCCTTTTATTCATGTTTTGTTTTGTTTAATTACTCGTCCATGTAGCAGTTTCTCACAGAAGGGGTTATATTGAAAACTGGCAAAAAAAAACTAGATCACCTTTCTAGTTAATAATTTATACAACATCCAGTTTTTTTATACTAATTACTAAATTAAACACGATCATAACCGGCACCGGCGAGCTCAATCAAGCTCACCCCAGCAGAGTATCGACAACCATGGACATAATTGCGAAGGTCAGTCCAGGCCCATCGTACACGTATTTTGCATAAAAGGTTACATGTGCGCATTGACCATCGTGGAAGGTACCTGATTCGTTGGCCGGGGTTGATTGGCGGCGGAGGAGCAAAAAGGTGCTGATGACGGCAATGCTGGTGTTACATCCAACTTGAACCACTTTTGAAACGAAACGAACTCGTTTTACCATCCTCATCTTGAGGACTTCAGCGCCGCGCGCGCTGCCCAGTACTTACTTCCCACGATCGAATTCTACACTTGGAGCTGAAAATCTGTGTCTCCGCAGCTGAACCGAGCCGAGTGGAGTGTTTAGGCGTGTGTTATGGAGTTTTTGCTACGGCGATGATCCGATGGCGTGCAATGGGTTGGTCATTAATCTCACGCATAAGTAACCTCGACGAACGCGGCGTGAAACAAATTTATTCATTACAAGGGTTTTGTAGTTGCTCGAGCACGAAATGTTCCCAATTTTTTGTGTAAACAGGGTTTACCAATTGAAGTGCTAAATTGGAATAAACAGAAAAATGGTTTAAAACAAAAATATGTCATATCAAATTTCATTAAATTCACAAGAAAACATATCAATTTTTGTTCTCTGGTTAGGCTCATTTTTTCGTCCTTGAGTTTAACCACTCGCCGCTGACGATCGAGGAACGCATCGTACGAGGCCCGCAGGTGCTCTTGGGCTACTTTTGTCAGTTTTGACTAATGTAGCAGTTCATTTGCCGGACCCTGTACAATAATAATGAAAAAAAAAACACTTACGGATCAGTTTTGAAGAATAATTTAGAAATAACTTCAATACGGTAATGCAGGAATGTACCGGGAACAGGTCAATTTTTGGCAATAGGAAGATTATATTTTGTATTCATATTTTGAACAGTTGTACTTTTTG
The DNA here is from genome assembly GCF_024139115.2 of Armigeres subalbatus. Taxonomy (NCBI): domain Eukaryota; kingdom Metazoa; phylum Arthropoda; class Insecta; order Diptera; family Culicidae; genus Armigeres; species Armigeres subalbatus. Next base: position 320,061,766 of record NC_085140.1, read on the forward strand.
GAAACTTATGACATTATGTATTGAGAAATAAAGGAATTTCGGGATGCAATGAAATAATTTTATGTAATACTGATTCAAGGCCTTACACAAAATGCCTATTCATAAACAAACTTTCTAATCCATGGTAATTGTGAAGAAACAAAAGTGAATACAGTGAACACAGCAGGAAAACTTATCAACAAATATTTCCTTTTGAAGTGCAAGGCCAAATTAAACCATGAAACGTAGCCAACAGCAACCACTAGCACATGATTTCGTCTTTTGAGCAGTATAATGCGATTAGAGCGCATACAAAGCTTTTAAACTTAATGGTAACCCTACATTAGGGTAAAGGATGTATTTTGGACCACCCTTATGGGGGCTCTTATTTTGGACCACCAAGAGGAATTTGCACTCAATGGTCCAAAATATGAGCCGTCGAACTGGTAGTCCAAAATACCTCCCTTACCCTACATCGCGAGTCAAAACAAAGTTCTTGTGATTATCTGGATAGTGTAACGTTTGGGAACTTCAAGACGGTGTCACTTGAGTACAATTAACTACACAAAACTCTTATACTTCACACGAATAGACAGCTCTTTATTTTTACGACTGTTCCCGGTCCTTGCCCGAGTATATCTGCTCTCCTATCTACCTTCCGCATATTCAGGCTACTGTGATTATTTTCCGCTCATCTAGCTTCGACCCTACAATCCCTCCTTGCTTTTATTATATTAGTGTGGTATATAATCCTTATGTCTAATGGGCTGAGTTCTTACGTTTTCTCTACAACTTCCACTATCCATTTCCGTTAACGAATCCGACGAGCAAGGTGAGTCAATCTTCTTCAGATGGGTTACAACTCGTCGATACTCTTTACCAGATTCACACGAACGAACCGTAGTGTCCCCGCCTACTCTGCGAACAACTTCATATTCCTCTGGTGAGAAATCAGTTTCCAGTTTGTTGTTTTTCTTCATTCTTTTAGCCAAAACTCGATCTCCTACTTCGATGTCGCTCTCCTTAGCTTTTCTTCGGTTATCCGCATAAATTTTACCTTTTACTTTGGAAACCTTATCTCGATCACGTATTTCTCCATCTTCTATTGCCAATGGTAACTTGCTCCTTATCTTTCTTCCAAACATAAGCTCTGCAGGGGACTTTCCGGTAGTACTATGACTTGATGAATGGTATGTTAGAATATACTTCCGTAGCTCCACCCTCCAATCTTTTCCAAGCTCTTGCGCAATCCTTAATATCTTGAGAAGCGATCTATTCTGCCTTTCTACTTCTCCATTCATGGAAGGCCAATATGGTATCGTATTGATGAGCGTTATTCCGCTATCCTCACAGAATTCACGGAATTCGTCACATTTTTCACTAAATTGTGGGCCGTTATCTGCCCTTAGTGTCACTGGTAGGCCATACCTACCGAAAATTGTTGCCAATTCCTGTATAGTCTCCGAAGCAGTTATTTCCGTCATTTCACACTTCCATAAAACGGCTATAATAATCAATAACCACCAGCAAGTATTGACCTTCAGGTAGTGGGCTCAGGAAGTCAACTGCAACGTCTGTCCATGGCTGTGCCGGGAGTTCTCTTCTTATCATTGGTTCTGGCGGATTCGGAGCCGATACTAGCGTACATCCTCTACAATTTTTAACAAACTTTTCTATGTCGTAATCCATCTTCGGCCACCACACATTTGTCCTCAAATGGCTTTTCATCATTCTTACTCCAGGATGACCTTCATGACCGATTTGTAAAACACGCTGACGTAAGCTACGGGGTATGACAATCCTATCTATTCTTAACAGAACCGTATCATGGACAACTGGACAACTCATTCGCAATCACTTTGAAAACCAAAGGCATATTCTGATCTTTTCCACTTTCAAGCATTTCTATAACTTCTGATATCTCTTCATCTTTCTCACTTTCGTTTTTGATTTCAATCCACTTCAACGCTACTGATGAGCTTGCCAATTCAGCAATTTCTCTAATTATTAACCCCTCCGCAGGATCAAAGGCATATGATGGTACAGTTGATAGACGGGAAAGGCAATCTGCAATGTTTTGAGGTCCTGGAATATGTATTACTTGATAGTCGAAAGATTGTAAACGTAATACCCATCGCTCAATTCGAGCGCATGGTCTTGATCGTGGAGTAAATAAATATTGTAGAGCTTTACAATCCGTTATTAATCTGAATCTGAAAAACCCGCGATTTGTTATGAACGTAGTAATGTCTCTCGAATCTTCTTCTAGTTCTACTTGGTGAAACGCTTCTCTGATATCGAGCTTACTCCACATCTTTCCCTTTCCCAGCCTTGCCAAGTACTGGTCAACAACTGACATTGGGAAATGTTCTCGAACTACAGCCTCATTAACACGTCGTAAATCAAGACAAATTCTTGGCTCGCCAGATGCTTTTCCAACAATTACTAGAGGTGACACCCATGTTGCTGGTCCTTGTTTACTTCAATAATGTCCCGTTTGAGTAATTGCTCTAACTTGTTATTCACAGCTTCTTCCATAGGTATTGGTATTCTACGCAACGGTTGGAAAACCGGCCTCGCACCTGGGATAATTCGGATTTGTGCTTTGGTATCTTTTATTTTACTGAAGGGTTTGAGTTCGGTGGCCACGTTATTGATGTCGATTCCTACTTTCAGCACTCCTAGCGTTTTAGCAGTCAGGTCTCCCAAAATATCCTTTTGGCCATCTCTCACGACGAAAAATTCTGCAACTACGACTTTTCCTCAATGGAGACCTCGGCCTCAAACGTTCCGACAACGGAAAGCGGTTTGTCACTACCATAACCCTTCAGTACTCTTGAACATCCTTTTGTCGACTTCATGACCTGAACCTTCTCATTCTTCAACATTTCCCACGTCTCTATTCGAATTAGGTTTGCGTCGGCGCCCGAATCAATCAACACTTCCATTGGTAAACCACCAACTGTGCAATCCAAAATATTACTTTCGTTGCCACCATAGAAAGCGTAGTACACCTTTGTTGAACCTTCCGAGTTACTTTCTTGCTCTTCATCACACAGTTTCTTGCTAACAGGTATATGTTCCACTTCGTAAACCCTTCGTTCTTTTGTTTTTTCTCCGGCTAAAGAATTATGATCACGTTTTCTACACATTGCACATTGGGCCACTGAGCGAAGCTAGTCCGACAAAATACCTTGGAGCTTGGGGGATGCGTAATTTTGAGTTGGTGTCCTCGGAAGAGTGTCGTGTTTTCAAAAAATATGAAGCCCAGCGTCGAGCATTAGTTCAAATTTTCGCCGCATAGGTGGCGCTGCAATACAAACTTTTTTGTTTTACGGTTTAGAGCTTTGGTGTCTTCGGCAAAGTTGTAGAACGTGGAAAATAATTGTAGTTGCCGAAAACACCTCAGCTGTATACCTTCTATTTGCAGAGATATAGTAAAAATTGTAAAGTTTCATCTTTTTTTTCGATTTTCTTGGACTATTTACGAAAAATGTAAAAAATTACATATTAAAAGCTAGTAGTTTGTCACAGTTGATAGTGCACATGGTATATGCAAGAGTTTTTGATATTTCATCAAGTTGAAAGAGAAATATTAACCTGAATATTGAAACATATCATGTTTTTTTGGTATCAAATATATTAATTAGTTTCAAAGTTTGGTACAAAAGTAACATCGATTATCGGATAAAAGCAAAAAAAAACACATTCGCTATAATGTTTAAGAAGAAAACCATAATTAATGAAGATGAAATGTTTTGATTTTGAAATCTCACCTGCATAACCCTCGGTAAATATGTATACTAAGATCAACAGCATACGCTTTGCCTACTACGATTCTTAATCGATATGTTGTGGCAAAGATTTGCAGAACACGTTACCGTTCATCGATTATCAATATAAACTATAACTGGGTTGTTTAGGGGTATATATGTTTTTACATATTCTGAATCTGAATAAAAAACTGAGCCTAATTCCAATTTTTCAGAATTTTTGAGCCCCGGAACTATTTTTAATTTGCATTTTAAATTTATATGGGATTAAAAAAATGTTCTTATGCTGCATGGGCCAACTGTCATTCTATGAATGTTATTGTCATTCTATCGATTGAAATGGCTTATTGTTTGCTGTATAAAAATGTAAATAAAAGGTTTACAAACAAAATAAAAATTTGTTCGAGATTAGCTAAGCATGCTTTTTACGTTAGACTATAAAAAATCTCATATTTTTCTTTGCTCCCAATTGAACATCCTAGTAGTAGGACTTAATTTATCGTAAACAAATATATATGACTAAAAATGTCAATCATGTTATGCGTTTAGATTGCATTAACTCATTGAAATCGATCTTTATCCGATGATTTGTACTGTGTGTTTTGTTACTCGATAAAAATATGGACTACTCTGATCGGTTCCTTTATCTTAATATGATAGTTTAATGTTTCGAATTCAATAACTTCCCTAACTCTATGATACTTTTATACCAAGTTACAGTAAAAACAACTCAAGCATAATCAGTTGTGTAAATCAGTTGGTTCTGTCGCGTGTGATTAGCTTTTTTTTTTGCAATTTTGGCTAAAATAGTGCGAGAAATATAAAAATCAATTAAATTTTACAATTTTAACTATATCTCAACAATTTGAAGACATAGAGCTTAGGTGTCTTCGGCGACTACAATTATTTTTTACGTTCTACAACTTTGCCGAAGACACCAAAGCTCTAAAATGCACAACAAAAAAGTTTGTATCGCAGCGCCACCTATGCGGCGAAAATTTGAACTAATACTCGACACTGAGCTTCATATTTTTTCAAAACACGACACTCTTCCGAAGACACCAACTCAAAATTACGCATCCCCTAAGCTACAAGGTATTTTGTCGGGCTAGCTCCGCCCCGTGACCCAGTGTGCATTGCTTCAAAATGGTCCAAACCGCGACACCGCCGACACGTGCGTCCCTTTGCTGGGCATTCTGGTGATTTAGAAAAATGCCCTTCTTGACCGCACGAGTAGCAAGCTAACTTTTCGTTCTTTTGACCAAATGATCCTCGCGTCCGTTTTAATGTATTCCCAAATCGCTGTGATCGATCTCTTCCTACAAAAAATAAGTTATTAAAACAACAATTTTAATGTAATTAATATAACAAAGTTTTCATTTTTTTTTTATGCATGCTTATTCTTACTGAAGATCGAATAGGTAAATAAAATACGAGCACCAATTCAGTTTGTGAATCAATTTTGGTCAACACATTTGTTGAAATACCACATTGCATATTGATACGATGTTTACTGTTAATTTCATTCACAAGGTTTAGCCAGCAAATAACGGTGCAGTGCCTCATTCATTGTTTGCGTTTCATAACCGAATCTGAAGGCGACAGCTAATGACAAATATGCCTACCTTTGCAAAGTTTTTTGATATCAACGTTTGCACCAATACACTTACATGTGTAAACTCACCGTAGGTAGGCGTAAATTATCGACGTCAAATACTATATATAGTGGAATATATAGATGAGCGAAGATAAATCCTCTGTCTCCAAACGAACTGTCAAACGTGTCTCCAAACGAGCATGACGTCACGATTTCAATGGAAACGTTAAGGGCTGTGACGTCATATGCACGTGTGCACGGGCAAAAAAATCGACTCAGCCATGCTTTCGCTCATCTATAGATTCTACTATCTATATCAAATACGTCTCGGATTTGTTTACTCTGCGGAACATTTATAAATATTATTCAACAAGTGTCGTGATTACAGGTATCAATTGCTATGTACAGAAATATAATTTACGTTTCCATTATTGGTATTTGTTTAAACCGTAAGTACATGCACATAGAAGACTACGAATGAACGCAAAAGATTTGGCAAAAAATGCAATTTGCTTACCTTCAACCAGATATCCTTACTTTTTCCCTTTTTTTTCGGCGGCTCCTCACACAGCAACTCCTACACTGAACCAAAATATCATCCTCACATTGAATGAAATGTAATCCGCTTATCTCTTCATTTATATCTGTCTATTTACGGATGATGGAACGCAGCATATGCAGAATCCATCTCGATTGAAAAGAAAATCATTTGCTGATCGACTTATGTTTGGTTTAGCAATGAATGATTTGTCATTTTCTTTTGTCATATGGTGACAGTAAGTGAGCATCATCTCTAAACCGGATGATTCTTATTTTGAACCAGCCCCACAACGCAAATCATTTGATTTTAAAGTAAATTTCAGTTGTCGATTGTACGACGTGTTGACGTTCGGTTGAAAAATCTCCATTTTGCTATGCCGAGGCTCAGTGGATTTGCTCGTGATTTGTTGAACTATTTGGAATATTCAAGAAAATGTAAGTATTTATACATTTTGGTATTGTGAAACTATTGAAATAGAGCCTGATTTGTATTTTCAGAAAAGTTACCACGAGAATGATTACCACAACCGGCAATTTTCCTTCCAACAAGAGGTTTATATTTCTGATACGCTACTCTAGGTGGTTTTTAGCAGCAGAAATGGATACCACAATGTTTGCAACTGTAAGTATTTTGAATAATTCTAAAATACTTCAGAAACTATATTTGACTTTCAATGTGAAAAACAAGATAAACAAACAAACATAAATATAATTTCAGTCCTGACAGCCAACACGTAATTGTACCGGGAATTGTAACCCTGAAGCATCGGAATGACAGGCAACTTCCGGTTACTGCTTTAAGACCAACCGACGATGTTCCGAACTTTAAAAATAAAATACACACTTAAGCATGTGTAGATTATATGTATATTATCAAAGCGAGAACAATAAAAAACCTATTTACATAATACACATTTTATTTATTATACATATATGAATTCCACGAAAATATTTTTTTAAATGGTCACGGCAAGCATAGCATACTGAATTTAATCCAAAGATCAATTGATTTACGAACGATTGTCATATGCTTGCCAACTCATATACATTTCTTATTGGAATTACTTTATTTTCGTTTTTGGATGATGTTCATACGACCGTTCACCATCCGATGTCGAACTCGACCGAATGACTATCATCCGCCTTTCGAAAGAATATCGTTAAGGGGCGGGTGCAAATCAACACGCAGTCGATATAAGGATGAGGTTTGGGTTCAGTGTAGTTGGTTGATGTTGATATCGGTGGCTATGGCTATAGTGATACCGTTACCATAGAGTTGCTTGTTTGTTTTTTTTTCACTCCCGTTTTTTTCACATAGAAAAGGAAACAGATTCTTAAGACGTACCATGACAACCGACTCATTTTGTTATTTTTTTTTCACCTTACGATTTTTTTTTTTCAAGAAATTTTACTACAACAATTTTCACATAAATCAATTAACTTCACATGCACTTCATCCGATACTACCAACGGTTTCTTTTCTTAGCAGAATGTGGAATATAACATTCAGCCATTATAATTATTTAATCCTACCTTTAATCCTCGTCGCCAATTGTAACGTTTGGGAACTTCAAGACGGTGTCACTTGAGTACAATTAACTACACAAAACTCTTATACTTCACACGAATAGACAGCTCTTTATTTTTACGACTGTTCCCGGTCCTTGCCCGAGTATATCTGCTCTCCTATCTACCTTCCGCATATTCAGGCTACTGTGATTATTTTCCGCTCATCTAGCTTCGACCCTACAGATAGCTTGTTTAGCTGAACGGAAACCAAATCTTTTTGTTCAATTCGCTGATTCGTCCTACTACTTTGACAATCCATTCTCCTTGACAAACCTCTGCGAAGGAATCGACCAAGTTGCATCAGTATTTCAGCCACAATTAGCCTTATACTCGTTTCGCAGAGAAAATATGATATTCTAGAGCAGCGGTTCCCACCCTGGGTTACATGTACCCCTGAGGGTTTCTTTGCTGGTCTCTGGGGGTACCTGGAACAAAAATGTGTAAAGGCAGATGTTGCATTATAATTGCAAAATACGGTAATATCCCGATTGTAAATTTTGGGTTGATAAAATAGGAAGTTTTTTCAATTTTTTAATTTGTTTTATACAAATATGAACTCGAAAGGTCTTGGAAAGGAAAAATACGTGAACAAAACCTGTTATTTCTTTTTTTTTTTTTTTAACCAGTTCATTTATTTGGTAGGCTCAGTCGTGTGTGACACTTTGCGGAGCCGCAATTCTCAAGTATGATATTTTTACATGGTATATCATCTTATCTTAACAGTTAGCTGGGGGGGACATAGACCATAATACTCGTGGCGACTCAAGGTTAAAAAAACTTAATACAGGACGGACGGGGTAGGGATTTGGGTTTAGGTTATTTCAGCTGCTCATCCGGGCGTTTGACGTTGAACGTTGAAAATGATTTTGCGTGGCGTCGTGCTCGATTTTGGTTCGTCAGGGAGCATCTTCCGGATGGCCAGAGCTTCGGGGTACATGGTACAGAGAAACAGAATCGGACAAGAAAAAAAACTGAGAAAGAGAAGAATATAGGCATTAAACTTTGATGTCAGCCAAGCAAAGGAAGGCATAGATGGCCTGCATATATATCACATCGCGATCTCCCAAAACACCTCTTATATCCCGGAAGGGTTGTTTACCTCGGGCCACAAGGGTATCCAATAGTTGCTCTCTGGAGGCGTCATTTTCCGAGCAATTCCAAACTACGTGATCGATCTGTTATTTCTTGTCGAAAAGGCTTACTAAATTCTTGACACCTTGATGATTCATAACAAACCACAGGCGGTGAAAAATCGGTCAATACTGTATATGAACTAATTTCAGAAGCTCGTTTATATTCGACCTTCAATATGAACAAATTCACATTCACTTATTCAATCTATTTGGGTCATATAGCATAACTATCAGATCGAACGGACCTTTTTTCTTTTGAGCACATTTTGTGCCTTGAAACTTTCGTTATCACGATACAATATGTTGTCCTGAATAAAGAGCACAACTCATGGTGGGGATAGGGTCACCTAGAGACTTTATAATCGTTGGTCAAAAGCCCTAGGTCAATATCTGTTAAGCTCGTTTGGAAAAAGTCCAAAGAATTGATATAATAAACATCAATTTACAAAAATTATAAGCATGTTGCCTAAATCATAATTTCTATTTTGTATTTGGCAAGAGTTAGTTCTACTCAGTAAAGGTTGGCCAGACCCTATAACATACACCATGTCTTCATAGACAAAAGTAAAGAATCGACTTTGACATACTATTAAGGTGGGTTACAGCGCAAGTTATCTTTACAATAATTATTCACAGTGTTCGATTTCGTTGATTTCAAGATCAAAATTGAATAACTCTTAAATCGTTGCTTTTAGACGTTTGGTGTCTTCTACAAAGTTTTAGCACATGAAAAGACGCATCTTTCGATGTAATGAGTGAGGGTTAACCCTCAAACTGCCGGTATCAATCCTGACATCTTAAAACAGCTCATTCTCGGTCAATTTTCAACTAAAATGCAAGCGGTTTCAACTATGATCAAGGGGAATAGTAGTTTCAGAAAGTAGATGGGTGAAATGCTCAGGATGACCCTCCATCTTTTAGATGGGGGAGTTTTGAAGTGTGGCATAAGTCATTTTTTGAGCAAATGTTCGGTATTTTGAAATTTTTAAGGTCATAAGAGGTGTTTTAGTATAAGTAATTAATGGTTAATGTGAATGATTGACAACAATAGCCAAATAGACATAAATTGGCCTCCGGATGGCCACCAAACAGGTTCCGGAACCTCGGAATATCCGGTATAAAAGACCAACATGGAATCACCGAATATATCGGTTTTCCGACACCTCAAAATTCTCAGAATCTCATATGTAGCTTAGATAACGCCATAGTTTCTTGCAAGGATAAAATTGGACATTCGATGGCCATGGGACAGGTTCCGGAAACAGAACCGGAATTTCCGGTACAAAACGCCTACATGAAACTACAAAACAAATCAGGCTTCTGACACCTCAATCCTCTCAGAATCTCATGAGTAATATAGAAAACGCCATAGTTTTTTGTTCGGGTGAAACTGGCCATTCGATGGCCACGGAACAGGCTCCGGAAATCCGTAATACCAAGCTCTACAATTTTTTGAAGTAACCTTCCTTCACTTTCTATATTTTTGGCGCCCTTCTAGGTGGATTAATCATCAAACTCGTCACATCGAAATTTGCGTCTTTTCATATCTAAGAACTTTGTAGAAGACACCAAACATCTAAAATAAACAGTCGACGAAACCGAACACTGTGCAATTAAATCATCGACACATTTGGCCATATGGATGACGGTTTCTAAAAAAAAGTCCATAGTATCAGGTATCAGGTATCAGAACGTCGGCTCCAGGGGCACGTTCACCTCAATTTGGGAGATTTGTGCCATCGCCTTCACAGCCTTTTTGATCACACACCTGACGGAAAAGGAAGTGAACAAAAGGAAAGGAATGTGGATGGGAGAACAAAGGGAATGTTTGGAAAAGGGCCCTTAAAGAGGGCATACAACGCATAAGCGTACAAGAGCTTATAGCTCCTTACCACAACGGGTTATGAACAACAAAATACTCTGAAGGTTCAGGTTTCTGAAGTCAATTTCACTAAGAAGTGTTTATCAAATATTTGGAAGCGCAATTGTGCATAGACTGGGCAGTTACATATTAGATGATAAGAAGTTCCATAATCGGGTTCACAACTATCACAAACAGATGATTCAACGCGTTGAATATTTGCCATGTGATAGTTCAAACGGCAGTGACCTGTCAAGGCCTTGACTAAGGCACTGCAATTCTGTTTAGACAGATTAGCTAAATAGCTTGCTGCTACCGTAGACGGCTCCCGGATGTACAATTTTGTTTGATGACATGAATCCAGACTACTCCAATGCCATTTGTGCTGAGTGACAGCCCAAGAGTTGATCAAAAGCTTCACCCAACACTTGGATATTGGAATAGCTGGCTCAGGACCAATAAAGTCATGCGATGCTCCATTACGAGCTAACTCATCAGCCAATTCGTTTCCAGCTATGGAAGAATGGCCAGGTACCCATATAAGGTGTAAAGTATTAACTGAATTCAGTTCCTCAATTTGAGTTCAACATGCGATTACTAACTTCGACCTTGAGTTGGCCGAGGCGAGAGCTTTAATAGCTGTTTGGCTATCTGAACAGAAGTATATTACTTTGCCCATAATGCGTTGCTGCAGTACAGATTGAACTCCACACATGATGGCAAATATTTCCGCTTGAAAGACAGTGCAGTGTGTACCCAGTGAGTGTGACTGTTCCAATCTCAACTCACGCGAATAGATGGCTGCACCTGCTCTACCTTCGAGGAGGGAGCCGTTAGTGTAACAAACAATGCTGTCCGACATACTTCTCTCCAAATAGCCAGATGTCCACTCATCCCGCGAGGGGAATTGTCCTGTAAGCAAAATTACTAACGTGTGTGAGATTACTTGGAGCAAGGAAAATTTTGTCCCAATTAACCATAAGCGGAAACAACGAAGTGTGTGTAGAACTGCGGTTTACAGGATTCTCTTCCATAAAACCGAATACCCATAGTCGGTAAGTATAAGAAAATGTTTCTTGTTTGAGATGTATGTGGAGTGGGGCCACGTCGAAGAGAACTTCGAGAGCAGCCGTGGGAGTTGAAGAGAACGCATCAGTCATTGCCATTAGGCACATCCCTTGAAGATGGCCTAATTTAGACTGAATTGTCCTCACTTCCCCCTTTGGCCACCACACAAGACATCCATAAGCCAAAATTGGTCGTACAACTGTTATGTAAATCCATTTGATATATTTGGGCTTAAGACTCCAAGTTTTACCAAAGGTTCGTCGGCATTGGCCGAAAGCCATACACGCCTTTTTGATTCTGAGCTCAATGTTAGGAATCCAGGAAAGCTTTGAATCCAAAATTAGACCCACATACTTTACTTGATCAGTTACATTGATTTCAGAACCAAAAAGATGTAATGGACGAATACCATTACGATTACGTTTTTCCGTGCAAATAACAATAGATGTTTTATTCGGATTGACCGAAAGGCAATATTGGCGACACCAACTTTCAACTACCTTTACATCTGGTCGAATAAGGTAGTAATGCACAAACAATGCAAAATCTCCATAAACAATTAAGAATTTTCCACAAAACAAAAATAAATTAGAACTTTTAAAAGCAAAAATTGCAATTATAAAAGAAGAATTTTCCAATATTATCAATGAACGGGGATCGTTTGGTTGACACCCATTCGGCCGAAAGTCATTTGGCCAAATAGAGGTTTTTATCTCCGAGGACTGATTTCAATCATACTGGTGTTGAGAGAAGGATCTTGACCATCCAGGACAATCAACTGTAATTTGGTGAGAGCATTCCATCATATATATTGAAGATTCACATATAATCTATTTGACGATTTGGATAGGAAGAGTCAATAGGAAGAGTGGGAATGACAATTTCCTGTTGTTAACATTTCGTGGATAAAAGGCTATTGGGTCAATCTTGGAAACGATGGCTGGATTATATTATTGTTTGTACTAACTTTCTTCTAGAAGGAGATTCTCTCTTCATCCCGTGGATTCGCATAAGTGTCTCTGCTTATGGAACCACCCCACTGGTGGTGTGCGCCGCTGTGCCACGTTGAAACTCTACTGAATTTTTTGTGAAAATTCCTCAGGGAGAAAATACTGAGGAAGACCCATTCCCCGTATTGAAACGTTGGGTAAATAACATACTCGTTTTACTAAATGAAGACTGAGTAACTGTTTTTCACTTAAATACAAAAGAAACGGTCGTCACACAAACAGTTTTTTCTTCCTTTATTACTGTGTTTTAGGATTTCCGTTGAAATCCAAAGAATTTCTCGTTAAAATAGAAATTTTGAACCAAGAGAGACATTTGGCCGAAAACCAAAGGTTGTTTGGCCAAATATGGCATTCGATCGAACAAACCATTTAGCCGACGACCATCTAGTCTAAAGTTATTTCGCCGAAAATGTCGTTCGGTCGAAAGGTACATACTATCGAAAATGCGGATTTCGGTCGAACAGTTCCTTTGGCTGAAAAAATCCTTTGGGCAAAATGGTCGTTTGATAGAAAGGGCCATTTGGCCGAAATGTATGTCTTGCCTAAAGTGTCGGAGTATTTTGCAGAAAGGTAATTTTCGGTTGTATGATCTATTCGGCAAAACGACATTCTCAGCCAAACGATTATTTCGACCAATTGGAAGTTTCAGCCTACAAGGTTGCTATGGCAAACAACTTTGTTGGTCAAATTACATTCTCGGGCTAACCAGTTTCGACCCTACAATCGTTCCGGGCAATCGTTTACATAATTCCGAACAAATGGCTTTTCACCGAATGACTTTCGACCAATCGACAGGAAGCGTCATTTGGCCGAAAGGTGCCAATTAAATCATAAATCTTGTCCGAGATCTGACCGAAAATATCATTTAACGACATGTTAACGACGAAAATATCGTTTGGTCATTTTGCCGAAAAAGTCATTTGACCTGAATGGTCATTTAGTCGTATGATCCATTCGGCCAAATGGCCCTTTCTGTCAACCAACCGGTACGACCAACGGCATTTTCCGCATGTTGACTCATTCGGCCAAACGACCTTTTCAGCCAACAGCCTGTTAGAAACAACGGGTTTTCCGGCCGATTGTCGCTTTGGCCAAATTAAATTTTTGGTCAAACCGTTCTTCATTTATAACTGTTTCGCATGAAATGTCTTTCCGTCGAATGATTTTCAGTGATTTTCTGAAGAATTTACTATGAGCAAAACAAAGAATGTCCCGTAGAAATCCAAAGAAATTCGTTCAAAATTCCGAAAAACAAACAGCTTTTCGTAAAAATTAAAAATTGAATTTTTGAATTCAGAAAAGCTGTAGTGGAAATTCCGGAAAATTCATCGTGGAATTTTTTTTATACACGCAGAAGAATCTTGTACGATTGAAACAACTGTTTCGTTTGTTGCATCAAATAACGATGGCAGTGTTTTTCAATATTCAAATTTGTTATTTCAACACTGATTCACTGCTTTATTCAAAGGAACTTTATTATTTTTTTCAATCCTGCATAGTATGACTTAAACAATAATAATTTCGTTTTTATGACTTATGAGATACGGTGGATGACTCTCACTCGCCATGAAGCTAATTCGATTCTGTTATAATCACTTTTTCCTCTTTTGGAGGAACATTTCGATTTCTTTATGCAAAATTTTTCGTTTATAATTTCAAATTTTGCAATATAATTGCAAAAGTGCTAATTTATTTTTGTTTTGTGGAAAAAATCTCAATTGTTTATGGAACGACACGCATTGGTATTACAGCGGTTGAATTACCGTAGTTAACGCGTAGTAAGTCAATTTCGCAGAAATTTTGAATGGTTGTTACGTCAACTATGAGATCATGGGCAGTATTGTTGTTAATCATGCATATATTCCATTTTAGTTATAATACATATTCTATATTATATATTGTACATGTCTTTACCTTTTTTTCCAGTGCATTAACGACTGTTTAAGCTCTAAGGAAAAAAAATCCGTTGCAGGCCCCATGTCCAGTGATAGCGGTATTCTTCTACCCAAACGCCACCGTATTACGTTGTGCTTACATGAAGTAGTTATTATAACCTAAATTTACCATGAAATTTTTGTTTCAGAGTAAAGTATTGGTGCACAGTAGCTTTCCAGGATTATCTGCCAGATCACTATTTCATATATTCTCTACACACATGCTTAAATTTCCCTTACAATATTACTGATTTGACTGTAAATATATAAGATGGGGCTGGGAGGGTGCATCAGGGCATCAATGAAGTTACAACTGGACAATGAAGTGGTAGCCAATCGGAGTCAAGGATGGAAAGTATTAGTCGTTCGCGACTATTACTTTTATCTCCAACAGTTGTTAACCAGTTGACGCGCCCTTCTTCAAACAAATCATCCCGTGGAAAGCTTGATAAGTATTGCAAATTTCATTATTCAATTTGTTGGATCATTCTGCTGGAAGGAGATTCTCATTTTCCCGTGGGTTTCGTGTAAGTGTCTCTGCTTACAGGTCCACCACCCCCATTTTTGGCCCTTCATACAGCAATTTGTTGAATTCAAAATGATATTGAAATTTTACCTTACTGTCAAGTGGAACCGCATGCAGAGCAAGACTCTAGCTAGGATGGTGGCATACTACATACATACATACATACAAAATCTCAATTGTTTATGGAAATTTTGCATTATTTGTGCAAATTTTATATTTGTTTATTGCTGATACCCTGATTTTTTATTTGGCAATTTTCTATTTTTTTATGGAAAATTTCTCAATCCTCATGGAAATTTTATTTGCTACCTTCTCGAACCATCATGAAAACCTTCTCCAGCCCCATAAGATTCTGCATACAAATTGTTACGCCGATCGACTCAGTAGTTTCGGATTCTTTAAGGGTCAGACAGACATAAATTCATTTTATCTATATAGATTAACTAAAAATACAATAAATAAATAATAAAAAACGATAAATGCCAACAAATCAATTATGATTGAGTCCTCTTCAATTTGGCTGATGGAGAATCGATTGTACGTTTATTATATTCTAGTTGTTTACAATATATCTAAACATGTGTTCTTTCTAGTTATTGCTTCTTCAATATTCATTATATCCATAACCAACTCATATAATATGTATATATTTGACTTTTTATTACCTCCTTCGCCTGTGGAAGCTGTTTCGGTTCCAAGCACTTTGTTGAGCAGATGATAGGACAATTATAAAATAAAAATCTTTGTAAGAACGTATTTAGTTTATCTCTTCAACTGCATCTACGATTTGTGCAATGGTTTCATGCTATGCTATGCTATAGATTAACTAAAAAACAAGTAGGGGAGCAGACGGCTTTGGCAGATTTTGTTCTATTATTGGCAGGGGGTTTTTGTCGACCGAATTTCATGAAATTCGGCCACAATATTCTTTGATATGCAAAGAGTGTTTAGGCCAAATTTGAGCAAAATCAGTCATAAAAAACCCCCTGACAATAATAGAACAAAACCTGCCAAAGCCGTCATTCCCCCTATAAAACAATTCAATTCGTTGGTATGTAGTGTGATTCAACTGGAAACATATGAGATCTAACTTTTGGTTTCCCTCGCAAGGTATACAAATTCTATGACTTTTCAAAAAGCAGTTGATTCATTGTTGATAGAAGTTCAATTGAAAATTGTTCCACAAACCTGGATTACCTTTCCTGGTCGACAAATAACTTTCAATTTAAGTCTAAGAATTTTTGCCGCAATTATTTTTTAAATTTTGCATCTAATCAAACAGCACTCTGCAAGTTTTATTTAACTACTTCTAGCATTACTTTCCCTCTATTTTCTCACTATCAACAAGATAATAAATCATAAAAAAATATATATCTGACTTCAATCTAGAGCCCCCAATTGAGATATAACCGAGGGCAATTACTTTTTTAGTTGCTGCCCGTTTCCAACCAAAACCCACGAGAGGGGATTGTTAGAAGTCGTGAGATCGTGCAATCAGCAAAAAGTTCTGCGAGCTTGTGGCACATTTATGTGGCTGTGCTGCCTTCCAACATCTCGAGCGCGGGACGTTCGCGTCCGAGGGGGAAACAAAGCGGACGCGGTTCATATCGTCGTTAAATGCCAACAACCATCTCGGGCAGCCCAGCCGGGCAGGGTGTGGTTGGCAAACAACCGAGCAAATAGGTGGGCCAGCAAGCAAGGTTCTTTGTGTAAAAAAATGCATCTAATAGTAACAGTGCAATTACTTCTTTGGGGCGAGATTTGAAACAAACCTTCGCTAAATGATCACGATTTGAAACTGGATAGAGCGCTAACAAGCTGGCTGGGGTCGGTGAAGAGAGAAAAAAAAGGCTGTTGTACAAGGTAGCTGCAAAGTGGATAGATAAGGCAGGACCATTCAGTAAGGTACGATTTTTTATTTAATTGGTGGGAAAATGATTGATCTGGAAATGTGAGAAATCCAAAGTGATATCGATCCCTGGTCAGAAACCTGATTAGAGTGCAGCTGATGTGTGGTTATCACTTCTAAGTGGGCCCTTCATTGGCCTTCAGAAACATGACGCTGGTTAGCCGCCAGGTTCATATTTATCTGCAATAATGATAATTATAATTGATTGGTTCAGATCAATAATTCAATCGATCAATTATATGGGTCTTGTAAGTTGTTGGCTGGGAAATAAACAATTTTAAATTGCGTTTCAGATAAAAAATGCACAGACTAAACTAGAAAGTAACAAAAAAGTGAAAATTCAATTACCAAAGTAAACTCAACAATAATTCACCTTAATATCATTTGATGAAATTTATTACCAAAAATGTTCTTACATTCAGTTCAATCAAAGTTAATTGCCTATTTCCGGGGATTAAACCACCCGACTTGGACGTTACTGTAGGGTCATGGGTTCGAGTCCCATCGAAGGGAAAGTGGTTACCTCCAATACATTTTCCAAATCAATATCTTCCACATAACGTACATATTCACATATGAGTTTTCATAACATTCTCACATTGTTAGAATAGGTTTTCATTAAGTCGTAAATATTTTGAAAGATGTCATCTTTTACATGCCATATGTTTTTGGCGAAGTTAAAAGTTTAATGAAAGAAAAAGCCAATTTCTTTAATTTGATTATACAACTATTGCTCCATAAGTATATAACTAAGGAAAAGAAATACCATTCCAAAAAAATCCGAACTCCCAAATTGATTGCACCCTTAAATCTCCAATCTAGCCAGTCCATCTGGTGGTTACGACCAAAACTGTACTACATCTCTCCATAAGTTGAAATAAAATCCACCACTTACCCCAACTTTCGACACCTACTTAGCACAAGATTTATGTCAACGGGTAACTAACCACCAAAACCCTTAATCAATCTGACAATCAAATCACCCTCCATTAACTGCCACCCCGAAAATTCACCAAAACTAAACATCGGCTTTCGGTTTTCTTTCCCTATCTCGTTACAGGTTCGTTCAATCTTTCATCCCGTCGAACTCGTCACATCATCATCGCCTTAGATAAGTGTCACCGGGCGCGCGTTGGCGGCCTCCCTCCCCGTTACATAGTTACGGAACGGTTGCATCGACTGCGGTAAACTAATTACATACAATCTTGATACGTAATGACGAATCTCAAAATCTCGGATCAAAGCCAACGAGACCGCCTGTGGTTGGTAGCGCTAAGCGAAGCGGTGGTGTTCCTAAATGTGTGCCAGAATCAAAACGTTTCAGAGGTACCTTGTCTTTCGTAGGGTGAGTTTGAGATTTGGGTGTCTTGCATACGGATCCACAAACGTTAATGCGGAGTCTGGTTAGTCCCACTATATTTGATTGATGCTCAATGTTTGGAAAATTTATTCGATTCGACGGACACACGCATTTCGACATGTAACTGGTTTGTTTTCGCATTATCACATTATCATTGACTAGGTATTATGCTATGTTATAATTTTACCTTAGGCAAGTTTTAGGGTTACGAATGATTTATATTATTCATTTGAAGAGATTTAAAATTATGCAATGCGATGTATCGATCTTTCTTATAGCTCCATGATTAATAACTTTCTTGTTAAAATGAGAGAATTAAAACTGCTGATAGTTAACTCTGGAGATACTAAAGTTTATATGCCTTTAATTTCATGAACCCTATCTTCATCCTTAACGACATACATTGCATCCCACAAAATAGACATTACCGTCATGCAACTCAGTATTTATTAGCCGCTACTATAAAAACTTTGAGTTTTCTTATCCAATTCACCACTCAAGATCTCGTAAATCATGTGAAGAGCACGAATACTCGTGCCGCTGGGATTGGGATTCAAACCCAGTCTTCCAGTTAGGATGGTATATGTTTTGCGGCCGCGTGCCGTACTACAGAACTACAAAATAAACGAATTAATTATTATGCAGATAACTACTTTAATGGAAAAATTTAACCGCATCAATTGATTCCTTATTCAAAAGAATGATTATTTGGCAAAAAGCTTTCTTCTTCTTCTTATTGGCATTACATCCCCACACTGGGACGGAGCCGCCTCGCAGCTTAGTGTTCATTAGCACTTCCACAGTTATTAACTGCGAGATTTCTAAGCCAGGTCACCATTTTTGCATTCGTATATCATGAGGCTAGCAAGATGATACTTTTATGCCCAGGGAAGTCGAGACAATTTCCAAACCGAAAAGTGTCTAGACCGGCACCGGGAATCGAACCCAGCCACCCTCGACATGGTCTTGCTTTATAGCCGCGTGTCTTACCGCACGGCTAAGGAGGGCCCTCCTGGCAAAAAGCCACTAATAGATTCATTTAAACTCAGGTCAGACGTTGTAGAATCTCAACTGACATCGACTACACGTTTCCACTTGTCCAACTCATGTGATATTGAGTCAATCGGTTTGAATCGGTTTATATGGAAGAAAATTGAATGACATACAGACGTCAGCTTTTCTAATATTGGACTTCCAATCCAAATAGGGAAGACATCAAAGCAAAAAAAAATGCTTTTTTTACTGCCAACTGAACAGTTTTAAATAATGACCTACAAGTAAAGTTTAAATGCCGGACCTTTTTTTTTTATTTTGCAATATACGACGATTGGTTGTCATGTTCAGCTTTTGAAGGCGTGTCCAAAATCTACACAAACCTTTCTCACAGACACCCGTTAATAAAAAAATCCGCTGGGTAGCGCCGTCGTTTCGAAATTATGTTAGTCTCACTTTTGAATTATCACGCAAGGGAAGCATATCAGTTTTCAATGGTCGAGGAGGATACATAAAATCTGTTGCCCCCGTAATCGTCGTTGGACCAAGCACCGAAAACAGTTTTCGAGTCATAAATCTTGGCTAAATTACCACCCAGTTCTACAAAAGCGTGCTTTCGGTAAGCTCAGTTGTCATATACTTAATTGTCCGCACCGTCAGCATTTACGCCACAGCAAATAGTAAGGGCTAACACAAATCATATATAAAATAAACTGCTAAATATCTAATTATACGTTTTAGCCTTTCTTATACACCACCATCCTTCGAAGCTTCTCGTAATCTTTTAACAGGATCAAAAGTGTTCGTTCAAGAGGCTTGAAAACCACCAGGCTCGGAAGCCTCGTTTCAAGAGGTTCGGAAGACTTATTTCAAAAGGCTCAAAAACCTCCTTTTGAGAGGCCCAAAAGCATCCTTTCAGGTGGCTCTGAAGCCTCCTTTCAAGAGACTCGGAAACCTGCTTGCAAAAGGCTCGAAAGCCTTTTTTCAAGAGGCTTCCTTCCAAGAGGGTTGGAAGCCTCCTTCAAGAGACTTGAAAGCCTCCTTTCAAGAACCTCGGAAACCTCTTTTCAAAAGGGCTGGAAAGTCTTCCTTCAAGAGGCTCGAAAACCTCTTTTCAAGCGGCTCGAAAGCCTCCTTTCAAGAGGCTTGAAAGCCTCCCTTCAATAGGTTTGAAACCTCTTTTCAAGTGGTTTGAAGCCTCCTTTCAAGTGGCTTGGAAGCCTTCTTTCGAGAGGCTCGAAAGCCTCCTTCAAGAGGCCCGAAAGCCTTCTCTAAAGAGCATCGAAAGCCTCCTTTCAATAGGACTCGAAAACCTCTTTTCAAAAGGCAAGGACGCCTTCAAGAGACTTTGAAGCTTCCCTTCGAAAGGCTATGAAAGGCTCCTTTCAAGAAGCTCAAAAACCTCTTTTCAAAAGGTTAGCAAGCTTGAAAGTCTACTTTCAAGAGGCTTGGAAGCCTTTTTTCAGGAGGCTCAGAAGCCACCTTTCAAGAAGGTTGGAAGCCTTCTTTCAAGTGGCTTGAAAGCCTCATTTCAAGAGGCTTGGAAGCTTCCCCCTTTCAAGTGGCTCGGAAGCCTTCTTTCAAGAAGCTCAGAAGCCTCCTTTCAAGAGACTCAGAAGCCTTTTCGAAAGGCTAGAAAGCCTCCTCGAAATTCTTTTTCAAGATCCTCGAAAGTTACCTTTCAAAACGAGTTGAAAGCCTCCTTGCAAGAGGCTCGAAAACCTCCTTTCAAGAGGCTCGGAAGCCTCCTTTAAAGCGACTCGGAAGCCTCCTCTCAAGAAGCTCGAAAGCCTGCTTCAAGAAGCTCGAAAGCCTCTTTTCAATAGCGTCGGAAGCCTCTTTCCAAAAGAGCTCAAAAGCCTCCTTTCAATAGTCTTGAAAACCTCCTTTCAAGAGGCTCGAAAGCCTCCTTTAGAAAGGGTTCGAAAGCTTCCTTTCAATAGGCTCGAAAACCTCCTTTTAAGAGTCTCAAGAAAGCCTGCTTTATAGAGGTTTGAAAGCCTTCTTTCAAGTTGCTCGGAAGCTATCTTCAAGGGGCTCGAAAGAAGAAGGTTTAAAAGCCTCTTTTATGAAACTTTCTTTCAAAAGGCAAGAAGGAGGAAGGAGGAGGTTCCAAGATGCTCGAAAGCCTCCTTCCAAGATGCTCGGAAGCCTCCTTTCAAGAGGCTCGGCAACCTGTTTTTAAGCGGCTTGGAAGCCTCCTTTCAAGAGGCTTGAAAGCCTCATTCAAGAGGCTCGAAAGCCTTTTTTTCAGGAGTCTCGGAAGCCTTCTTTAAAAAGGCTTGGAAGTCTCATTTAAAAGGCTTGGAAGCCTGCTTTAGAAGGTTTGGAAGCCTCCTTTAAGAAAACCTCCTTTCAAAAGGCGAAGAAGCCTCCTTTCAAGAGGCTCGGAAGCATTCTTTCAAAAGCGCCAAAAGTCTCCTTTCAAACGAGCTCAAAAGCCTCCTTTCAAGAGGCTCGAAAACCTTCTTTCAAGAGGCTCGGAAGCCTCCTTTCAAGAGGCTCGGAAGCCTCCTTTCAAGAGGCTCGGAAGCCTCCTTTCAAGAGGCTCGGAAGCCTCCTTTCAAGAGGCTCGGAAGCCTCCTTTCAAGAGGCTCGGAAGCCTCCTTTCAAGAGGCTCGGAAGCCTCCTTCAAGAGGCTCAGAAGCCTCCTTTCAAGAGGCTCAGGGCCTCCTTTCAAGAGGCTCGGAAGCCTCCTTTCAAGAGGCTCAGGCCTCCTTTCAAGAGGCTCAGAAGCCTCCTTTCAAGAGGCTCAGGCCTCCTTTCAAGAGGCTCAGGCCTCCTTTCAAGAGGCTCAGAAGCCTCCTTTCAAGAGGCCTGGAAGCCTCCTTTCAAGAGGCTCAGGAAGCCTCCTTTCAAGAGGCTCAGAAGCCTCCTTTCAAGAGGCTCAGGCCTCCTTTCAAGAGGCTCAGAAGCCTCCTTCAAGAGGCTCAGGAAGCCTCCTTTCAAGAGGCTCAGAAGCCTCCTTTCAAGAGGCTCAGAAGCCTCCTTTCAAGAGGCTCGGAAGCCTCCTTTCAAGAGGCTCAAGCCTCCTTTCAAGAGGCTCAAGCCTCCTTTCAAGAGCTCAGAAGCCTCCTTTCAAGAGGCTCAAGCCTCCTTTCAAGAGGCTCAGAAGCCTCCTTTCAAGAGGCTCAGAAGCCTCCTTTCAAGGCTCCAGGCCTCCTTTCAAGAGGCTCAGAAGCCTCCTTTCAAGAGGCTCAGAAGCCTCCTTCAAGAGGCTCAGAAGCCTCCTTTCAAGAGGCCTGGAAGCCTCCTTTCAAGAGGCTCAGGCCTCCTTTCAAGAGGCCTGAAGCCTCCTTTCAAGAGGCTCGAAGCCTCCTTTCAAGAGGCTCAAGCCTCCTTTCAAGAGGCCTGAAGCCTCCTTTCAAGAGGCTCTGAAGCCTCCTTTCAAGAGGCCTGAAGGCCTCCTTTCAAGAGGCCTGGAAGCCTCCTTTCAAGAGGCTCAGAAGCCTCCTTTCAAGAGGCCTGGAAGCCTCCGTACAAGAGGCTCTGGAAGCCTCCTTTCAAGAGGCTCGGAAGCCTCCTTTCGAAAGGCTCGGAAGCCTCCTTTCAAAAGGCTCGGAAGCCTCCGTTCAAGAGGTTCGGAAGCCTCCTTTCAAGAGGCTCGGAAACCTTCTTTCAAGAAGCTCGGAAGATTCTTTTCAAGAGTCTTGGAAACCTCCTTTCAAAAGGGCACGAAAGCCTCCTTTCAAGAGTTTCGAAAGCCTCCTTTCAAGAGGCTAGAAAGCCTCCTTTAAAGTGGCTCGGAAGCCTCCTGTCGATAAGCTCGGAATGGTTGGAAGCCTCCTTTAGAAGGTTTGGAAGCCTTCATTCAATAGTAAAGGAAAGTTCCTTTCAAGAGGCTCGGAAGCCGCCTTTCAAGAGGCTCGGAAGCCACCTTTAAAAAGGCTTGGAAGCCTCTTTTCAAGAGACACGGGAGCCTGTTTCAAGTGTCTCGAAAACCTTTTTTAAAGAGGCTCAGAAGCTGCCCTGACGGTATACCGTCGCATCTTGTTGATTCTTTGAGTGTTTACGAATTGCAGGAAACAGTCACATGTATCTTGTTTTTTATAATACTGCAACAGGGCCGTATCGAACTACCGGGGTATAGCTGACTCTGTCAAATCTTTCGGATGCAAACTCTTACTTCTCCAGCAAGAATACGCTATGGCAGGCAAACAGTTTCGATATTATTCGACATTCATAGACCTGAGGTTCTGGTTTCCACAGTTGGGGTTCCTTTTTACGATTTGCTAAAAAAGATCCAGGTCGTGTTATGCCTTAAATCATTGTTTTGCGCTACTGTCTGCCCAATACTGGAATATTTCTTAGTTATCTGGGTATCTGGCCATTAGGCCGAAGCTCATTAAGTCAAATGGTCGTTAGGCCGAATGAGAAATAGGAAGTGAAAAGTGCTTCCTCATTCTTCCTTTTTTCTTTATTCTTCATCATTCTTCCTTTGCCTTTCATCCTGCTTTCTTCTCACTTCTTCCTACTTTCTTCTTTCTTTTTCCTTAATCCACCTTCTTGCATCTTTCTTCCTTCTTTATTTTTCCTTCTTTTTCTTCCTTCTCTTCTTATTTCTACTATCTTCACTTTTCCTTCTTCCTCCTTTAATGTTCCCTCCTTTCTTCCTTTTATCTTCTTCCTTCTTCCCACTTTCTTTTTTATTCTATTCTTCTATCTTCCTTCTTCCTACTTCCTTCTTCCTTCTTCCTTCTTTCTTCTTCCTTCTTCCTTCTTCATTCTTCATTCTTCTTTCTTATTTTTTTCTTTTTTCTTATTTCTTATTTCTTAATTCTTCTTTCTTCTTTCGTCTTTCTTCTTTCTTCTTTCTTCTTTCTTTCACTTTCTTCTCACTTCTTCCTACTTTCTTCTTTCATTTTCCTTTATCCACCATCTTGCATCTTTCTTCCTTCTTCATTTTTCCTTCTTTTTCTTCCTTCTCTTCTTCTTTCTACTATCTTCACTTTTCCTTCTTTCTCCTTTATTGTTCCTTCCTTTCTTCCTTTTATCTTGTTCCTTCTTCCCACTTTCTTTTTTATTCTATTCTTCTATCTTCTTTTTTTTCTTTTTTCTTATTTCTTATTTCTTAATTCCTCTTTCTTCTTTCGTCTTTCTTCTTTCCTCTGTCTTCTTTCTTCTTTCTTCTTTCTTCTTTCTTCTTTCTTCTTTCTTCTTTCTTCTTTCTTCTTTCTTCTTTCTTCTTTCTTCTTTCTTCTTTCTTCTTTCTTTTTTCGTCTTTCTTCTTTCGTCTTTTTTCTTTCGTCTTTCTTCTTTCCTCTTTCTTCTTTCTTCTTTCTTCTTTTTTGTTCCTTTTATCTTCTTCTTTATGTTATTTTCTTCTCTTTTTTTCCTTCTTTCTTCTTCCATCTCTTCTTCCTTCTCTTCTTCCTTCTTTTCTTCTGTTTCTTTTACTCATACATAAATGATTACATTCGGTCATATATGGGTTACAGCAACCAAATCAACGTGAATTGTGCTGCTGTGGGAGTTCGGTGCTCGGTCAAGTGTCCTTTAGCACTAAACATGTGCGCTGCATATTCTTTTTCACATTATGTTAACTCCCAGGCAGTTTCAACGATCAAAATGGCATCTTTTAATGCGAAAAGGTTCATATTTTTCTATTTGTATTCAATTTATTACATGTTCTGATTGATGGTTTTGATAATCATGTTTTTATCCATTATTCGTTTAAAAGAGCACCTTTTCTGAGCTACAACATATTTTTTCACATCTGTGAAGCTTAATATTGATGTTAAACATCAGTTTTGAATATTTTTCAAACTTGATGATAGTTTAAGTAATCGCATGGAAAATCATTCCCCTGTGAAACTATCGATTGTTGTCAATCTGTTAAATAATTGTACATTAGTTCGATTTCCCGAACAAACTGATACGAGCGGCCATGATAAAAACTTGATTGTACTTCTTTATGATCCCGGAAAATATAAAAATATAAATGCTATCATTCCCCAAGGCAATAAATAATTTTATTCGAAGATACATCTTTTTACTAGAGAACAACAAAAAACTGTTGACAATCATACTAACCTTTATTGACCCCATGCAAATGATACATCTTCAAGGTGTCTGTAAATTGGTGTGATTATCAGCAATAAAACTATACAAGCTTGACCATAAAACTTCCCGAAAGACCACTCTAATAAATATGTAATAACACTAATCACCCCAATTAGTTGACACATCCGTCTTCACCACCCCATCCACTTGACTAAACAACATACAATGTTTCATGAAGCGTGTACAAATTTGAATACACACTTCGGCTTCTCGGAGACAATCATCCGCGCGCCGTCCATCCGCCGCAGAAGAAGCCCAATCCCAAATACAAAATGTTGAACAAACAACGATGACAACAGCACCGACCGAGACGACAACGACGACGATGGCAACATGAGAATACACACCACTTATGATAATTGTGTGAACATCCCACGAAGAAGCCACTCATCGTCACGCGGCGCTTCGTCCTCTACTCACGAAACAGTTGAATAGACTTACTACGACCGGACGACGCGACGACGACGACGACGAGGGGGTATTCGATTTCATTCACCTCCCAGTTTTTTTTGGCGCTATTCTCTTCTTCCATTCACACTGGCGACGATCTTTATCGTGTTGGTCATTTCTCACCGGGTGGTCATCATTCCGAAGGAGAGGAGGCGCGCGCGTCGTGTCTTTGTTCTGCCCTGAAGTGGCTCAACAAAATTGTTTGAACGCTTTGGAATTTGATGGCATTTGGCTACTGGTTGGCGCGCGCTGACTGTTTCGCAGGGCGTTCTCTATGAGATTTTTCCCAAGGCGTTCGTTGCTGACCCCCTG
Organism: Armigeres subalbatus; assembly: GCF_024139115.2. NCBI lineage: Eukaryota > Metazoa > Arthropoda > Insecta > Diptera > Culicidae > Armigeres > Armigeres subalbatus. The sequence goes on from NC_085140.1 coordinate 320,087,843, forward strand.
ATGGCGTCGATTGGATAAGTGAGGATGTTGGATGGGATTGAAATAATCGATAAAGATCAGTGCGAACTCAATTTGCATAAGTGGCTATGGGCTGGTCCACAGTAACAAAAGGGAGGAGGCATAGTGATTGGCTTAGACTTCTCGTTGAAGTGGAAATTTATGAAATTCCAAGCTTTGTGCCAGTGACATGAGAAGCGAATATAGCAATTATCTTGAAAATGATGTATTACATAAGATGCTTATCTCAAGACATGAGTATAGAATTCTTTCTTGTGCTTTGTATATTGTGAATTTGAGATTGATCGAAATCTCAGTTTGAACTGCTACTCTAATGCTTTCGAAATATACACGAAATGCTTGAATAGGATTAGGATACGATTGCGTCACGTTTATTGAAGCAAAATAGTGAAAGTATTTTGCTTAGCCTCCGTTATCAAGCGTTGACCCAAATTAATATACCTCAATGTTTTAGTTTACTATGCAACAAGTCAGATTTTGAAAGAAACTAGGTTTTATTCCATTCCATTTCATTCCATCCGCAACACCTGCTTTTAAAACCCCCTGATATTGACCAGGTACCGGGCTGCGCAGTCAAACTCCAATCACTTATCAAAGCTCACGCAACGGTTCAATTTCCAAACGCAAAACCCACTCACCTGTCCGTCTAGCAAAGCTGCCGGAGCTTGTACTCGTGTGTACCTGAACCTGCCCACACATTGAACATGCGAGGCCAGACAGTTTTGGAGCCTCCGATCTGCTCTTATTCCGCTTTATTACCCGCTAACCCAGAGACAACCAGAGGGCCTGCCAATCCTCGCAGCAAGAGCATGATTTGCATATAACCTACCTTGCCAGATAGTTTTGCGATAGCAAAGTGGATGAATGAAAGTGCAAACCAATCTTGCTGCCCAAGTCCTCGGCCGACTCCACTCGATCCACGGCAGATCGGTGGCGAATGTTGGCTGCTGCCTAGCTCGAAGGTGAGTTGCGCAAAAAGTGCATTGGCCGTCGATGCACTTGCACACACTTGTCACGATCGCTGATTGGGCCACTGTCAAAATTGACAACTTTGCTCTGTCAGCTGGTGTATTGATTGGATTGACTATAACAATCCGATAAATGGCTGCTGGACGGATGTGACGAGACTGAAATGGCAAGAGATTTTTCTGATTATTTCAACTTTCTAGTGCAATTAGTTTTACTCCTGAAACTAGCTTCACAAGGTAGAAGTGATGACTAAAATCTCGATAAAAAAAGTCGAACTTTGATGATAATAATAGTTATAACAGTAATCGTTGGAAATAGATTTATGTGACACGAAGGTGGTTTATTGATCACCGAATTTGTTACATATGTTATTAAAATCAGTACTGCAATCTAATTCTGGCCTGAAATTCGCCTTATTTTGGATCAACATCAGTCAGTATCAAAAGAACAGGCACTTTGTGAAAGTTGTACCGAAATAATTCTAAGAATTGACTGCGGCAACAAAGCGAGATGGAAACGTGGAAGGTCATTTTAGGTAGGGGGAATGACGGCTTTGGCAGGTTTTGTTCTATTATTGTCCCCCTGACAACCTGACAACAACCCCCTGTTTTCTTACGACTGATTATGCTCAAATTTGGCCTAAATATTCGTTGCATATCAAAGTATATTGTAGCCAAATTTCATTAAGTTTGGTCGCTAAAAACCCCCTGCCAATAATAGAACAAAACCTGCCAAAGCCGTTTTTCCCCCTACCATCTTCAGATCAGTTACTAACAGTTGTTTTAATATTTGAGTTTTTCCAATACCAGAGTATCCAATCATAATTAAGCGTTTATTTAAACAATTAAACATAATTTGAAATGGCGTTATTGACTGGATTTAGTTTACTTTATTAACTTGGATTTCGTTCCCGATGTTTCGGCTTATTGGTTTTGGCCTTTCTCAAGGGCCACGAGGTCCTTACGAGACGAAAGGCTATAGACTTTACGACCCTCGAGAAAGGTCAAAACCAGTCGGCTGAAACGTCAAGAATCTATATTCATTCAAATTAATTTCTGTCGACCCTTACAGACTCGGAAACTATTGAACCAATTTTCGTAAAAAAAAATGTTTGCAGTAGTGTTTGGGGCCGGCGGAGGTTCTTATGGTGGTTTGAGATCCTTCCTCTGGAAGGGGGCTGGCTCCCATAAAAAAAAATACCTGCATAACTTGAGAGCTAATCAAGCAAATGGTACCAAATTTAGTATGTAAAGGTTTTTGAAGGCATGAAACATTTCTGTGGTGGTTTGAGTCCCTTCTCCTCAGAAAGGGAGGGCTCCCATACAAATAAAACAAAAGTTCCTGAATTACTCGAGAACTAATCAAGCAAATATTACCAAATTTGATATATAAAGGTTTTTGTAGGCAAGAAACATTATTGTGGTGGTTTGAATCCCCTTCCCCTCTGGAAGGGAGGGCTCCCATACAAATGAAACAGTTTGCTCTCAACTCGAGAACTAATCAAGCAAATGAATCCAAATTAGACGGGTTTAACTAATATTTCATAGAAGCGCTACAAGTACCAGACAGGAGAGCTTTGTTCACATCTGCATGCCAGAACCTGTGCAGATACATTTTGAGGCATCCGTGGCTTGCCAAAGTTCAACTCTCCATGAGGCTTGTTATCCGTGCCGACGCACTTGAGACTAGGCGGTGAGTGCACCTACCATTGAAAGAGTTGTCTCACTCTCTCTGCCATTTGGCTACCGAATGATAGCCAAATGATTTCTATGGGTTTAACCATCGTTCACCCACCACTCAGTCCGTCCACATCCCAGTTCCCTTAGGCCCACATCATATTGACGCGTGTGCGTGTGCAAACTCGTCCAAGTTGAAAGAACTCCTCTTGCTCATCAGCATGGCAGCACACGGGAATGCGGAACGGGTGCATCAAAATATGTTATTATGTTACACTAAATTTCTATGACAAAATTTGTTAGGAACTTGGTTCAGGATGTTGTTAAAAAAGCCAAATTTATATAAAAAATACACTACTTGAAACAAAAACTTTCAAATTTTGTTGCAGGTTTATCACGAGAATAACACATTTTGTTAGCCAGCGCCATGACGCAATTGCTCTCGGCGGCGTCTCGGATCGGCGCGAGTTAAAATTATTTATCAGACATTTCGTCGGTGTGTGACGAACAATACCCTTTTTAAATGTTTGCATTTCTAGTGTTCTTATGGCGGTAAAAGAATATCCATTTATTACTGAATTATTAATTATCTGTAGGTGAAACCCGCCGAAAGTTCACAAGAGCTGTCCTGTCCTGGAAAAATCATTCAAGATTTCTTAAGAAATCATTTCAAATCTCTGAGAAATTCCGAAAATTACGAAAAACTCATCCAGAGTTTCCAAACCCTTTTTTTGAAAATTCTGGAGAACTTCTTTCATAAATTGTAAAAAATCCAAGAATCATTCCATGAATTCCGCAGAAATCCACCTCTCCAGGAACTTTTTCAAGAATTCCTTTTTAATATCTCCAGGAATTTCTTCAGGAATTCCATAAAAAGTTTCACCTAAGGATTCTTCAAAAAATTCTATTGCGATTTCCTCCAGTGATTTCTCCATGAATTTTTCATCAATTTCTTCAATGATTCGTCCGGGAGGAAGTGCAATACATAGTAAAAATACTAGCAAAAAATCTAAATTGTGCCTTGCTTAGCCGGGCGTTTGCAAATCAAGGCCATGCTGAGGGTGACTGGAATTAATTTATGGTACTGTGTAGGTTTTTTCGGTACTTCCCATGAGGCTATGAGCATCATCGTGTTAGTCTTATGACACAGGAATGTATAAATGGTGAATCAGCTAAGAAATCTCGCCTTTGACATCTGTGATGCGGCAAATTTCAAATTGTGGATGTAATGCTAACAAAAAAGAACAGAAGAGAGAATTCCAGCAAGAATTTCCGAGGGCTGTAAGAAGGATTTTTTCCAGAAGTTTCCCTTAGCTTAGCTTAGCTCAACTTGATTGGCTATACACATCGTAGTTGCTTGTCGTGATTGGCCGAGAAACAACAAATATGCGCAACACACCATTTGAATAGTCTTCTTAGGGCTAGAAAACTATTCTCAGTGTACATGCTTTGGATCTTTAATTCAAGACCAATAACGATGTCGGCCTCGTCCTCACAGTCAATTAGGATAAGGGAAGGAAACTTAGTTCGAGTTTCCAGAATTTCTGAAGGTGGATTTTTCCAAAAAACCAAAAGCAAAAATATTCCACAATTTTTATGGAGTTCGCTGAATTCTCGAAGAATAATTTCCCCAAAATATCTGCGGGGAGATTTCCTTACCGAGAAAAAAAAAACTGTGTTGAAAAGAACGAAGGATAGGCCAAAGTTGTTTAAATTTTTTGGTGAAAGAATTCCCCATGATTTCTAAAGGGATAAGTCCTCAGAACTCCTCAGAATTCTTAGAGACGGACGAACCCAGAATATTTGGAAAATCAGTTTCTCAAAATTCATGAAGCAGGAATTTTCCGGAAATCATGAAGAAGAATTTGCTCAGATACTTGATACTTGATACTTGATGGGCTACAGCTCTTCGATGAACCTACGCCGAATGGAGTATCCTTCTCCACTGGACTCGATCCTGGGCCAATCGCTTCCAGTCGCCCTGAACATTGAGCGCCCTCAGGTCCTCTTCTACTGCAAAAGCAATCGTGTACGCGGCCTTCCACGAAACCTACGGCGTCTTCCGGTTCTCTACTAAATATTATCTTCGCTTGACGTTCTTCCGGCATACGAACAACGTGACCAGCCCACCGTAGTCTGCCGTGTTGTTTAAGCTTAATAATATCCAGCCCTTTATACACCTGGTACACCAGATTCGTGATCTGCGCCGCCGCCAGATACCGTTCTCCTGTTTGCAGCCGAGTATTGTCCGCAGCACCTTACGCTCAAACACCTCCGAGAGCTCTCCGATCAGTTTCCTTTAACGTCCATGTCTCGCGGCCGTATAAAGCCATAGGAAGAATCAGAGTAGATATACAGCGCGAGTTTTGTTTTCGTTTGCCAGACTACGGGACTTAAGGTTACGAAGTCCGTAATAAGCCCTATTTGCAGCTGCAATACGCCTTTTCACCTCGCGGGTAACATAATTATCGCACATCACTAATATTCCAAGATACACAAATCCTTCTACCACTTTTAATTTTTCACCATCCAGCACCATTTCGCTACCACCGCCACTAATGAACCCACGTTGAATGTCAGCGACCATGTACTTCGTTTTCTGGTATTGATCGTGAGTCCAATCCTCGCTATCTCCCTCTTAAAAGGCGCAAAAGCCTCTTCCACGGCACGGCGATCAATCCCATCAATAATATCGATATCGTCCGCAAATCCCAGGAGCATATGCGATCATTTGATAATGGTACCGCTCCTTTGAACAACAGCTCTCCTAATCGCTCCCTTAAGCGCTATATTGAACAGTAGATTCGAGAGTGTATCACCCTGCTTCAATCCATCTAAGGTAACAAAAAGACGTCGATATTTCATCCGCAACCCTTACACATTTGATTTCGATCCGACCAACGTTATACGAATCAGCCGTATCATTTTCACCGGAAAACCATGTTCAAGCATAATTTGCCATAATTCATTCCGTTTCACTGAATAGTACGCCTCCTTAAAATCAATAAAAAGATGATGTATCTGCAAGTTTTATCCCGGAATTTATCAAGGATTTGTCTCAAGGTAAACATTTGATCCGTCGTTGATCGGTTCTCACGAAACCCGCTTGGTATTCGCCGACGAAGGACTCTTCAAGCGGTCTCAATCTGTTGAACAGAATACGGGACATCATTTTGTACGCCAAATTAAGGAGGTTATTCCTCGGTAATTGGCGCACTTCCAGTCTGTGCCCTTTCTTAAAGAGAGGGCAAATGATGCCGTCCAACCAGCCAGTGCAGGCATTTCCTCGTCTTCCCATATTTTCGACATAATATGGTGCAGAACTTCATAAAGCTGCTCACTGCCATGTTTGAGAAGTTCAGCCGGAGCTGGTCCTTCCCGCAGCCTTATTGTTTTTCAGCTCTTTGACAGCTTTTTAACCTCATCTAGTGTAGGTGACTCTACAGCTTGTCCATCGTCGCTAATATTTATTCTGTTCACTGATGCACCGTCACTTCCTCCATTCAACAAAGTCTCAAGTGTTGCTTCCACCTGGCAGCCACTTCAGTTTTATCTGTCAGCAAATTCCCTTGTTGGTCGTTGCACATGACGGGAGATGGCGCTGTCTTTCTCGCACGCCATTGACAGACTTCCATAAAACCTCCGCATATCGTTCTGCTCCATTTTTCCTGCGCTCACTAATAACTTGTTCTTCGTACTCTTTTCTTCCTGCGGTGGGTTCGTTTTTTCGGCTGCTCTTGTTTTGTACCGATCTCTATTCGATCGGGTACCTGACACCAACATCCGGCTTCTGGCAACGTTCTTCGTTCGTCTGTCACTCTCTGACACTCCACATCGAACCAACTTGTCCTGGGTCGCCTCTGTGCAGTTCCTACCATTTCTCGCGATGTTGTGGTCACCGCTCCATGGATCGACTTCCATAGATCGTTGAAGTTGTCGTCAACATTGGTTGCCCTTATCCGTTCGTCGAGCTTCCGGCGGTACTCAGCCGATACCCTTCCGCCGACAATCGCTGGATATTGTAACGCATCGTGCGCTGTGATCTTTCGTTCGATACAGTGACAACCGTGATCGAATTTTACTGACAACGAGGTAGTGATCAGAGTCAATGTTCGGACCTCTGAATGTCCGTACATCGAGAACATCCGAGAAATGGCGCCCCATCCACCAGAACATGGTCTAGCTGGTTGCAAGTTTCACCATTTGGGTGTCTCCAGGTGTGCTTTCGGATGTTCTTTCGTGCAAAGTAGGTGCTACTGATGGCCATCCCTCTGGCAGCAGCAAATTTACTAGCCGTAGGCCGTTGTCATTGGTAGCGGAGTGAAGGCTATCCCTTACCGATTATGGGACGGAAAAGTCCTCTACCAACCTGAGCGTTAGCGTCTCCGATAACAATTTTCACGTCATGCTTTAGGCACTCTCCATAGGCTATATCAAGACATTCATAAAACGTGTCCTTCACGTCGTCGGATTTATCGTATGTCGGTGCGTAAACGTTGATTATAATCATATAGGCTGAAATTGAAGAATTTGTCCCGTATCCTCAACACACAGATTCGTTCGCTAATGGGTTTCCACCGCAGCACTCGCTTCATCTGCTTGCCCATCACTACGAAACCAACCCATGCTCTGCTTTTTCACCGCCGCTGTGATAGATGTTATACTTGAATGCAGTATTGGTCGGGGGTCCTCGGCTCCGGAATTTACGTTCTCCGGATCTAGGCCATCGGACTTTGAATAGCAGCCACGTTCACTCTAACCTTCTGCAGTTCACGAGCCAGAAGGCTCACTCGTCCAGGTTCATTTAGGGTCCTGACATTCCAAGTACCGAGTTTCCAATCATAGTCCTTATTTCGTTGCCGGGTCGGTTGCCAAAAATGACGTTCTCTTTTTCTATCTCCATTTTTCGTGGTATTTGAGAGGCTTCAGTAAGCTACCTTACCGGGGTCCGTCAAAAGTTACCTATATCGGGATGATGGGGCTGCCACCAGGTATAGCTGACGCGATACAGCATTTCGTTAATCAGCCGCTGGTACCAGGCAGCCGCTGTTTGAGCCACTCCTGGTGAACAGACGCTCGAGGCGTACCTTTCTCACTCTAGCTGATGTCAGAAGGACAACAGTTCAGCTGCACTACCAGCTAAGTACACAACCCTTAGCTGGCGGTCTTTTGTCATCGGACGACCCGTGGAAGCGTGAGATAGGGACTTGTGGGGACCAGAGCTCTGTTGGGCGCTCCTTCCTTGATGTCACCCCACCATTTTGCAGCCCGAATTTGCTCAGAATTCAAGAAAAATTACAGTCTGGAGGTGGACAACGCTCTTATATACCGCACAGGCCACTTCGGCCTTAGTCTGAATAAATAATAATAAGGTGGACAAGGCTTCCTAAAATCATTGGAGGAAAAATTCTTCATAATTTCTAAGGTCGTAAACCCTCATAACTGATAAAGAATTCCCCAAATTTTTTAGAGAAAGAAAAACCCTGCATTCTTGTAATACAAAATTCCCACAATTGCTGGAGAAGGAATCTCGCAGAATTTCTTTCTTTTTTGTGGAATAGAAAATTCTAGGAATGCTGCTTGAAGGGAGAGCCATAAGAGCCATAAAAGAAAAAAGAAGGTAGAATTATGCTTCCACGCCAATCGGCCTTATTCCAACAATAATCTACCTTGACGGCCGTGGCCTAATAGTGACTTTTACTTTGGATACTCCTTCTAAACCCATGCTCGGATCAATGCATGAAAGAATATAATACCTTGGGTGTATGACAAAGTAGATCAATGGGTCAAAAATACAAAAAGAAAGCTGGGACAAAAGATCCAATGAACCAGAGTTGAAGGTTTTATTCTAGGTTTTTATTTTTTAGTCATTGGTTGTTCTTTCCAGTTTTGCATATTAATATTTTTTAGTGTATCACCTGACCATAGTTCTTTATAGATTTTTTTTTCCTTTTTTCAAACATTGGGTGTTCCTTGGGAGTTATACATTTGTGTCACTATTGTTCTCTTGAGTGTTAATATTGTTTTCTGAGATTCAGCCTTTTTCCAAGCATAGGCTGTTCTTTAGAGTTATTTAGATTACGCTAAGAGAATGTGATTCCTTCTTTCTAAGTCATTATGCGAAAATAATGGAAATATCATGATTTAAGAGAAGAAGACACATACTTGTGTGCCTTAACCCGAGAAAATGCTAAATTTGAAGAAAAGCTATAGGATCACTTTAAAACCGAACTTTTGAAAGAAGGCTCGGAGACCCATAGTGTTATATACCAATCGACTTAGCTCGACGAATTAAGGTGATGTCTGTATGTGTGTGTGTACAAAAATGTGAGACATACTTTTTGGTATTTAGCATTATCCAATTTGCTGGCAACAAGTTGCAATTGACGCGAATTGCGTTCTAATTGTTTCCTATTGAAAATTGGTTCGATCGGCCATTGCGTTTTAGAGTTATTCAAAAAACATTGTTTTTTTGTCAAGGGTCCCCTTGGAAAAAAAATCATAATTGAAAAAAAAAGTTTCCGATGCAATGCACTCAAATGAGTGCAAATAGACATAAATTGAAGAAAAAACTAAAATCTATCCCCCCAAAGTGCAAATTTGACCTCTCTTATAAGTTTTTCTCATTATTATAATGCGCGAGGAAGGCACCACCAACGCTAGGTGGATTAATTTGTTTTTTTTTTAATTATTCTAAACAATTATATGCATCATTAAACTTCAATGGGTACTGCATTGCGCATGGTCTATTATGGCATTTTGTCTTTTCAGGTGAATGGAATTCGGACATTTGTTACATTCGGGCGTTTGTGATAGAATCCAATATCCATGTTTGGATATTCATATTTTTCATAACTTCATGCATATGACATTATTTTTAGTCGTGCAAAATTATGTTTTTTTGATATCCATTTTGTCATAGTTCTTTCTTTTATTAGTAAAAGCCCGTTTGGCCCGAAGCAATTCGGCCACATAAGCCATTCGGCCGTATAAACTATTAAGCCGAACCCGGTCTGGATGTAAGTCATTGGGTTTAATGCACATATGGCCGAATATGTCGTTCAACTGGACTGGGCAGCCGAAAATGCCGGTTGGCCGAAATGGTCGTTTGGCAGAAAAAAGTTTTTTTATTAAGAAAATTATTTTGAGCTTTTTAGTGGAATGCCTTCACTTGTCATAAGATGAGTTTGTACAATCCCATTTAATTCCACCACTTAATTGTACCTTGACAGACAGGTATTTCGACCTCAACAGTAAGGTCGTCTTCAGTGTCTCGCTTATACTTCAAATCAGAATCAGAGTACACGAGACGGTTGGGCTTGAAACCTTACTATTGATCGGCTTCTGCTTATCTGTCAGAGTAATTAAGTGGTGGAATTAGATGGGATTGTACAAACTCTTCTTATGACAAGCAGAAAAAGTTATTTAACCAAACGGGTCATACGCCCAGAAATATCGTGTGGATGTTTGAGTCATATGCTTAGCTTAGCTTTTTGCCTTTCTTGTATACAAAGTATACGTAAAGCCTATACTCCAAAACCTAACTTTTGCTAGAAAGCTCGGAGACCTATAATGTTATAAACCAATCGACTCAGCTCGACGAATTGAGGTGATGTCTGTTATGTGTGTATTTTTTTATATATAGAGGGATGTTGGCAAATCTGCATACAGACACCTGAAATTATCACTCAGGGAGTGGGGTTGACGCGACCGCCGGTTACTTGAGTTACCCTCTCTTCTAATGGCCCACCTTGTGCCATGCAGCACCACATCTATTTTCTTTTTATTTTTAGAGCCATTTAGCTCTCAACGTACTCACAAGCTAGATAGTCCCTGGTGGTGGATCAATCCTACTCTGACGGGGAGTTCCCCGACGTCGGAAGCTCCCCCGTAACCGACGACCCGTCTCAACGGGTGACCGGACGAGTGCCGAGGTCAATCCAAGGATTCCGGGTGGAGATAACTTCCGGTTCAATGGTGCCCCGACGACCCGGAGCCAGTGCATTCGCACGCCACGATCTACTCAGCTGGTCCCCGGCGGTGGGCCTAGCCTGCTCCGTTAACCGAGTTTCGATTGCCTTGAGCCATTCAGCACCTTATTCGTTGAGCCATTTAGTTTCCGCCCCGGTCGGCGGATCTAACCTACTCCGACGAGGAGTTCCCTGAAAGCGGGAGCTCCTCCGAAACCAGCCGTTTCGCCACGTTCTTCGGCTACGCGCGGTAGCTGACGCTGGCGTTCCCATGCATTATCGACATATATATTCACGACTTGACGTCTGCTAACCCATGCCGTCACACCTTCCCTTAGTCGAGTTGTCCCACCTCCTCTGCCATTTGGCTACCATTGCTGTGTGTAGCTAAGCTAACAGCTAAGAAAAACATTAGACAACTTTTCATATAGTAATCCTTATCAGATTAACAAGTTGCATTCGAAAGGTGGTAAAGCCTAGTTGATCACAATTGAATTTGATAACGATCGACCATTGTGTTTAAAAGTTATTAAGAAAATAATACATCGAACAGAATTAGCGCCATATAAGGTTGGTGTCTTGACTAAATGCGAGAAAGGCAGTATCACTACTCCGGGAATTAAGTTGGGTTTTTAAACTTAATCTTTATTACTCATCATTCGTTCCCCTTCGTTCCTGCTTTCCTTTAGAAAAAAGAAGTGAAAAATTTGGGAAGTAAGAGCTGCGAAGTGAGAGTTGAAAGGTAAAAAGTGAAAAGTGAGAAGTGCTGATTCTGAACATTTCATTTCTCACTTCTCAATTCTCACTTTTCACTATTCATTTCGAACATCTCACTCCTCACTTCACTTAATAAGGAAATCAATTATAACTTTTCGGCCAAACGGCATTCGGTCAAATGGCATTCTGTCAAATGATCCTTAAACATATTTCTACATGTTAAGAAAAGTGTTTGATGTTTTAGAAAAAATATAAATGTGTTCTTTATCTCGAAACCTCCCTAACTCGATGGTTCCTTCAATATCGAGTAAGGGAGAGTTCACTGTAAGTGATTTTTTTATGAATGAAATTCAAGAAACGAGAAGTAATCGCTTCTTTCTTAATTAATTAATAATTAATTCTTTTTAAATTACTTCTTCTTTCTCGAGAAATAAAAAAGTGTAAAATGAGAAGTGACAAATGAGAAATGAGAAGTGGGTTGTTTCCTTATTCCTCATTTCAACCTTCTCACTGTAAAAAGTGAGTAATGAGAAGCGAGAAAAGAGCAGTAAAAACGTCTCACCTCTCACTCTCCATTTCTCAATACTCACTAAAAAGTATGGTATGGGAAATGAGTAGTGGGAAATAGTAAGTGACACGACTCACTTCTCACTGTGAAAAGTGTCAAGTGAGAAGTGCGAATTGATAAATGAGAAGTGAGAATTAATGAGTGAGTAGTAAGAAATGCGAAAAGAGACATCTCACTTTCCACTCCTCATTTATCAATCCGCCCAGTCCGTTGTTAGGGACATAGAGTGTGATGTTCTCGATATTAAACCAGGTGAGCTCGATTGACTGTGGATGTACAACAATAAAGCACATGTGAAGATTGGACAAATCAAGATATTCAATTTGCAAAAAAGAGCTAAAAACGTGACCTTTAAGTGGTCAATTTTCAATTTCGAAGCATGTGCTGTGCATATGCACAGCCAAGATATTTAACAAAAAATAATTTTCGTACGGCCGAGTTGCCGAATAATATGCAATTAATTTTAAATATACATCTAGTTTCAATCTTCAAATCTACGTAGCCGTTCTTAAAATCGATTTAAAAATATACAGTCGATTTCCCAATCGCCGACCGACGGGCATGTAGCCAGAATGTCGTACAATAAGAATGTCAGCCAGAATGTCGTACAATAACACGACGAAAATGGTTCTCGACACGGATCCGACGGGCACAAGTGGAATATGATTTGTGAACCCTCTGTAGACTGCGTCGAGACTGGATCGAGTTGATGGAAGACGACTTTTTTTATTGCACAGACTCAAACCTTTCTCTGAATAAATATTTTAAAAAAATCCTTCAGAAATATCATAGGAAATTCATTTTAACATTATGCCAACAACTGCACAGATATTCCTTCAGGAGATCTCTTAAAAACATCATCTGCAATTCCAAAAACATCCCAAAGCATTTCCTGAAGAAATCCTTGGAAAAAATCTGTGAAATTTAGCGAAAGATTTGTTGGATAAATTCACGGAGGAATTGCTAGATGTTTTTTTCATCCTGATGATATCAGTGATGAGGATTTTTTCAGTAAACTTATGAAGGAACTCCTGGAGGAGTTAAAGAAATTTCTTAAGAAATTTATGAAAAAATTAAGAGAGAAGAAATTTTTTGAAAGAATTTTCTTTCGAGAAATTCTCGAAATGATTTCAGACGAGCATAAATTAAAAATATAGTTAGAAGTCCCGGAGGCATTCCCGGATTAATTAGAACAATTCCCGAAACATTAAATTAAATGTTTCGTCATGCAAGTAACGTTTGTATGTAGAACACTATCGAATAAGATTGATAGACTTCATCGGCTATGTTAATAAATGCTGCATAATTGAAAAAAATATTATTAATTGTCGACTGGAATTGAAGTTGCTTATGGATGTGGCTTTCTCAGTCTGAGGATAATCAAAACGGCTAGATTTTGAAATTTGGGTAATTTCAAAATCTAGCCGTTTTGATTATCCTCAGACTGAGAAAGCCACATCCATAAGCAAATTGAAAAAATATCATATAAGCTTTCGTAAATAAATGAATTTTCAACAGGGCTCACATTCCAAAATCATGATAATTGCCTTAAATTTCTCAGAAACTGAACATAACTATAAACATAATTTCCTTAAAAGTGTACGAAACCCATTATCCTAGTGCTGCAATAGTCTTTTCATAGCCATCGGCGTTGTAAAAAATATTCAGCAGCATGGTCAATTTTGATTTTGTACATAAATGACATAAAGAAGGCTATCAGTTATTGGGATTAAAGAAGAATTTTCCGTGAACGAAGTGAAAATAGATCTAACCCATTGAACAAAAAATCAGCCGTCAACTGCGAAGCCAAGCAACCTAGCATTTCATATTTTGGGTTAGCAATGCTGAATCTGTCCTTGCCGTGATGGTCTTTGACAAGTGTATGCCGTATCATGTTTTGAACATATGGAATAAGAAAAGCTCAAGAGTTTGGAATCGTTTTCTTTCTTCTTTCTGATTGTGTAATGGTGCTCCATATCACCTGGACACGTTTCGTTGTTACAGAGAAACCTTGCAGCTATGAGCAAGTTATCTTTGTCTAACTAGAGCAGATTCAAATAGCTTTACGCCACATTGGACAATAATTTCCCTTCTGGTCGCCGTAGGTCCTCTTGGTAAAACATTTCCGCACTTGATTGTTTTCCACATGAGCGCTAGCGTAGTGCTTCAGTCCACATCAAATTCCAATATTTACGATCCTAGTACCATTTTCCTCATCAACATAACTCGCGAATTCCGCACTAAATGTTGGGGCCGCCACAAGTGAGGTGTATCTGCAAGCTAGATTTACCCACATGTGCAAATCTGGCAAACTGGCTCACCTTTCCCTAGTTTTCCACCAAACCGACCGGTGTGGTGAGCTGTTCGGCAAGGGGAGCTGTGTGGTGCAGTGTACAACGGATCGATCGATCGAAAGCAGAGCTACACTGAACTGCAGAGATTTCCAATGTGAGAGTCTTCGTTGATTCGACAGCATAGAGAAGAAGCATCACAATGCGACAATGCGCATCTGGCGTTTGTTGTTCTTCTCAATCTTGCATTTGTTGCTCATAATTCGTCAGAAAAAACAATCATCAGTTGTTCATAAATTATGATTCATAATATCATTTTCATCTTCGATACGAACAAACAATCGTAATATGAACAAGAACGCATAGCATACCTCATCAACCACTAACATTATTGTAACAATATTCATTTTACTGCGTGTTAAAATAATTGAGTGTAATCTGAAAGTTGGAACCATTTTGCAGAATGCGCTCAAATAAGTGTAACAACCGAAACAGGGTTGAAGTGTTTGGGAAACACATCTCTGCACGGCTGCTCGCGCAGTTAATTTATTTGCAGCATAAAAGCACACATTCATCTCGCGTTCGTTGGGTATTGCATAATCGCTTTGCTGCTTCGCCAGTCACCTCGTCCTCACCACCCATCGCAATCCATTTTCATGCGCACTCGGCGCTCAAGAAGCCCGCTTTTTTGAGAGGCTTTCTTTATCTTCATTTGAGTGGATGAATGGAAGAAGGATGAAAGGGAGCACACTGGTCCAGCGAGCCAGTGCGGATTGCGGACTGCTCCTACACACGATCAATGAATTTATAACTGGAGCACGGCGGCGGCGGCGCAATCGTGGTCCATGTGGTCGTGGTCAGGCACAGTCGCGCAGAAAGAAAGACCTGGAAATTGGGTGAAGCGACGAACCCGCGCGTCGTCGGTCGTCCCCACCGCCGCGCCGCCACAACGAACGCTGACGCTGGAAATCAATTCAGTTGCACCCGTCGGTCGTCATCGTCGCGTCGTCGGTGGTTTTTGCATGTGTGCATCTGATTGTGCCAGGCAATGCATTGATGCAAGAAAGAGGACTGCGATGGTTATCGCTGGATTGGAAGTTTTTTTCAGGCGACTTCAGGCTTGACGTGATGTCCTTTTGAAGGTGCTCCGGTTGATGATGGAAACTGTATCAATGGCACAGAGCTTTGGATGCCAGTAGTGTAGCAACGGTCATTTGGGAGATTCTGTTTGTCGAGTTATAAAATTATTAAAACCGATATACAAATCAAATCTTTGACATTTTAGTTGCGTTATCTACTATTGAAAGAAACCTTTCCTTCACTTATCGATGCATAAAGCCAAAATAGCCAATATTCGACAGTAAAATCCTCAATACGTCTCTGATTAACTGCCGCCGATGTCGGCCCATCAGACCGTCAACCATTGACTACTGCACAGTAAGTAGCAGACTTTGGATAATTATTGCTCTGATTATTCAATTTGATTGGGGGTGACACGGTCTGTGCGCCGCCGTGAGATGGTAATTACCATTCGACTGAGCGGCACTAACGCGTGTGCAGCTATTCAGTTGATCGTGTGCAGATCATACGAGTTTAGGAAAGCAACCGCCGACCGTCATGAAGTGCATCTGTAATGACCATTATTTTTGCCTAGTTTTAATAACATTGAACGATCGAATGACAAACCGATTTCCGTCGTTTTTTCTGCTTCTGATGACTGTAGAGACCGTAGACTGGAGATTATCTCGGTGATGCAGCGAACAGAGGAAATGGACTCTGCAGTGAACAATATCCAAATTACAGGAAATCGGTTATCGGGTTCAACCTGAAGTAATTGCCATGTAAACATCAATTTCAACCGTGTAAATTTGATCGATGATACGGAAATCAAAACAGAAACGCAAACAAATCGATTTTTTCGGTTCAATTTTAAGGTTTTGTTTATACACTCTCACTTTTATGCAATGCAACAACAGATGATCGGAAACCGCAAAAATCGATCAGCCAGCAGCACTCGATAGACGGGTGCCAAAGCACTTGCTCCATCCACTATTGAACGCGTGTGAACGCGCATGTTTACATAAGAGCCGATGCTCAAAACTGAAATAAAACAAATAATGCCGCCGCAGATGTGTACACTGCAGACTGTACGTGATTTAAATATGGTAATTCTTTGTATTGTGAATATTCCTTGCAGTAGTACGAGCCACCGAGCCAATATTAAAAATCGTCTTCAAAATCTTCGTATAAATATCAAATAATCGAAATCATTTTTTTGCGGGGCTTCTTTTGACTCCGGCCGCTACTTTGATTTTTGATTTTCCGAAATCATTGAATAAAAAAAAATGTAAGAGAAAGTTGCTTTGAAATTTGATGGTAATTTAGTTTATAATTCTTGTTTCAGAATGTCCAAAGTAGCCCCCAATTTGTCAGAAGATGCCTTACGACGGTACATATTAAGTTCCTGCGTACTATCTATTAATGACTGATGATGTACAGACGAAAGACAAATTAATAATCAATAGCATCAGCTGATGGATCGAACATTATACTGCGAAAAATTCTACGATAATTTTTAAGCATTTGTTTTGGGTTTTTCAACTCCCCCTTCCCCAAAGATTTCTTTCATACAAATGATTTTTAATTTGTATGATCTGTAAGAAAACGACAGTCCTCCCCTCCTCCCATGAGTGCTTACGCAATATGTACCCCTTTCGCTACGAGAATAGAATGGAAGAAAATTGCTCTGTAGATTGGAACTCTATAATAGAAGAAAACTTTTGGAAACAGCACAATTTTTAGTCAACGATTGAAATTTTTAGTTGAAATAAAATGATGAATTTGGTATACAAATTTACAAGAGTCAAAAAATAAATTGTGAAGTATTGATAAAACGGTACTTTTGAAAACGAGTTGAACATCAAATAAAAAAGGTTTACCACAGTCTTATGGTCCACAGTGTAGGTCCATTGTTAACCGATATTCATCAGATACAAAAGATCCGAATGGAGCTGATACACATTCATCCGGCTCCATTCTTTATGTTTCCGTGCTTCAACGTGCATGATGGTGGATTATGAAGGTGATGTCTCATGTGTGTGTTTGCCACTTAACACGATCAGTGAAATAAAGCACCCAAGTGAGAAAACCCTAATTGGAAGCTCTAAAATCAATTTCCCGAGGCCGAGAGTGGTTTCACGACAGACAAACTGGATTTACGAAGTTTCAATGGATTAATCCGAGTGGCTTTGAGGAATACCTAAAAAAGAAGCGTTGCCCATCAATCGGAGGTGGAGAATATTGTGGAAATGATGGTCAAGTCAATTGTGTAGGCGCAGGACCGAACCTACAGGAGCCAACGGTCCCAAATTTAACATTTTCGTTTGTCTTTACTCGTCTTAAGACGAGTTAAAAAAGCTGGACAAGAGTAAACAGTTTCATTGTACTAAAAAGTTGTGTGCGCCATTTTGCGCCGGAATAAGTTACACGTTTCTAGAACACCTCTAGAAAAGACTTATATCTGGTTTTGATGGATAAGTAAAATTTTTATCTCACTTGAAAAGAAAAGATTTTCTCAAAAGAAGGTGCTTGGTGAAATCTAACGTCTTATCCAAACAAACTATAGCGAAAAAATCAATAGAAACGATGCAATAAAAAAAACGCACGAAATCGGCAAAAAAGCAACACTGTGCAGTATCTCGTATTTGACTCAAACAGCAAAACAAAACCAAAAACCTACTTTAGACTGGGTGACATTCAGAATCGAATCAATATTAAGAAAAATTTAACCCTGGATTGAATTAGTAGATGGCCGGAATAACGATTGGACCTAGTCGTATCAAGAAAAACCCAAGTCTGAAGTGGGTCGATTAATGGCCAGAATAGTCTTCAGTAATGTTTGTAATTTATTGACACTATTGGAATTGGTTGGGCCAATAAAAGTTGAAGTTGATAAAAATTGAAGTACCGCCATCGGGTCTGGGGGGTGCGAATGGGTCATCGCTCTAACCAGCAGCCTAGAGGTCGTAGAGTGAAATCATTCAAAATGGTCTCTTATATTTCAGTCTTCTTGCCCTCAGATACATTCAATATATTCTACAAGCATTCTAAGTAGTAAACAGTGACCCATTCTCACCCCCATTTTACCCATTGTCACCCCCGACGACGGTAAGTCAGTCGCCATCATTTTTGAAATCTCTTGGTGCAGATTCTTGTATTCTATATGCTGTAAGATGAGTGACGTTATTTCAAATTGAACTCATCCTCGTTTAAAGCTTAACCAGTTAATATAAAACCAAAAGAAAAAATCAAGCCCAGATTATCAACACTGATAAAAGCATGTTGTAATTTTAAATGTATTTTCATGCAACGGTGGATGGTGTGCAAAACTGTGTGAAGATTTCGGGCGAACACTCAAGTTCGTTCGAATCACGCCGGGGACTAAGACAAGGTGATGGACTTTCGTGCCTGTTGTTCAACATTGCGCTAGAAATTGTCATGCGGAAAGCCGGGTGTAACAGCCGGAGTACGATTTTCAACAGATCCAGTCAATTTATTTGTTTCGCGGATGACATGAACATTGTCGGTCGAACATTTGAAAAGGTGGCAGAACTGTACACCCGCCTGAAACGTGAAGCAACAAAAGTTGGACTGGTGTGAATGCTTCGGATCCTTGCTACCTCGGATCCTTGCTAACGGTTGATAGCAATGTTAGTCGTGAAATACGAAGGCGCATCATCTGTGGAAGTCGGGCCTACTACGGGCTCCAGAAGAAACTGCGGTCAAAAAAGATTCGCCACCGCACCAAATGTGTCATGTACAAGACGCTAATAAGACCGGTTGTCCTCTACGGACATGAAACACGGACAATGCTCATGAATCATGCACATATTTGGAACATGCAAATAAACGCAATATACAATCGATCATCCTGTTATTTTAAATCGAAATAAATTAAAACGGTGCTTGCTAGTAAAATTAAGTCAAATTTAATTGAATAATGAATGTCGAAATCATACAAGTTTCTGGTTTAAAAGTATCGGGAATGTCACTGGATCAAATGCGATCGTTTTCGGACCTCGAAAAGTTTTTCTTCTCAGGTTTTTCTATGTAAAATGAGTTTTTCTTTCAAATTCACTCGAAATCCCTAAAACTACTTCTGTGTAAACGTTTTTTACAGTCTACTCTGTGTTTTGCTTTTAGCGTATTGCAAATTCCCCTCCTTTTCGTACTCTTTGCCATTTGCATTTCATTTTCTATCTTTTTTTTTACTTCCTAATCCGTCAAATAAATTATGTAAAAGACATAAGATGGTACAAATTTCCTAAATTGAGGGAAACGCGCTCCCTAAGCTGACATTCTGATACCTGTATCAGTTATTAACAGAAAAGGCCTCTGCGTATTTTTTTTCTGTCGGGTACAATATCTACTGCGATCATATATTTGAGTTATTGTAGCGGGCCCCTTTTAATTTACAGTATAAGCCAGATAGTCTAAAACACTGTCGAAAAGTGATTTGATTTGTAGGCTTCCGAGCCTCTTGAAAGGAGACTTCCGAGCCTCTTGAAACAAGACTTCCGAACCTCTTGAAACGAGACTTCCGAGCCTCTTGAAACGAGACTTCCGACCCTCTTGAAAGGAGGCTTCCGACCCTCTTGAAAGGAGGCTTCCGAGCCTCTTGAAAGGAGGCTTCCGAGCCTCTTGAAAGGAGGCTTCCGAGCCTCTTGAAAGGAGGCTTCTGAGCCTCTTGAAAGGAGGCTTCCGAGCCTCTTGAAAGGAGGCTTCCGAGCCTTCTTGAAGGGAGGCTTCCAGAGCCTCTTGAAAGGAGGCTTGAGCCTCTTGAAAGGAGGCCTGAGCCTCTCTTGAAAGGAGGCTTGAGCCTCTTGAAAGGAGGCTTCCAGGCCTCTTGAAAGGAGGCTCTGAGCCTCTTGAAAGGAGGCTCTGAGCCTCTTGAAAGGAGGCTTGAGCCTCTTGAAAGGAGGCTGGAGCCTCTTGAAGGAGGCTTCCTGAGCTCTTGAAAGGGAGGCTTCCAGCCTCTTGAAAGGAGGCTTCTGAGCCTCTTGAAAGGGAGGCTTTGGAGCCTCTTGAAGGAGGCTTTGAGCCTCTTGAAAGGAGGCTTCTGAGCCTCTTGAAAGGAGGCTCTGAGCCTCTTGAAAGGAGGCTTCCTGAGCTCTCTGAAAGGAGGCTCTGAGCCTCTTGAAAGGAGGCTCTGAACCTTCTTGAAAGGAGGCTTCTGAGCCTCTTGAAGGAGGCCTGAGGCCTCTTGAAAGGAGGCTTCTGAGCCTCTTGAAAGGAGGCTTCCGAGCCTCTTGAAAGGAGGCTCTGAGGCCTCTTGAAAGGAGGCCTGAGGCCTCTTGAAAGGAGGCCTGAGCTCTTGAAAGGAGGCTGAGCCTCTTGAAAGGAGGCTCTGAGCCTCTTGAAAGGAGGCTTCAGGCCTCTTGAAAGGAGGCTCTGAGCTCTTGAAAGGAGGCTTGAGCCTCTTGAAAGGAGGCCTGAGCCTCTTGAAAGGAGGCTCGAGCCTCTTGAAAGGAGGCCTGAGCCTCTTGAAGGAGGCCTCCGAGCCTCTTGAAGGAGGCTTCCAGGCCTCTTGAAAGGAGGCCTGAGCCTCTTGAAAGGAGGCTTCTGAGCCTCTTGAAAGGAGGGCTCTGAGCTCTTGAAAGGAGGCCTGAGCCTCTTGAAAGGAGGCCTGAGCCTCTTGAAAGGAGGGCTGAGCCTCTTGAAAGGAGGCCTGAGCCTCTTGAAAGGAGGCTTCCGAGCCTCTTGAAAGGAGGCTTCCGAGCCTCTTGAAAGGAGGCTTCCGAGCCTCTTGGAAGGAGGCTTCCGAGCCTCTTGGAAGGAGGCTTCCGACCCAAGCAGCACACATGTTCCACATATGTTACTACAACTCATATGCGACCAGATTCAGTCACAATCAAGTTGCTGCAACCATTTTGATCTGAATTGTGCTGCTCGGGGAGCCTCTTGGAAGGAGGCTTCCGAGCCTCTTGGAAGGAGGCTTCCGAGCCTCTTGGAAGGAGGCTTCCGAGCCTCTTGGAAGGAGGCTTCCGAGCCTCTTGGAAGGAGGCTTCCGAGCCTCTTGGAAGGAGGCTTCCGAGCCTCTTGGAAGGAGGCTTCCGAGCCTCTTGGAAGGAGGCTTCCGAGCCTCTTGGAAGGAGGCTTCCTAGCCTCTTGACATCAAGATAAGCTTTATCATGATAATAAATTCGTAACCTGAATGGGCTTATTATAAAATAGAAATTTGAAAATGGCTGAGATTCTTAACTTTCTGATATGAAAATATTCATTGTTTAGGACAGTGCCACATATTTTGGACACCGCCAACTTAATCAGTTCATACATTGTACGCTGTCCCGTTTAGCTCAATCAGGGTCTCACCTTTCGAATTCAAAATGCAGGAATCTTCTCATACATGCATCAATGAGAAGATTCCTGCATTTCAAATCTACAATTTTATCACGAACTGATTGTGTACGTTTTGAGATTCACATTGATGTATGCTTCGAAGTGTAATGCATTGTAACGCTTTTCTTCATGAACAAATAGATTTCATTGAAATTTAATGTAAGTATCGTTACTTCGGCACTATGTTCATGAAGACAGTGAGACATTGCATTGAGCACAGAAATCAAGAAAATGCTGCTAAGTGGGTCCAAAATGTGCGAGGATCCAAGTCAAGTGTTTCATTTGTATGAGAGCCTCCTCCTTCCGAAGCGGAGGGTCTCGAACCATAAGTCATTCGGCCGGATGAAAGTTGGCCAAAGGTCACTAGGTCGAAAGTGGTGTGGCCGAAAGATCGATCAGGCCGAAAATCATTTGATCGAAATGGACATGCAGCCGAAAATGTCAACAAAAAACTGAAGATATTTTCAAGCAGAAAACGAAATACGCATCTGATGATACACAATTCATCATTTTGTTCTGGAAGTTCCCACGGAATTTTCTCCAGAAGGGAAGTTCCTCAAGAAGTTCCTCCGGGAAGTTCCTCCAGAAATTCCTCCGGGAAGTTCCTACAGAAGTTCCTCCTGAGAATTGCCTCTGGATGTTCCCTCGGGAAGTTCCTCAGGAAAGTTCCTTCGGAAGTTCTTCTGGGAAGATTCTCCGGGAATTCCTTCGGAAGTTCTACCGAGAAAAAATCTTCCGGAAGTTTTTATCGGGAATTCCTCTGAAAGTTCCTCCCGAAAGTTCCGTTGTACATTCCTCTGGAAATTGTCCACAAAACCGACTAAGATAGATTTTAAAACTTTACCATTTCTTCTGAAATTCTCACAAATATTACTCCTGAAATTGGTAAGGTGCGTTTTGGGACAAAGTCCAGCTTCTTATAACGAAACCGGCGTACGCGCCAATCTAGATAGACTTCCAGATTGCCAGCTTGCCAGCTTTATTGTGAATGACGCTCAGGGCAGATTCTGTGGGTTACTCGAATATTCGATCGAATACTCTCAACACTACCTCAATTCCTCTCTCCAACGCCAACGAATCAAACCCGATCAAGTTCTACACGGTTACGTATCTGTATGTGAAATTAAATCACTTCGAATCTAAATCAACACTAGTCCCCCAATAACCCAACTTTTTCTAGACAGTAAATGTAGCAGTAATACAAATACTAGGTGAGAAGTAAGAAGTTGAATGTGAGATGTGAGAAGTAAAAAGCATTTCTCACTTTTAATTTCTTGCTGTGGGAAGTGAGGAGTCAGAAGTCAGAAGTTGAATGTGATATGTGAGAAGTGAAAAGATAAACGTCCCACTTCTTGCTCCGCATTTCTCACTTTTAATTTCTCACGTCTTACTTCACATTTCTTATTTTTCTAAGTGAGTAAATTCATACCCGCAGTTAGAAATAAGGAATGTGAGAAGTGGCTTCTCACTTTTTATTTTTCAACTCTTGCTTCCCTGATTGTAATTTTTTGCCTTTCTCGTATACTAAGTATACGGTAAAGGCTATATGATCGCTCCAAAAACAAACTTTTTATAGAAGGCCCGGAGACCCATAGTGTTATATACCAATCGACTCAGTTCGACGAATCGAGGTGATGTCTGTGTGTGTGTGTGTGTGTGTGTGTGTGTGTGTGTGTGTGTGTGTGTGTATGTGTGTGTGTATGTGTGTGTGTGTGTGTGTGCGCAAAACTACTCAACAAAATGTCACTCATTTTTCGGACACTTATCCTCAACCGATTTGCTCGCAACAAGTTGCATTCGACGCAGAATCCTGTCCCATTGATTCCTATTTGAAATTGGTCAGATCGGACTATGGGATCGAAAGTTATGGCCAAAATACAAAATCATACGAAAAAATCGCGTAAAAAATGTCACTCATTTTTCGGGCACTTATCTTCAACCGATTTGTTCGCAACAAGTTGCATTCGACGCAGAATCCTGTCCCATTGTTTCCTATTTGGAATTGGCCAGATCGGACTATGGGGTCGAAAGTTATGGCCAAAATACAAAATCCTACGAAAAAATCGCGTTAAAAATGTCACTCATTTTTCGGGCACTTATCCTCAACCGATTTGCTTGCAACAAGTTGCATTCGACGCAGAATAATGTCCCATTGTTTCCTATTTGAAATTGGCCAGATCGGACTATGGGATCAAAAGTTATGGCCAAAATACAAAATCATACGAAAAAATCGCGTAAAAAATGTCACTCATTTTTCGGGTACTTATCCTCAACCGATTTGCTCGCAACAAGTTGCATTCGACGCAGAATCCTGTCCCATTGTTTCCTATTTGAAATTGGCCAGATCGGACTATGGGATCAAAAGTTATGGTCAAAACACAAAATCAAACGAAAAAATCGTGTAATAAATGTCACTCATTTTTCGGGCACTTATCTTCAACCGATTTGTTCGCAACAAGTTGCATTCGACGCAGAATCCTGTCCCATTGTTTCCTATTTGGAATTGGCCAGATCGGACTATGGGGTCGAAAGTTATGGCCAAAATACAAAATCCTACGAAAAAATCGCGTTAAAAATGTCACTCATTTTTCGGGCACTTATCCTCAACCGATTTGCTCGCAACAAGTTGCATTCGACGCAGAATCCTGTCCCATTGTTTCCTATTTGAAATTGGCCAGATCGGACTATGGGATCAAAAGTTATGGCCAAAATACAAAATCATACGAAAAAATCGCGTAAAAAATGTCACTCATTTTTCGGGCACTTATCCTCAACCGATTTGCTCGCAACAAAATGCATTCGACGCACCAGAATCCTGTCCCATTGTTTCCTATTTGAAATTGGCCAGATCGGACTATGGGATCAAAAGTTATGGCCAAAATACAAAATCATACGAAAAAATCGCGTAAAAAATGTCACTCATTTTCGGACACTTATCCTCAACCGATTTGCTCGCAACAAGTTGCATTCGACGCAGCAGAATCCTGTCCCATTGTTTACTATTTGAAATTGGCCAGATCGGATTATGGGATCGAAAGTTATGGCCAAAATACAAATTCATACAAAAAAATCGCGTAAAAAATGTCACTCATTTTCGGACACTTATCCTCAACCGATTTGCTCGCAACAAGTTGCATTCGACGCACCAGATTTCTGTCCCATTGTTTCCTATTTGAAATTGGCCAGATCGGACTATGGGATCAAAAGTTATGGCCAAAATACAAAATCATACGAAAAAATCGCGTAAAAATGTCACTCATTTTTCGGGCACTTATCCTCAACTGATTTGCTCGCAACAAGTTGCATTCGACGCACCAGAATCCTGTCCCATTGTTTCCTATTTGAAATTGGCCAGATCGGACTATGGGATCAAAAAGTTATGGCCAAAATACAAAATCATACGAAAAAATCGCGTAAAAATGTCACTCATTTTCGGACACTTATCCTCAACTGATTTGCTTCGCAACAAGTTGCATTCGACGCAGCAGAATCCTGTCCCATTGTTTACTATTTGAAATTGGCCAGATCGGATTATGGGATCGAAAGTTATGGCCAAAATACAAATTCATACAAAAAAATCGCGTAAAAAATGTCACTCATTTTCGGACACTTATCCTCAACCGATTTGCTCGCAACAAGTTGCATTCGACGCACCAGATTTCTGTCCCATTGTTTCCTATTTGAAATTGGCCAGATCGGACTATGGGATCAAAAGTTATGGCCAAAATACAAAATCATACGAAAAAATCGCGTAAAAAATGTCACTCATTTTTCGGGCACTTATCCTCAACCGATTTGCTCGCAACAAGTTGCATTCGACGCACCAGAATCCTGTCCCATTGTTTCCTATTTGAAATTGGCCAGATCGGATTATGGGATCGAAAGTTATGGCCAAAATACAAATTCATACAAAAAAATCGCGTAAAAAATGTCACTCATTTTCGGACACTGATCCTCAACCGATTTGCTCGCAACAAGTTGCATTCGACGCAGAATCCTGTCCCATTATTTCCTATTTGAAATTGGCCAGATCGGACTATCGGATCGAGAGTTATGGCCAAAATACAAATTCATACGAAAATATTGCGTAAGAAATGTCACTCATTTTTCAAGCACTTATTCTCAACCGATTCGCTCGCAACAAATTGCATTCGACGCAGAATCCTGTCCCATTGTTTCCTATTGAAAATTGGCTAGATCGGACTATGGGATCGGAAGTTAAGGCCGAAACACCATTTTAGCCTTTTTATACGAAAAGGCTGTATGTTCGCTCCAAAAACCAAACTTTTACAGAAGGCCTGGAGACCCATAGTGTTATATACCAATCGATTCAGCTCGACGAACTGAGATGATGTCTCTGTCTCTCCCACGTCATACGGGAGTTTGGCAGAAAGACGGTCATGAGATTTATATCATAACAAATATTGCCCTCCGCTCGCGTGATGGGAATGACATTTTCTTTTTGTGTAGTCGGAGCTTCAGTTCAACTAACATCCAAAAGTGATATCCTTAAAATATATGACTGGGTGAAATAAAACAGGGTTATGTACGTCAAAAAGATTGGAAAAGGAAACAAAAATGTCGAAATTCTTATTAGCATATTGTAGATCAAGCTGAAAACCGAACCGAGGTCCCGCGAAATCGCATTTTCTCGCATTTCCGGATGTTGCAACTGCATCGCGAGTAGTGCGCAACTGTGCCATAGTCGGGCACCACTACTCGCGATGCAGTTGCGACATCCGGAAATGGGACAAAATATGATTTTCGGTTTTCAACTGGATCTACAATATCTTTGCCATAAATAATATGATTCTCATAGAACGGACAAAGAAATTTGTCTTTTTTACTCCTAGCCACTAGCTCATCTTTTTTCAAGCACACACATTTTACGAAGGTCGAGAAAGGCACCATCACCGCTAGGTGGATTAATCTGGGTTTTTCTTTTGCCTCTCACTTCTCTTATTTCTCGGTTTTTTTCACAATCACTATTTTTCGACCAAATGACGTTTTTGGCATTTTTGAAAATCCCTTTCGGCCGTACGTCATTCTTGTCCAACTAATATTTTCGACCAAACCGTTTACGGCTAGAACTCGTCCTAACGAGTTATTCGGTCTAGTGGCATTTGTGCACATGGCTTTTCGTCGAATGACTCTCGGCCATACGACCTTTCCCCGTGAGAAACGACAAGTGAGAAGTAAGTATCAAAAAATCTAAATTGAGAACTTGGACATGCGAAATGAGAAAAAGGGATGAGAGAAGCGAGAAATAGAAATGATTTTTTTGTGTCTTCATATAGAGACTTGCCGCCCAAAGCCATCTCTGAATGATAAAAATTGAAAATGATGAAATAAAATAAGTCAGAGTGAGTGGTGAGCAATAAGTAATAAGTGAGAGGTGAAAAGTGGTAAGTAAGAGAGGAGAACAGAAAATTCTTATGGCGATTCCTTGAAGGTGAAATCTTCTTTACGGCAGCGTGATTGAACATTTTCAGCGGTGGCATCACGTCATTGTTAATCGATGGCGGCGGCAAGACGACGTGGGTCGGCGTGGTTAGGCGTGAGCTAATTCCGTGCAACAGAAATTCTACATATATCTTCCAGAAATTCTTTCCGGAATTCTTTCGCAAGATTCTCCAGGAGTTCTTCCGGATAATCCTCTAGAGATTCCTCAATAAGTTGCTCTGAACTATCCTCAAGGAATTCCTCCAGAAGTTCCTCTAGAAGATCCTTCAGCAATTCTTCCGAAAGTTCCTCCATGAATTCTTCCGAAAGTTCATCCAGGAATTCTTCCAGAACTTCCTCCAGGAATCCTTCTGGAAATTCCTCCAGGAACTTCTCCGGAAGTTTCTTCGGGAATACTTTCTCTTCTTGAGTTCAGACAGCTACTTCAGAAATTTCCACTGGAATTCACGATGGAAGTATTGTGGGAATTTTCGCAAAAAATCCTGAAAGTTTCCAAGAATCAATTTTGAAAAAAAAATCTTGAAGAAATTCCCAAAATCCTGGTTCGATTCCCTGGAAGGTTTTTGGATCAATTCTTAAAGTTTGATGTAATGAGTGGAAAAATGAAATGTAATAAATGAAAAGCGAAGAGCCAAACATTATTGTGAATTTTGAGAACTGAGAAATGGATCACGGGAAGAGAAAAATGAGAGGTAGGAATCCAGAAGTGAAATGCAACATGTGAGGTTGAAGTGAGAAGTGAGACGTTAGAAGTGGAAAATAGATAAGTGAAAAGTGATAGGTGAAAAATGGTAATAAATTTGGACTGACATGTGAGAAGCAAGACACGAGTGCTGGGAAGAAAGAAGTTAGATGTAAAAAGTAAGAAGCATGAAGTGAATTGTGAGAATTGAGAAGTGTGTAGTATGAAGATAGGTGTGAAAAGTGAAATAATAGAAGAATGGAAAGAGAAGTGAGAAATGAAAAACGCAAACTGAGAAGTGATGAATGTGATGTGAGGGAAATGCGAGACGGGACATGTGGGTGTAATGATAAACGGGAAATATCCTTAACCTTGAATCTGAGAATTAAAAAGCGAGAATAGTAAGAATAGTGAAGTCAGATATAAAAATGAGTAAGTGAAACATTAAATGGGAATATGGTGTAAAATATCATTTACGTCACCCAAGGAAGAATTTAAATATGAGAAACTTCATCATGATCGGACTTGTTTAGATGGTATTGGATAAAAATGAAATTGTCAAACATGATAACATTTGTGTTCCTCTGTTGTTCGTCCAAAAGTGAAATAATTAATTATTATTGTCTTTATTTAAGAGGCTTTCAGCCCTTTGGTGGCTCACCTCTGGGAGTGAAATAATTATTCGAAAACAACTGGGAACTTCTTTTCAATTTTACATAAGTAGCTGATCACAAAATGGCGTTTTATAACAATATGGTGAAGACCCAGAACATTCTCTTTTATCACAACATATTCTTCAAAATATGTCAAATAAGTTTCCTTTCATAGGATATATGGGTAAAGTAGTTCAGTTTTATCCAAATACTTAAAACATAGCATATAAATAGCAAAATATGTAAATAAACATGAAAACGAATGAGACCTATAATACTGCCTATCTACAACACTAAACTAAATCACCATAAAAAGACAAACCTCCAAGTCATGCCGAATCACGGTCACAACAAATCGACAACCAATTTCCGCTCCGGAGGATGCTCATCACTCTTTCACTTCCAACAATCCACACCCGTCGTCGTTTGTACTTGAACTCAACACTGAACTGACAGCCGCCGCACGCCCACGATCGAAGAATTCGATCATGAAAATCCCATTAGCATCCGATTGGCTTTTGGTTTCAAGTTTCGACCGTCGGCGTTGGGTGCTGCACCCGAGCAAGGAAGGAAATCGGCGAAAAACTTGGAAACCGCACACCAAATTAACCCGACGCGACGCGACGCGACTTGACGGTATTACGTAAACCAAAAGCCCGTTACAGTTAACCGTTGTGGCTATTATTACATCCCCCGCGGTCTCTCTGTTGCATGTTGTGACTCAGAGTTCAAATCCAACGGAAAAAAATGCTCACGTGGTTCGACGGATTCACATGTCTATTCGGTTGAGCCTCTACTCAAGAGACTCGTTTGGCCGTGCACTGCGCTGTACGTTGCTCTGATTTTGTCTCGACCGGGGCGAAAGGGAAATTTTCGCAACGAACGGAGTCAACGGAAAGAAAAGGCAGCGGACTTTCCCTTTTGTTTTTCCCTCGGTTCAAATTGGTCGGTGTTTTACCGGCAAGTCATCCGGCATGTGACGTTAGTTTGCTTGTTTCGTTGGGTTGTTTAGTTGGTTGACTGGGTGCAAAGATTAGGGCAGCATTTTACATATATGTAGGCAAGGCGCAGACAAACACCATGGATTGCCGGCAAGGTAGGTGGCGGTGAAGGTTTCTGGCCTGTCGTCGGGTTGGTCGAGAAAAATAATCCGTCATCTACTTCCGCTTTTCTGGTGCCGTTTCTACTTGGTTTATCTGTTTGCTGTCTTTCTAAAGCATTCATTGGGACTGCGCTACGAAGGTACATAATAAAATTTCGTTGTTTCCTGGTGGTTTGTTGTTATGGAATGAATGCAGTTGTGGGGCGTCGCTAGCATTTAAGTGTAATGTTCTACTGAAATAACGCAGCTTAGCATACAATTTTGAAATCAATCACAGCTCAAAACTCATATGCATATTTTGCAACAGTTAATTACTACGAAATACTAATGAAATTATATATTTTCTATTTTTTACAGGTAAATTACATTTGAAAAATTCACCTCATCTAAGCTGAAAAGTAAGTAATTGTGGAAAATGTATATTTGATTATTCTTCTAAATATTTCTGGAACTTGCAAAAGCAGTGCTTGCTTGTTTGCGTTGCTCACGGTTTCTTTGTCCAAAGAGACTTATTTTCAAAAAATCGATATCTCTAAACCACTCACTACACGGAAGTGTAGGTTTCCCTCTTTCACGTAGGTGCATCTATTTTTCATATATTTTGGGGGGGGGGGGATAAATCGGCTATCATTTGAGATTTCTATGGAGTTACACACCCATCAAAAAAAGTGAAAAAATAAAAATTGTTCTAGATCCCCCGATAGAACATTTTAGTTTACCCACGATATGAAAGAGGAGTTCATATACTTTCGCGTGGTGGGTGTTTCAGAGGTACTGATTTTTGAAAAAATAACATTTCCCCATAGAGACACCGTGAGCTACTTTTACACGTTCATCCGCTATAGAGCAAGCCCACGATCCAATCCACCTAAATGGGACTGCCAAGGCTTAGCCGAATAACAAATAACCACTCATGACGTACATTTTAAATTTAACTCAAGTATGTCGGCTTCGTGTTCCAGATTTCCACGTTTGCCATAATGGCGGATGCTATAATAATTTTGACATTAAATGCTTCCCGACACTAAACTGAAATTTTAGTACTAGGATAGAATGTGCCAAGTAGTCAGTAAAAATCGAACCAATTTGCTGTCACAATCGTACCGGTTGCTGATTGGTTGAAAATGACAATCGATAACTTCGATTGGTGGCAGCGCGTTTTTCGTAAGGCAGCATGTTGTTAGTTTGGCCGTGTTGCAGGTTTGTAAAGTTGATATTAAGCAAAATACGTAGTGAATGTAAAATAACAACATTGCCAATGACAACAATATTGTCCTCTCTTGTAACAAAACAATGGATGTAACGGAAAGAAAAACATAAAGTTTTGGTACATGATATTTGGAAGATTTTGTACCAAATCACTTTGGCTGCACTGGCAACCACCTCATCAGAGCAACCGACTAAAAAACAACAAGGCAGTCTCAATTGAGTTGTCACATCCTATCCTAGTATTAGTCTAGATAAACATATGATACTCTCCGTTGCCAATAACAGCCAATGTGTTGTTTGTTTCCCACCAACAAAAAATCATCATAGGAATTTGAAACTTTTAGTAGTCGTTCTCTAGGAAAGAAAAGGAAAACTACCCAATTTTGGGTGAATTTTTTCTGCAATATTCTTCTCAGTGCGTAAATTGAACTCAAATTTTTGGTTGATTTATCTGTACGTGTTATTTTTCTATGTTACAGAAGCGACACAGATCATTTTGAAGTTTCCCTATACTTACT
Source organism: Armigeres subalbatus (assembly GCF_024139115.2). Lineage (NCBI taxonomy): Eukaryota > Metazoa > Arthropoda > Insecta > Diptera > Culicidae > Armigeres > Armigeres subalbatus. The sequence continues at coordinate 320,119,080 of NC_085140.1, forward strand.
CGGACCTGTAATGAGACCCGTTTAAGTTCTTAGGTCTCTTTTAGATAATTCAAAAATGTTGCGAGTCATGGAAACATTTGGAGTGAAACAAAGAAGAGGTTGTATGTTGTCGAATAACTCACGTATACCCGCTCACTTCAAGTAAAGAAGCGTAACAGAACTGAGTACTTCTACTCTAGACCAACATTTGAAAAGGGCGCAACAGCCAAAATTTATTCCTTCTGATTCTTCGTCTACAAATATAGCTTTATATGTAGACGAGGAATCAGAAGGACAGGCCTGGTAGCGGGTCACTTTTTAGTGACTTGGTCACTTTTTTCGGGCTAGTCACTAAAAAGTCTCTTTTTTCGACCTCAAGTCACTAAAGTCACTTTTTCTCGCAAAAAGTCACTATTTTCAACTATTTTGGAACTATTGAACAAGATTTTTTTTTATGAAGCTTTATGTATCCATCGGATGATGCTTTGTTCATGGCGGAAATGAAATTACGGATCTTGGAAAAATGATCGCTCTGAATCTTCGCGAGCTATTTAAATCGCTGCTCTTATTGGCATTTCACCAGTAACTAATTGAAGGTGTTTTACGTCACAATTTATAAATTGGTATACAGTCATGCAAGCAGGAGATCTGTCGATTTAGTTTTTTTTAACTCAAACTTTATAAGGGAAGGTGAGGAGACTTGATTCCTTGGGAGAGTTGATTCTCCCCTGTTTTATCAAACTAAACTGCCCATGATCGCATATTTGTAACACTCGCATTTTTGTTCATTTTGTATGCGAGTGTTATTTTCTGCGAATCGTTCAGAAAGCTCAATTTAATGGATCTAATCCCACAACAGTTAAATAGGATTTACTTTCTTGCTTATATGTGGTATGCTGGAAATGATTGAGTTTGTGAGGAGGATTGACAAACGATTTACAAAATCAACCAAAAAACATATGTTACAAATATGCGATCCTGGGGAGTAAAGTAGTATTGATATAGCATATTTTTATAATAGATCCTCTAGATAAATGACCGTTATGTGGCGAGTTATTTTTTTAGTTGACAACCTTACCGTCGTGCGGGGCTTCTTTTGATTCCGGGGGCTACTTTGGATTTTTGATTTTCTAAAAAAACTAAACGAAAAAAATACCAAATTTGAAACAGAAAGTTTCCATCCAACTTTCAACAAGACACCCGAATGGTGATAATGGCAATTTGATAGTAGTTTACGTTATAGTTCTTGTTTCAAAATGTCCAAAGTAGCCCCCGATTTTTCAAAAGAAGCCCCGCACGACGGTATTTACTATTTTATTGATTGTGTTTTGTTCCACCTGAAGATAATTTTTAGTGGCCACGCAAAATTAGAACAACTTCTTCCAATAATGGCCAAATGCTATCATTTTTTCACAGCACAAATCCATTAATATGCTAAATGATCTTCATTTAAAAAAAATTCCATACTTCCACCACAATTTCAGGATATTTGGATTTTGAGTTGTTGCCTTAATTTGAGGAGACTTTATCCCTCATTAGGCATCCATATAAAAATTTGTCTAAAAAATTCAAGAAAATATGATTTTTTCTCAAGCGGCTATTTTTCTGTAGATTTTGACAAATGTAATGAAGGGTTTGCTCTAAACAAATATTTATTGAGTAGATATCATAGAATGGTGTTCTTGTCGCCCCAATTTTGAAGATTGCATGAGCTGTCGAATTCTATAGCAAAAATCGTTCATGAATACGCACAGCAAGTCGGAAAATCTGCGTATTTTGGATTAAAAATATTTAAAAAATCAGAGAGCATGGTCCTCATAAGAGGTCAAGCGTTCAATCCCTGGCTGACATGAATCTTCACAATTTTTGTATTGTTTTCTACCAAAACGATCCTACGGTTGTTCCTGTCGCACTAAAAATTCCAAAAACATCCGTGGCATTTATGACAAATCAAAGAGCTCTCTGCATCTTTCTTAAGTAGCTAATCCAATGATCGTTATTTTCACTCATTCTCACGAGAAGAGAATGCTCATTCACGCAGATTTTCGCCGAGAAATAATTTTCAGGAAAGTGAAACAGGTGTTAAGAGTGATAACCATATTTCGCTCACTGCCAGTGGCGTAAAAATTTGATTTGCTTGCAGACTACTCATAGTTTTGAGTTGTCCTGCTTTTTACTGATATTGAGTAAAATTTTCGTGAGATTAAAAGAGAGGGCAGTACAATTTAACTTAGTCACTGAATAGATAAAAGTTACCGAGTACGATGGCACGGCAAATGCTGGGTAAAGCGTACCATTGGTACTTCGCGTACCTGAAGGAATAAAATTGACCCCATCTCGCGGTCCTTAGCCTCTTACCCAGCAACTCCTATCCCTACCTCCCCGCGGTGCTGGCCGGGATACGAGCAACCTTAGGGAAGATCGGGTAACCAACCCCGGTGGGAACTATGGTCGTATGCTGACAGGGAGGTGCAAATCTTATTGAGCGTCTGTTCTCCATGTCAGGATCGGCTCACAACAGCGTCTGTTCTCCATGTTAGGGGCGGATGATCATCGTCCGAGTGCCAGCGAGGGACTCTAAGTGAAACTGTGCACCATGGTCCACCGGAAATAAGGAGGAATGGTCCTCCGGAAATTTAGGGGGTTTGGTGTCAGGCCCTGCAAGCCAGCCTTTAAAAAATCATAAGCAACGAACAATCAACAAGAGAGTACGGACCGGAACCAACGGCGAAGACCACTGCGACGAAAAGGGACTAGCGATTGGAAACTCGGTTCGTGGAACTGCAAATCTCTCAACTTCATCGGGAGCACACGCATACTCGCCGATGTGCTCAAGGACCGTGGATTCGGCATCGTAGCGCTGCAGGAGGTTTGTTGGAAGGAATCAATGGTGCGAACGTTTAGAGGTAATCATACCATCTACCAGAGCTGCGGCAACACATACGAGCTGGGAACAGCTTTCATAGTGATGGGCGATATGCAAAGGCGCGTGATCGGGTAGTGGCCGATCAATGAAAGAATGTGCAGGTTGAGGATCAAAGGCCGGTTCTTCAGCTTCAGCATAATCAACGTCCATAGCCCACACTCCGGAAGCACTGATGGTGATAAGGACGCATTCTACGCGCAGCTGGAACGTGAGTACGACAGCTGCCCAAGCCACCACGTCAAAATCATCATAGGAGATTTGAACGCTCAGGTTGGCCAAGAGGAGGAGTTTAGACCGACTATTGGAAAGTTCAGCGCTCACCGGCTGACGAACGAAAACGGTCTACGACTAATTGATTTCGCCGCCTCCAAGAATATGGCCATTCGTAGCACCTACTTCCAACACAGCATCCCGTATCGGTACAATGGGGGTTCCCAACGGCAGACAGAATCACAAATTGACCACGTTCTGATTGATGGACGGCACTTCTCCGACATTATCGACGTTAGGACATATCGTGGCGCTAACATCGACTCGGACCACTATCTGGTGATGGTTAAACTGCGCCCAAAACTATCCGTCATCAACAATGTTCGGTACCGACGACCGCCGCGGTACGAGCTAGAGCGACTGAAGCAACCTGATGTCGCCACTGCATACGCGCAGCATCTCGAGGCAGCGTTGCCGGAAGAGGGTGAGCTCGATGGGGCCCCTCTTGAGGACTGCTGGAGTACAGTTAAAGCAGCCATTAACGACGCAGCGGAGAACAACGTCGGGTATATGGGTCGAAGTCGACGGAACGATTGGTTCGACGAAGAGTGCAAACAGATTCTGCAAGGTACCAAGGTACCCGGCAGAACGTGGAACGTTATAGACGGAAGCGGAGACAGCAGACCCGCCTTTTTCAGGAGAAGAAACGCCTCCTGGAAGAAGCGGAGTGCGAGGAGATGGAACAGCTGTGCCGTTCTCAAGATACACGCAAGTTCTATCAGAAGCTCAACGCATCAACTCAACGTGCCGGGATAAGGATGGGAGTATCTTGACGGACGAACGTGTGGTGATCGAAAGGTGGAAGCAGCACTACGAGGAACATCTGAATGGCGCTGAGAGTACAGGCAGTGAAAGTCAAGGCAGCGGAGGAGATGACTACGTCAGTTCAGCGGACGATGGAAGCCAACCAGCCCCCACCTTGAGGGAAGTTAAGGATGCCATTCAACAGCTAAAGACCAATAAAGCAGCTGGTAAGGATGGTATCGGAGCTGAGCTCATCAAGATGGGCCCGGAAAAGCTGGCCACTTGCCTGCACATACTGATAGTCAGAATCTGGGAAACCGAATAGCTACCGGAGGAGTGGAAGGAAGGGGTTATATGCCCCATCTACAAGAAAGGCGACAAACTGGAGTGTGAGAACTTTCGAGCCGCCTTAATGCCGCCTACAAAGTGATATCCCAGATCATCTTCCGTCGTCTGTCACCATTAGTGAACGAGTTCGTGGGAAGTTATCAAGCCGGCTTCGTTGACGGCCGCTCGACAACGGATCAGATCTTTACTGTACGGCAAATCCTTCAAAAATGCCGTGAATACCAGGTCCCAACGCACCATCTGTTCGTTGATTTCAAGGCGGCATACGACAGTATAGACCGCGTAGAGCTATGGAAAATTATGGACGAGAACAGCTTCCCTGGGAAGCTTACCAGACTGATCAAAGCAACGGTGGATGGTGTGCAAACTGTGTGAAGATTTCGGGCGAACACTCCAGTTCGTTCGAATCGCGCCGGGGACTAAGACAAGGTGATGGACTTTCGTGCCTGTTGTTCAACATTGCGCTAGAAGGTGTCATGCGGAGAGCCGGGTGTAACAGCCGGGGTACGATTTTCAACAGATCCAGTCAATTTATTTGCTTCGCGGATGACATGGACATTGTCGGCCGAACATTTGCAAAGGTGGCAGAACTGTACACCCGCCTGAAACGTGAAGCAACAAAAGTTGGACTGGTGGTGAATGTGTCAGAGACAAAGTACATGCTTGTGGGCGGAACCGAGCGCGACAGGGCCCGCCTGGGAAGCAGTGTTACGATAGACGGGGTGGTCGAGGAATTCGTCTACCTCGGATCCTTGCTAACGACTGATAACAACGTTAGTAGTGAAATACGAAGGCGCATCATCTGTGGAAGTCGGGCCTACTACGGGCTCCAGAAGAAACTGCGGTCGAAAAAGATTCGCCACCGCAATAAATGTGTCATGTACAAGACGTTAATAAGACCGGTAGTCCTCTACGGACATGAAACATGGACAATGCTCAAGGAGGACTTGCAAGCACTCGGAGTATTCGAGAGACGGGTGCTTAGGACCATCTTTGGCGGTGTGCAAGAAGACGGTGTGTGGCGGCGAAGAATGAACCATGAGCTCGCCCAACTCTACGGCGAACCCAGTATCCAGAAGGTAGCTAAAGCCGGAAGGGTACGATGGGCAGGACATGTTGCAAGAATGCCGGACAGCAACCCTGCAAAGATGGTGTTCGCTTCCGATCCGGCAGGTACGAGACGGCGTGGAGCGCAGCGAGCGAGATGGGCAGACCAGGTGCAGAACGACTTGGCGAGCGTGGGGCGTATCCGAGGATGGAGAGATGCGGCCTCGAACCGTGCATTGTGGCGTCAAATTGTTGATTCAGTGTTATCTGTTTAGATGTTAACTAAATAAATGAATGAAATGAATACCAAGTACGATTTTCGTTTCTCTTCTGAGTTCGTTGTAAGAGAAAAGAGTGGTGAGTGAAAGATGTTTTCCGCCACAAATTTTGAAAAAAATATTCTCCTTCGACCCAAAATCGCTTGATTTCGTCTCATCGAACTTGCAATTGAAATTGGAAGTCACTATTTGGTCACTTTTTCTGCAACTGAAAGTCACTATTTGGTCCCTTTTTTCGTCAGCTTCGGTCACTAAAGTCACTATTTTGAGTGGCTTCGGTCGCTACCAGCCCTGGAAGGAATAAATTTTGGCTGTTACGCCCTTTTCAAATGTTGGTCTAGTACTGATGCTTCAGTATCGCCATCGCCTTATTAGTAGCAGATACTGTACAGTTGACAATGGAGCTTGCTAAGCCATACCTGTTGCCGAAGCCACAATGAGTTCCAGAGCGAACAGATGCATTAGGAATTGAGACGTAGAAGGTAGATTGCATCCCGGTTATATCAATATCATTCTGAAAATGCAGAAATGCTTCGCGCCCAAGAAATCAGGGTCATCAGTAAATTTTGCTGACGAAACGGAATTAAGTCCAGTTCCCCACAGAAGATACAGCAATTTAAAGTTCGATGTAGTAGTTGTCTTAAACTATATGCTTAACTAGCAAATATTCACATTAATCCGTATCCAGTGTCTGAAATATTGAAAAGATTCGAAATACAATGTACCTATCATTGCATAAAGTTATAAGAATTCAAATTCAAACCAAAACAAAATTTGACATGAAACACATTCCTCAAGCTAGGAAACTAGGATTTCACTATAAAGTCTGTAATAAAATAGAGCTATATTATAAAGCTGTTTTCAGCCAAATGACATTTTCGGCCAAACTATTTTCGACCTAATAATCGTTTCGGTCAAACGTCCAATTCAGTTAATGGAATTCGGCTAAATGAAAGTCGACCAACTGGCATTCGAACAAATGGCCTTCATCGATCGATGGACTTCCAGTAAAACGACGGGAAGAGCCACATGGCCGGAAGTTTTTTAGCCGGATATGTCATTTGGCCGAATAAACTATTGGACCGAAGCTCATCTGGCCACCTTTGAGCATTATTGTGTTAGTTTTATGGTACAGGAATGCAAAAATGGTGAATCGGCTTAGAAACTTCACAATTAATAACTGTGGAAGCTCTTAACCTTCTGCCTGTGCTAAAAAAAACTTACGTTGTGTGTGCTTTGGATCCTAAAGAAGGACATGTCTTCCTTTTTCATTAAAAATTAGACGTCCACCTTTTGCGCTTAAATGTCCTCCTTTTTTAATATTTTCAAAGAACTGTTGGTTTAATAACTTGTTCTGTAGAAATTATAGCTTAATGAACAATACTGCAACAGATATACATTCACAAAATAATCGTGTTGCACACATTTGCGTTTTTGGATTCCTAATATGAAATATTTTCCTTTAAGTTTTCGAATAAAATCAATGTTAATATCGATAAGTAAATGTTTGAGTTACAGTAACACATATGTCGAATGAATTTCTTCAGTTGAGAACTTGGTGATACAGTTTACGATATCCTTCATTAAATAAAAATGTTATTCTTAATGGCATTCAAGAAAAAAATCTACTAAATTAATATAGACTATAATGAGAGTTGAAAATATTCCATCTGGAGATGTAATATTATGAAAGTAGAAGAAAATGTCGTATCTCCCAGGTAAAACAAAGTTGTATATGCTAGCGAATAAGTGTACGAGGTGGGGCTGTACTGGGTAATTACCACGGTTTGAGAGGATGAAGTTTTGCCGCAGGAGTGGATGGGAGGTATCGTGTGTCCCATCTACAATTCTACTGGATTGTAGCAACTACCGCGCAATCACAATGCTGAACGCCGCCTACAAGGTACTCTCCCAAATTTTATGCCGCCGGCTAAAACCAATTGCAAGAGAGAGCGTGGGCTGTACCAGGCGAGATTTATGGGTAAATGCTCTACCACAGACCAGGTGTTCGCCGTACGTCAGGTATTGCAGAAATGCCGCAATTACAATGAGCCTACACATCATCTCATCATCGACTTTAAAGACGCATATGATACAATCGATCGGGACCAACTATGGCAGCTAATGCACGAAAACGGATTTCTGGATAAACTGATACGGTTGATCAAGGCGACGATGGATCGGGTGATGTGCGTAGTTCGAGTTTCAGGTGCATTCTCGAGTCGCTTCGAAATGCGCAGAGGGTTACGGCAAGGTGATGGTCTTTCGTGTCTGCTATTCAACATCGCTTTGGAGGGAGTAATACGAAGGGCAGGGATTGACACGAGTGGTACGATTTTTACGAAGTCCGTCCAGTTATTTGGTTTCGCCAACGACATTGATATCATGGCACTTAACTTTGAGAGAATGGAGGAAGCCTACATCAGACTGGAAAGCGAAGCTAAACGGAAGAAATCAAAGGGGGGTTTTGGCCAATTTGGGTGCATTATACCGTCTTACCCTACCTGTCGCACAAAGATAAAATCGAACAGGGTTAGCATTTTAAAACATTTTGACGTAGGACTACGTCTGTGTTTTCTATATTGGGGTACACTTTACGATTGCAAAAATCGGGGACCGTCACGAAAATATGATAGACTTTAAACTTTAATATCTCAGCCGTTTCTCGATGGAATTTAATTTGGAAAAAGTTGGACCATTCGATCAAGGATGAGTCGACGCTTCTTTGTATTTATATGAAAGTACTGATTAACTATTTTTTATCGATAATTGATAAAAAGTTTAGAAATAGGTAAACCAACCAATCACGTACATGGATCACTAGCACAGACATCAAAAATCAATCACTTGCGGGTTGAGACCTAATCCTCAGTTTGAATAATATTCCACGCAGAGCGGACGCATCAAAGCGATCGCAGCGGAGAGGACACAGCATCACGGAGGCGCTGGTAAAATTTTCAACGGAAATCCATTGCATTGGTGGTGGTCCTCGGTGTGTTGCTGCGGATAATTCTACCTCATCGAACCAGCATTTTATATGAAGAAAGGGTCGACTATAAAAATAGCACTGTTGCGATACCGTGCCACCAGTGGCGATGCTTTTATTACATTATTGGGAAAGCGCATCGGGGAAAGAAAATTGATTCTTCTCAGGACTAGCATTTTCTGAGCAGAAAGGTTAAATTGCGAAAATGGACTGTTTCGGTGGCATCGGCGTTTGGCATGGAAGCTTGGTTTCTGTTAGTGATTGCATCCATTCAAATTTAGGGCTAAATTTTAAGAAAGCTGCTTTCCGGGGCGCAACTCATTTTGATCGGGATTCCGCAAAGAGTGGTTTAACCATTTATAAGGCAGTATGGCAACTATATTGCCACCAACAAATTATATGTTTTTCTTTTTATTAACAAGAGCTCTACTTATTATTTCCTATGTAGTGACTATATTTACTACCTAGTAATCCCCCAGATGAATTGTTAAATGTCAATTTTAGAACGGTTGTTTACGAACAGATCGTAAGTTTCGAGTGGAAGATGGATTTTCAGTTATAATTCGTTGAAAAATGACGACAAAGGTATACTTTTTCCCATTGGTAATAATTATTTTGAATCTGTTAGATTATGGCGTGATTAGCGTGAAAAATACTTTGCCTTTCTTGTGTATTTGGTTTTTGGATTTTTGACAAAATTACTTGGGAAAAAAGTGGAAATAATTTTTTTTTCACATATGATGCGTTTTTCAACTAGGACTCTTCGCTAAAAAATGTAACGTGCCTTGTTTTAATTTGTTTTACGTAAAACCTAATTTTTTGAAACCTCTAATTTTTGTTGTTGCATTTTTTCCCGCTTGCAAGGCAGTAGCAAATAACATTCTCCGACATTATCTGCGGAATCCTCATCAAAATAGCTCAAATGGCTGGTAATTCTGTTAGCCCCACCCCTTCATTAATCGTTATCAGTGCACATTATATTTACACCCATATCAGCTCACAAAGGGGTGGGAATAACGGGCTTAATTTATTAAATACAAGAAAGCTGCTGTCCAGCGCGCGCGAGCCATTTTGATTCGAGCGGTTCGACATTCGATGCAGCAGAGCGGACACAGCAGCACGAGGGAGTGGGTGGCAGTGTGGCAATGCTTTCAAATTTTGGAGGCATAGCGAAAAATCATCAAGTGGCGGTCGGACAGTTTCAACGCAAGGTGTTGACAAGCGATTGGATGCAGTTAGTTATTGGAAAGTCGTATTGGAAAATGAAAAATGGTTCTTCTCCAACATTTTATGGAAATAAAAAGTTAATTGCGAAAATAGATTGTATCGGTGGCATTGGGTTTGGCGTGGTAACTTGGTTGCTATAAGTGATTCCATCCATTCAAATTTACTGCATCATCTCCCTCCGATGCGCTATCAAATTTGCTAGTTATGATTGAGTTTTGCACTTTGAAGAAAGTTCATATCCGATTGTCGGATCAACCTTCTTTTGTATAAAGACCTTTTTGGGGGACACCATCTTCAAAAATGGCCGAAATAAAAAAGAAATAAGCAGATTCAGAAGTGGCGTGAACCTAAACGCAAATATATTTATTTGCAACGTTTGGTTTTCGTTCGCGATGTACGTGGCAAAGTAAGGATTGTGATGTTCCCGACTGAAAGCCAGTCGAGTGGCTTTAGCGACCGATGAGTCATGTTTATTCCACGGTTAGAGACTCAAAGTCCATCCAACTGGGAACAACTATTCGACTTCTTGATTCAGAGCCTCTTGGCCTCCGAGCAATTTGCTCAATGTTAATAAAACGACACAAATTATTATGGCAAATACCATCAATTTCGAATAGCTACGTAGTCCTACGTCACATTTGCGTACAACCCGATTGGGCTGCACCTTTGAGTTTTTTGGAGTAGTCCTATAGCCTTTCGGTACAACTTTGTTGTACGAGAAAGGCAAAAAATAATGAAAAAAAAACAGTGCGTAGAGCTTGACATGCGGAAATTTACACTATTCTACGCCGAAATGACCCTCCTCCTAACAAGGTTGCTTGAAACTTGTATACAATATTGACGATTTACGTCAAATATTGTATACATTTAGGGTATATCCCGTTTGGAATTACGCTACACTCAAAATAATTTTCACTTAGAAGCTACTTGAAAACATATGCAGATATTTTCCATGTAGTTTTGGGTGTAAATGTTAAATGATTCATTAGTGATGGCACTCACTAGAAAATAAAATAAAATTTAAGTGAATTTTCGTTTGGCCATGTACTTAAATTTTAAGTGAAACTTCGATAATTCTTTTTCTCATATTGTCCCTGTAATTGAAAATATCCCATCTGGAGATATAATATTAATAAAGTAGAAGAAGATGTCGTATTTACCAGCCAAACAAAGTTGCATATGCTAGCGAATAAGACGACCACTCAGTTGTGGTCGAAATACGTATCTGCAAAGATAACGAAAATTAACTAGTGGAATTAAATGGAGAGTACTTAATTCGTCTTAGATAGCGAATAAGTGTTCGAGATGGAGGCAATATAGGCACATTCCTCTATTTGAGTTCACTCAAATTGTACGTACATGGTATCCACTTTGTGCACTTATTCGCATTGATATACGATCTCTTGTTTTTGTTTTTGAAACAAAAAATTGATCGAAAATTTTTACGTCCTCCTTTTTTAACCAAATGTCCTCCTTTTTCGCTGCAATTTGGGTGAATTGTCCTCCTTTGAAAAAAAATCATGTGGTCACCCTAAGTAGAAGTAGCTCTTCCAGAAATCCCCAGAAAGTTTTTTTATGTAGTTCGTTTAAAAATTATTGTATTGGAAATTCATCTAGGATCCCTAGAAGATTTTTCCGGGAGTTCCCCAGCAATCTTTATGTTCTTTCAAGAATCTTTAGCAGTTCTCCCAGAATAGTTTTATGCTTTCTTCCAGATTCTTTCGGGATTGCCCTATAATTTTTTGTGGTTCGTTTGAAAACATAGTTTTTTTCAAGAGAATTCTCCGGATTCTTCCGGATGCTGTTACAAATGTTTTCCTTCAAACACTCTGGAAGAATTCCTGCAGGATTTTGTCAAGAGATTCCTGTACACAGATAGAAAAATCCACTGAAATTTATGCTAAAAATCATGCACATAAATGGAACGTCATTATTAGCGTAATTCCAACCGGGATATAGCCTAAATGTATACAATATTTGACGTGAATCGTCAATATTGCATACAAGTTGTAAGCAATCTTGTTAGCAAGAGGATAATTTCAGCGTGGAATAGCGTAAATTTCCGCATGTCAGGTTTTACGCGCTGTTTATTTTTCATTATTTCTTTCTGTGTAGGAAAACTCGAGGGAAAACTGGTGGAAATTTCAGAAGAACTTTCTTCGACTGGAAGTATAAATTCACGAAGGAAAATTCCAGGATGAAGGAAATCCAGAAGGAAAAATAGTGAAAAAAAATTACTATGACGGGTCCCCAGTTAGCCTTACGAGCAAAAGCGTAGAATTGCCCTCCGGAGATGGCGAGCTCTATTCTCGATTTGGCCAAGGATGTTTTCGAGTGGGCTCCTTGGGCATAGTTGTTACACAAAATACATACTCAAGCAATGGCGGGCACAGGAAAGCTTTCAATGATTAACTGAGGAAATGCTAATAGAATACTAAGTTGAGCAGCTAGCCAAGTTCCAGTTGGAATAAAGAGCCATTGAAGAAGATGATGACTACGCCCGGTGAGAACTTGAAACATATCAAGTCGCTATACCTAAAACAGAAACCACCGGTGGGAAGATGGGGCGCTATCCTAAAATAGCACTCGGGAAGGAGCGCTATTGTAAGAATAGCGATGAGGCCTCACGTGGAGGTGCTCTTACCGAAGGATTCGATAGGGGAAGGTTAAACATCTTAAACACCCTAAAAAAATGCTAGTATTCAGCCATGCGAAAGAAAAGGAGAAACCTAATTCAAAAGGTTACTGCCTCGTGATTTTATAACATGTAGGTATCAATAGCAACAACAATCGTGAATTGCTTTGTTTTTGATTTTTGTAAGTTTTATTTAAAAAAGAGGACACACGATAGCAATAAAAAAAACGACACAAATTCAGCTGAAATCTCCCTTTTGCAAATATTATTGATAAAAGAACATGTTTTTTTTATTCCTTCCTTTATTTGTTAGGCACTCTGTGTTACTTAACCGCTACTGTGCCGAGATCTACTGTGGTATTTTGCCGTACAGAATCCACACAGAATCTATTTTTAGATTTACATTGCTCATTATTGTTGTCGTTGCCAGTCCATCTCATCGTGAGTCCATTGTGTCCGTTTGTCCATGTCGTGCTTCCAATGATCGTTGCATTGTTCGGTTGCCATTAAGCCGGGTCCGTTGGAGGAATGCCTCCGAGAAGATCAATTTGTCAGTCGTCATCATGCAGCAGTACGGTATGACGCGTTCCCCAATACGTTACCGCATGGCCTGGGAATCCGGCGACTGACGAGGGTTTGGTGGAGGGGCTGGGAATCGAACCCATGACCATCCGCTTGTGAGGCGAACGTGTAGCCAACTACGCTACGGGACCCCCTATAGGAACATGTTTTTTACTGAGACGAGACCTGCAAAGACGGCTTCTTTTTCCTTGTTTTGACACTTGTTCTTCTTTTCATCACAGTTGATCATCGATTCTCAACTGTTTCCTTGAATGTTTCACCTAAATCCCGGGTAGAATCTTCTGAGCACAATAAAAGTGTTTGTGATTTACGGATTTGTAAACTTATTTTTATAAAGATTTTCCTATCGGAAATAAAACACGTATTCATAACAGTTCAATATTAAGCTGTCCGGCTTTACTAGAATACTTTTCAAAGTGAAAAAGTACTCGTAAAACAAAATCATTCGGAATACTTTTTGAGGGATACCAATACTATTACACAAAAATGTGCTGGTTGCATCTGACAATTCGTGACAGCGCTTGCTGGTTGCAGATGAAGTTACATTTTTTCCTCTTTGCATGTCCCGTCCCAGGTTATTCATAATGAAAAAAATACCCTATCTAACAACCGGAAAAAATAAAGACTTCACAGCCAGCCGATCCCTTAGCCAACCCACCATTCAACACACGGTACCTCCTAGTAGACAATGGAGTTCTCTCAGTCAACAAATCAAATTTTCCTCACTTCACCGCACACCGTGGAGTTGACGGAGCCGACTAAGATACGCTGATTCAAATTCTTTCGTAACACCCACGAACCCGTAGAGTTCCTTCCAAGAAAGGGTCTAACTTTCCTTTCGCATTGTGCTCCAATCAAATCCAGCTAGGACCCCAAAGGCTAAAATCCTAAACGTTCGTGCGCCCTGCTTTGAATCAACGGGGTTACGGAATAGAGGTCCTACAAGGTGCTCCATTGATACACTTTCCACCAGATTTATTGTATGGCCCAAGGGTTGCCTTCCTTGCGATGATATAATAATAAACATTTTTATTTTTAACATATTTGCACACCGACCGATTCGGACACACGGCTTGTGGTGGTAGTCTATGTCAGAAATATTGTTTTACCTTTTTGTCGAAGTTCTTTCCCCGACTAAGAGGTGAATGTGTCGACAACCCTGTAGGAGAGGCATGCGAGGAGTGACATATATCCAGTTATAGGAAAGATGTCTACATTTATTTCATACTTTATTGCATTTGTAAACACGCACAACTCGAAGCTGGAAAGTGTGTCTGAAATTGAGCTAGTAATTCAGATTTTTTTGTCGTAAGTATCAGCAAATCAGTATTTTCAGGTATACTCGACAAACCTCATAGGTTGATTTTTAGGAGAATACCATTGCAGGGTTAGTTGCAGGAAGAGTGCGAGGAAAACAAAAACCCATTCAACTGCGCAGGTTCCGCGCTCGCGCGCGCCGCCTTAGGGCCGATGTCCACGTAGCGGTTTTGAACTTGCGTGCACGCAGCGTCAACGCAATTGCGGTAGGAAGTACCCAACATCAAATAGAATCATGCACACGCACTTGCGTTAACGCGGCGTCGACACGCGTCTCTTTTGCGGCGAGAGTTACCGCAAAGTCACCGCAATTCCCCACAGGAACGCTGCGTGCACGCGAGTATTTTTTGACATTTCTCTATTCTTTTTCTTTCCAACAAGATTTTCTAATGGGAAAATCTGTGATGTGAAAGAATGTGTCAGAGCGAAATCAAAACAAACAAAAATACTTCGCAAATCAGTTCATTTTGGTTTCGCAAATTAATTTGCAAATTGCAACACTTTTCAAATCTAGCTTCTTTAAATAATAGCAATTGTAATAGTTCGGAGCGGTGTTTCTTTCGTTCCTGTGTTAGTACCAGTCGCTGTCAAAACACCTTTGGAAAGAACTGACAAGCAACCATCCCAGGCTGGTGGATAGAGTCAAAGTCAACGGAAGTATGTACCGGATAGTGTTGTGACGTTAATTGTACCAACTTTATCAGAATAAATTGATTTCCGAACAGACGGTGATGTGGCAGTTTTGGGATGAATAACGGACCAGGCAAAATTCAACCAAAAAAGTTCCAACCAACATTCCGCGGGACCCTGTATACATCAAGGAAGGCGATACCAGTTCCGCCATGGGATGAATGATTAAATATAGGTTTGATACGGAGGTTCATATATCTTGGCTTTTCTATTGCTGATATATGTTCATGTTTTTAGGAATGTCAACGGAAGGAAATCGTCAAATAATGTGGATTGCAATTGCAAAAAGAAACGAGATCAGATAAAGAGATGGCGAGCTACAGTACTAATGCGTTTCTTCTAGTGTTGTGGGCAACGCTACTGCGATCGGTCCGTGTTGCAGTGAAGTGAAAATTGCAATGATAATAACGACGTTTGGCATTTAGGTAGATAGCACTTCTTAGGAAGAACAACGACAAACGTAGCAACACGCCAGCAATCGCTTGTGATGCTTTCGGAGGAGGATTTTGAGCACCTTATTTGTAGGAGTGACTGCAGTATCTGACCAAAATGTTTAATGACTTTTTATTCGTGAGCAAATGATTACCGATAAATGGAACTAATAAAAATCGTACCCCAAATGCAACAGATGCTCGATTCAAGACAAGAACAATTGAATGCCTGAATTCACTATTATTCAAGATTAATCTCCTTCTATGAAGTAATAAATTTAAGTTGGAAATAAAGAATGAGCAACATTATGAAATTGTAGTAATATTCATTTATTATGATTGTAGAAAACATATTGGGATTAAGCAAAGCGAGGCCAAATTTCTGTCTCTCTGTATTGAAAACGTTTTTATTCAAACAATCTGTGCGGCACGATTCCAATTTCACAGATCTACAATTAATTTCGAAAGTTCAAACTTTTCATTTTAGAAGTAATGGGAGACTTTTAAATCTACAGTGAGTTATTTTTTCTACTCTATACTAGAAAGCATTAATTGAACTTTTTATTTTGGAATAATACTGAGTTACCTTCACTATAGTCTGTCATCATATAGGTATGTTAAAGCTCATGAAATGTTTAGAATAGCATTATACCCATTGAATATCGTTCGGGGGCGATGAGCTTCATACAAATCAAAATCTAAATATTTCACGTCTTTATGTGAATGGAGAACTCGATTCATATTGGAAGAGAATGAAAAATGACAGGCTGACAACAGCTGGCAGGCGGATGACATTTGGTGTGACAGATAGGTTTGACGTTAGAAGTTTTGCGGCAAATTACCGCTTGTCGTGTGCATTCCCAGCCTGATTCAACGCCGAATAACGCTGCGTCAACGCAGCTTGAAAAACCGCTACGTGGACATCGGCCCTTATGTTGCAATGTCTGGAAGGAGAAAAACTAAGGTATGGAATTATGTTAGATAGGTTATATTGCAATTGTGCGACCGCAACTCGTCATCAAAATGTGATCGCTGGTTTGTCGGTTGGTTGGAATCGCATCATCGAGGTCGCGGTCTGTTACGGCAGGTAATTGCATCCAGGGCAGTCAGTCATTCAACCAGCCGAACGAACGGAATATTGTCTCTCATATGGGAAGGAATGACGAAAACATTATGCCCAGGCGGTGGAACCACGGAGAATGGCATGTGCTTTATAGGAAGGTGTTTAGTTCGAGTGGCAGAGGGCAAATGCCTGTCCCAGACGATTGCCAACAATGGAGCTCAGAGTTGTGTGAGTTGACGCAATTTTGCCAATTGTTATGTGCGGTGTACAGAGGGTCTGGGTACGACCCGAGAGAAAGTGAAAGACACTTTTTTCCGGGCAGCGTAAAAACTGTAATTAGTGAGTTACACATATCGATAGTGCAATTTGACAAGAGGGATATAATGACGACTATGCAAGTGTAGTTTTTATTGTTTTCCACGGTGGCAATAAAAGTGTCGTTAGTTTGTGATCATTTTAACGTCAATGACAATTGTTCCGCGTTATTAACACTTTTTGCGATCCATATAAATTCAAGTAATATGTCTGACGACTATGATTCGGCCTTAGGTAAGCTCAGAGACTTGAAACAATTTTTTTAATTGTGATATCTACTAAAATATTCTTCAAAGTCTTAATAGTAACATTATTGCGCATAAGCCCCAAAATTTTATTCCCACCTTTGGGTTTCCGCGCCGAGCACTCAGCGCCAGACTCGGCGACAAGGAGATAGTGGTCAAGTTGGTACTCCTGATTTTTTGACAACTGATGTCGATTGGTTGTGTGAGTGCACCGGTGTCAAAAAATTGAGCTTTTAGCTGAAAATTTAATTGTCAAATGCACATTTTGACAGCAATATAGATGTATGAGTGAATAAAATGTGCAAATGCTCTATCGCTGAAGCAGTCGCTGAACACAAGTGTCAATGGTTTCAGTGACGAAACGAAAAGTTTCAATGCAAAAAGCAATATCAGCTTCGCCTTCGCATTTCTGCTGGATAGCATAGGTACAAAAACAGCGAGCTGGACACAAGAAGCCAGAGATCAAACTCTTCATCGATATTTGGATATAAGGACACAAACTGAAGCTCATATAAACTTAGCGTAGCAAAAAAGTACTTCACAAAAAAGGCACAGTGTTCAGAAATGCGTTCGATTAGCGAAGGCCTGTTTTCAGAATCAGAATCCACATGAGAAAGAAGAGCAAATAAACTCCATGATCACCGTCCCGTGAGGCTTTCAGGATTAGGTTGACTCTGGAACTACAGTTGGTTTTCACGCAACTGAGGCAAAACGACTCCTGTCGACGGACATTTCTAGCACAATTTCCAGGTTGTGAAGAGGATGGTCGCTTAGTTTATTACATGGCCCTGACAGCTGGTTGCCCACTTGCTGGCTGTCATCGTAAGCCCAATCGAGGTGGCCCAACGGAGTACGGCACTGACTCCCGATTGTGTCTTTATTTTAGTGTGGCCGGGGTTTCCCCAGTAAGCACTAAAAACATGTCGTCGGTATGGACGAAGATGTAGATGTTAGTCGGTAGACATGGCGAAAGACCCCGTCCATGGCGAGCAAGAAGAGTGCAACCGTTAGGACAGACCCTTGGGTTCTGGAAGGACCTTGAGGAATTATTCTTGACGAGCACTAGGAAGGAGCTCTCTGTAAGGAAATTCAGAATAAAGGTGAAGATGTTACCGAGAATCTCCATTCAGCGAGCTGACGTAGTACTAGAGATGCCAAGATGCGTTTGGGTTAACTATGTTAATATGCTTACCCTGCACAACGACGTTCTAGAGAACATCTCCAAGTCTCGCAAAGTACGGACTTTTTCCAGATCCTAGCCAGAACACATGCTGTCTCAGTCTCCCACCAGCTTTCAACTTCCCCCGTAGGCGGCAATTCACCAAACTCTCTTAATGACCTCGCAGAAACAGAAGGTCAAGAAAATTGTACGGAATTTGGAAGCATCCCGTGAGGGTACTGACTTCATTCTTTCGTTGCGAGTTGTCCCTTTATTCCAGTTTTCCATTGTGAAAAGTTTTATTTTTGACGATTTCATCAAAATTCAAATGGCATTCACCATTCAAAGCAATCCGCAATATGGCAGTAAACGAACCGACCAGAGAGTATTATATGGTATTATTGCTTTTTTCATGAATATTTAGACTTTCAAGACGAAATTATGGACGTCAAATTATTTATTTAGTATTTTGTATTATATGGGTATTACTTCCCGGATAAAAATTTACAGTAACTTGTATGACATAACCCATTGAAATACAATAGATTGTGTGGCAAGCAATACAAACTATTGTATGCTTATTGTAAAATGTTCACGGTTGTTAAAGATCTTTATTGTACGTACATTAAAATAACAATATATTTAAATGTTACCGATACATTCTATTATATTCTTATTGTTCGCTTATGTTTAGTATTGCTCATCCAAAAACTAAACAGATTTTAAAAGTATTCGGTGGATGATCTGGAAATCCGTCTAATGTAATTGTATTAATATAATTTTGGAATATTTCATGGATTTATTATATTGATGAAATAACAATTGAAAACAATAAAATTACAATAGCTTTGCTTATCAATGAATAAAAATGTTATACCGATTCTCAAGTATATTTCCATATTGCAGGTCTAGAAATGTTATGCAATAAAAAATTTAATTCAAAAAATGAAAGGGAACAAAAACTTTTGCTTATCATTTTACTCGGAGAATGGCTGAATTCATTTGAACGTGTACAGTTTTGTTTATAATTAGTGAAGAGATGAAAATAATGAGACTGTATGGTGCAGAAAGTGTCTTTTTCATTACAGTTTCTGCTGCTGGGCAAGCGGTAGATCACTATATGCCTTCTGTTCCGTGGTAAGTATTTAAAGTGTTAGAGCGCGTTAGAGCATCATTACTGGGCGCGAGTATTTTCGCATCGGTCACTATTTTCGGTTATCATTAAATAGCAGCGCTGTTATCGCGCTGTTAAATTTGGTCACCTGTCAGCTGCGCTACTGTTTTAGCAGCGCGTTTACTAGCGACCGGTAAAGCGTCAAGTAATGATACTGCGCTGACAAACGGTTTAAGGTTGGTATCCTATTCAAAAGAAATTTCTTTTTCTATCTCAATCACATGTTAAATTCCGTTCACTGAATCGAAAAATTAAAGAATCGAAACAAAATTCTTACAACAGTATCCACATGAAAAGAACAAAAAACAAAATTGGCATTTGTAAGGTTCCCACGCAAAGTAATGGGAGCTGTCACTTTACTTTCGGAAAAATATTCTGCTCGATTATTCCGTAAGTAAAAGTGACAATTTGCTCCATGCAGATCAGTTGTCAAAATTTCTCTTGGTAATATTGAACAAAATTCCGTAACCTCTCTACTTTTTAAGTCGATACTGGCCTTAATATTGAACAAAATTCCGTAACCTCTCTACTTTTTAAGTCGATACTGGCCTTTATACTCACCGCCGGTAATCGTAATCTTATATTCTCAATCCAGTTGAAACCTGGAATTGGGGGCTAGCGAAGTTGGATTTTTCCCACAAACCGTACGTTAAACCTAACTTCGGAAGTGGTGCGCTGAATAGCGCTTCGCGATTTGAAAACAGCGCACCACTTCCGAAGTTAGGTTTAACGTACGGATTGTGAGAAAAATCCAACTTCGCTAGCCCCCTAATTCCGGGTTTCATCTGGATTGAGTATACTACATACAAAAGTTCAATGTACATAATGAACGCAGTGGTTCATTCGGAACAAAAAATAAATAAAAATTTTATCATCATAATACCTGATGACATACCTGGTAACATGTATCCTTGTTCCTTTACAGAAATGAAGCTTATGACAAATAAAATACTGCTGCTTGCTGTTCACTGGTTCAAGGTCGTTCAGTGGCTACCTTTGGCCAATCTCACCAACGGGATATAATAAGAACTGATGAAGGTATTTTCTTTTCTTCTCGACGTACTTCTAATAAAACTGACATTCTTTAATAATTTGCATTTTTCACAGGTTTATATCTATATATATGTCAACTTTGGAAGTAGTGCGCTGGATTCGCCCAAAGATATGCTAAACAACGCATCAATTAGTTTGACAGATAAAACTTCGGTTCGAAGGTCCAGAATTCTAATTTGGTGCTACGCCGACAATGTCTGTTCAAAAATAACTTCGATCCACCCATGCAAGGGAAAATATGTCAGGAGATAAATCAAATTCCCTTCTCTAGTAGCAACAGTTACGGCGTGTTTGGCGAGTATAGCGGGCTGCGTCACTTTTAGCGTTTATGCACCCGTAGCCAAGTAACAGCAATGCAAGTTAAAATGAGTTAAAATTAAGTTTTAACTGAATTAAAATTAATTTGAAAATAAAAAAAATGTAAAACAATTAATTGTATTGTATTTTTATTGTAATATTGGAGTATAATGTATTCTAAATCCTGTTGTATTTCTATTGTAAAACAATAGAAACAGTAATTGAAAACATTTAAAACACAATGATTTCTATTGTTTTGTCGCTCGAAATCATCCCATTGAAGAACCGTAAAATCAATTGTTTTGCTCCGAATTTTGTATGGAAAATTTTCGATTTTTTTATTGTAAAGATACATAACAACCCCCCTTTTTAATTGTAAAAGTCCCATTTACCATTCATTTTATCGTGGAAAACCATTATTTCTCATGTGATTTTATTGTCAAAATTACATTATATTCAATGGTAAAAATAATGTTTTAAATGGTGTTGTAACAATAAAATTAATGATATTTTAATGATATTTTTTATCCGGGTTTCTAGTGCTGAGTAGAACCAAGCTTTCTGAAAAATAAATCTAATATTTCCAACTGAATCAAATGATACGAGAAGGATGGATTTTTTTCATAAAGCAAATATGAGCGGGATTGTACAAAATTCACTTCCGAAAACCAACAATGGTTGATAGATATGTCTTTAAGAAATCCAACAACATATCTCAATGAAGCCAAAAATTCTTTTCAACCGGAGTTCCACATAAAGATTTTAATTCCATGAAGTCTAAAATATCTCGAAAGGAGAGCTATTTAAATTAAGGAATGGGATATAATCATATTCTTCAACGAAGTATCAAGCATTCGTTGGGACTAATCCAACTTAATGTTCTTGGACGAAGTTTCGACAACCGTTCTATAGGGTACGGGATCCGTGGAAAACGATTAGTTTTTCGAGGTGAATTTATTAGAAAACCACGCATTTCCTTACTATGCTTTATTGGTCAGCATGGAATGATAGATAGCTATTTGACTTGTGAAACATTCACTCGTTCTATATTCTTTGAGTGTTGTAATCGCTTGGCTTTAGAAATGATGGATTATGGACGGGGCCTCAGGTCTTTCAGAGTGTATCCTTTGTTTTTGCCAGCATATTGTTCGTTTTTAAACCGATAAGAATTAGTTTTTGGATTATGCAAACGGCTAACTCAAGCCGAGTCAAATACGAGACACTGAAGACGGCCTTACTGTTGAGGTCGAAATACGTATCTGTCAAAGGTACAATAAAGTATTGAAAATAAATGGAATAGTAAAAACTCGTCTTATGACAAGTAAACTCAAGTTGTTTATATTGAAGGCGAAAAACAAGACATTAAACTAGAAATTGCCGAAGTCATGAGTAGTTTCAAGGACTACAATATGTCTAATCTCTCCAGGAAATGCGGATATCGGAGGAATGAAGATTTTGATCCTTCGACAGCCAAATGTATTGAAAAGTTCGACAGTGCAAATTTTGAATTTAATGACGAGAAAGGTCGAATGTATGTGTAATGTAATTTAATTATTGAAAAATATCTTATTTGAAAGAAATATACGATGAAAAACGTTAAAACCAATGTTTTATTTATTCTCAAACAAAGAAAAAGGTACATGATTACGTATTAAAAAAAAAACCAGATCAATCCACCTAGCGTTGGTGGTGCCTTTCTCGCGCATTAAAAAAAATAATAAAAACACATAAGAGAGGTCAAAATAGCACTTTATGGGGATAGATTTTACTTTTTACATCAATTCATATGCATTTGCGGTCATTTGAATGCATTGCTGCAATCTTCGGAAAAAAAAAATTCGTTTTTGAAAAAAAAATTCCCAAGCCTTTACGTATCACGGCGTGTTCAGTAGAACAATATTATCACAAAAAAAATGAGCATGGCTAAAATTTCAACTGCGTGAAAATATAGCTTCTTATCTTTCATTTCCTGGGTATTTTAAAAAAATCTACCGGGGGGTCCCGAACAACTTTTTTTTTCCTTTCCAAATGGAACCTGCATTCTATTTAATCTAATACCAGCTGCCAGTCACGAGTCCCTCACGAGTTGACTCGTCATTTATTTTTTTAACTATTTTTCATGAATTAAATGCAAGGAATGAATATTCTTCATGTTCTTTTATTTTGAACCTAATTTAAAAGGCTCAAATATGGAAAAGCATGACGGAGCCAAAATTATTAAGTTCAACATTTGGCTAGCAAACATACTGCTTCGCAAGGGTTGAACCCACTAATATTTTTAACAGTGTTTGTTTAGTTTCAATTTTATACTTTTTGGATTTGAATGAAAATTAGCGAAATTCGTAGAAATTATTCCAGATAATTGAGAAATTTCAAATCGTTTGTTTGAGCTCAAAAAACGACAGGATTCCGACATTCAAGACATAACGAGTTCTGAAAACCTAATGATTTTTTATAACATTTCCAAGATAATATAAAACTATTTTAACCTACCGAGATAAGCATGCCAAGACCATGCTGCAGGTGGCTGAGTTGTATGTTTAGGTTGGACATTTCCTCGTCATTTCTATGTGGGATGGTTTTATAAAGATATTTTTGGTTTTGTAAGTAAGGAATACATTTTATTCTATGGAGTTTTTATAAATATAAATATATTACCGGGGCTTAATAATTAGTAAAGCTTTTCTAAATAACGCTTCTGATTATTGTTGAGCTAGATTTTTTCCACTAGATAGATGAATAAAAGTAAAGCTCATCGATTACTTCAAAGTCTGGTGGTTGTACCAAGAGTCATGAAAATAAGTGTCTTTTTAGAAGAAGATGCATTTGATGCATAGGGCAGGAGATTGATTTTCGTTTACTGGTTAACTTTTCTGAACTCTTAGGCAATTTAGAGTTTATTAGAGTCATCCCTTCAGCACGATTTTTGTGTCTAGAAATTCAAACTCTTCTCCAAAACTTCTAAAACTACCCTGGTTCTGATCGTCCAGGTTTTGTGTTTGCTTGACCAAATAATTGAACGTTATTGAAAGTGATTGCCAAAAGCAAAATAGCAATAATGCGACAACACAATGAAAAGTGGACTAATTTTCAAATTGGTAATGAATTTCGAGTGAAAATAATCGTTTCGAATGAGTATTTCTCCAAACTCACGCAGTGCAATATCATAGAAAGTTGCATGTTTGCCACAACATTTGTAGTAAAATGAATTTGCTTGTCTGGATGAATCACTCGTTCTCAACAACTATGCATCGCAGCGATATGATCTCTAGGACAAAATACAGTACATATTTTTAAGTTTTTTTATACCCATGTCACTTTTTGTTGAAATCAGAAGAGATTTTATTTTAAACTAAAAGCTAGATATTGACTTCCATTTTTGCCTTTATTGTGCACTTAGCATGACTCATTTTTGCGCTCATCTGTTTACCGTATATCAATTGAAATATGATTTCTATTTGAATGAGGCATTAAGGATTTCTATGAGCATGTTGGATAGTTTTTAGTTATAAATTGAAGTTACACAATCAAAAATACGACAGAAAAAAAGTGTAAAAAGTGAATTATGTGTATCTACATTACTTCTCCTTCTTCGTTTTGGCATTACATTGCCGCCTCACAGTTGAGTGTTCAGCACTTCCACAGTTATTAACTGCGAGGTTTCCTAGCCAAGTTACCATTTTTTTAACATCAAATTTACCACCATAGTTTCAATTTTGGTATATATTGGGAAAGAATTGGGTGTATATGTGCATAATATGACGTTGCAGAACATAATCTTCATCCAAGCCTTTCTTAGCTGTTTGCAGAGGAAAACATAAATTTATCGAGTCCGACTTCGTTATGCTCTTTGACGCTTGAGCTCCAACAAATTATTAATTTAGACTATAACTTGGTAATTTCGGTACCCCTGAGTTTATATACGATTATTGGAATAAAAAAATCCAGGAATCTCATTTTAAATGGGACGCGATAAATAATAATCGTTGGTCTTCCAACTACAAAGATCCGTTTCAGGGAGAAAAAAAAGTTGTTCGAGACCCCTCGGTAGATTTTTTTTCAAATAGTCACGAAATGAAAGCTTAAGAGCTATATTTTCACGTAGTGAAAGTTTTGGCGATGCTCATTTTTTTGTCATAAAGGTCCCCCATACACACGCCGTGGTATACTTTGTATACGAGAAAGGCAAAAATATGATGAATTACAATTCCACCATTTACATTAAGTTACGCATGATCTACATCTGCCATATCGGTTACTTAAGTGGCAACGCCTTCGCTAAATTCACAATTCGATACAGCCACCGAAGTCTCCATTGCATCAAGAAATGCAGATACAGATGTTCTGGTGGAACAGAATTTTTCATTGATCCTTCTGAATGAGCGGGTAACGATAATATTGCTGATGATCACATCGTCCAATTTCATGTGCATCCCATCGATCGCCATGCTCCTTACGTAGATCACAAGATGATTCAACCACAATCTGGGTTGATGCTGCACCAGGTTTGTAACGATTTGAGGGATCAATTAAATGTTGTTTGACAGAGGTGAAGATTTTTCTCGAACTTACTGATAGCGAGTACACGTATAGCAAAACATGGATTTCCTTATCCCTCCAGTTGTGCAGCAAATTGGGTGTTATCTTATCCAGCATAGTGTATTTCCTGTCTTGCTTCTCATAAAAAATCGCAAATTTGCTGAAATCGCTTTCCTCCGGTTCCTCCTTATCTGACCACATCGGAACGGTGCTTCAATCTTCTTGCTGGTGAAACACAACTTCGCGAAGCAAATGAGATTTGGCCAAAATCCAAACTTTGCGCATGAAGTCGTTAATGGACTTTGCTTGTACGTCCCAGAAGGTAATGTGAGCTCCTAAACAAATGCTAACAAGCGGCATCTGTATAACCACGATTCCAATGTAGGTTCTCGAATCTGCTCCTCCTCCAGGCCATCCTCAATAAGACTCAGGTTAGCGTCTTTATACAACATTTCGATGTATTCGAAAAGGAATTCTTCATTGAAATCGTCATCTATGAAGTTGTCCATTTCTTCCGTGTGCTATTTCATTGCGAGCTCCCTGCAAAAACACATTAAATTATATAATTGCCTATGGGCTAGCTTCAATCAAAACGTTATGCTTAAGAATATGCTCTATGTCTGCTGGGGAAACAGAATAAACTAATGAACACCTTTCAATTTTCTTCCCATATTTGTACTTTCAAGCAGAAAACAATAATAAACCTTCACGTTTTAGGTACGCTAAATCGTTAAAGACTGTCAAAGAAGTTCTATAAGGGCACTGCACGGAAAAATCTTCTTAATAAATTTGGCGTCTACTGGCCTTGTTGTTTTCTAATTTCTTTCTGTGCAGCAAGAAAGAGACAAAGCAGTCCGTACAGTGCCTTATATAAAAGGTGAGCGGTGTGCAAAATGACACGGCGGCGAAATCGTTTGAGGCCAACGAAATTAATATCAATGAAGTCTACACACTTATTTGTTTTTTACCGCGATCTCAGCGAAATAATCAACTTTTACCGAGATTCGCACAGCCGTACCCCAACAAACATGTTTCTTGTCGAGATTTCTGTCAAGATTGCTGGAAATCTTCAAATAATTTGCTGTGCACGGCTAGAAAAAAGTACCTAATTTTAGGTACTTTTTTTCTCTTGCATCTCCCTCCCTCTTCCCTTTGTTGTCATAAAATGAAGAGCAAAACCACTCAACAAGGGCATTAAAGTGTGGGAACCCAACGTTGAGTAATCTCATCTTTACAAAAGTTGAGTGAAATTTACCTATCTTTTGGTTAGTTTCTATTTAAAATTAAGTATATTTTGCGTGATATTAAGTGAATTTTACTTAATTCCCAGAAAAAATTACTTAATTTTGAGTTCCCACACTGAACCCCCGATTTGAGTGAAAAGTACCTAATAATAGGTAGTTTTTTTTTAACCCTGTGCGGATTACTTTTGACAGATATCGAATCATTTTACATCGATGTCTTACTAGAATTCCTGGGTAGCACCAGTCATTATCATGACCGGGTGATTTTCTAATTTTCGAACGATTTTCTAATTTTACCGGACACTACTAAACGCACTGCTATAACAGTAGTGCGACTGACAGGTGACCAAATTTGGTAGTGCGGTAAGAGCGCTGCTATTTGATAAACTGTCAACTGTATCAAATCGTACACAAAAACAAAGACCATAAAACTGTCAAACGTCACCAGTACGGAATACAGCAACCTGGGACGGGACTTGCAAAGAGGAAAAAATGTAACTTCATCTGCAACCAGCAAGCGCTGTCACGAATTGTCAGATGCAACCAGCACATTTTTGTGTAAAAGTATTGGTATCCTCAAAAGTATATTCCGAATGATTTTGTTTTACGAGTACTTTTCACTTTGAAAAGTATTCTAGTAAAGCCGGACAGCTTAATATTGAACTGTTATGAATACGTGTTTTATTTCCGATAGTAAAATCTTTATAAAAATAAGTATACAAATCCGTAAATCACAAACACTTTTATTGTGCTCAGAAGATTCTACCCGGGATTTAGGTGAAACATTCAAGGAAACAGTTGAGAATCGATGATCAACTGTGATGAAAAGAAGAACAAGTGTCAAAACAAGGAAAAAGAAGCCGTCTTTGCAGGTCTCGTCTCAGATATTGACCATCTTGACTTGGCGAGCGTGGGGCGTATTCGAGGATGGAGAGATGCGGCCTCGAACCGTGTATTGTGACGTCAAATTGTTGATTCAGTGTTATCTGTTTAGATGTAGACTAAATAAATGAAAATTACCATCTCGACATAATAAGAATGGTTTTGATCGATTTTAATATTGTTGATTCAAACCTTCTGTAGTTAGGTGAAACTAGGAAATTTTTGACATTTTTGTTCAGTTTCAAATTTTGCACAAAGTTTACAACATGAGGATCTGATATTTCATGCAGGTGAAGGACTTTTCAAAAGCTTTCTTTTGTACTGGTGAAGGGACCTTTGCAAGTGTCGTTTGCTCGAACAAAGTGACCGGCATTGGGAGGTGTCCGGCGCTAGGGGATCTCCCCCTATAGTGCTACGCAAAGAGTGAAGTAAAATCTACCTATTGAACTGTCAAACCGATCGCGACTAAATAAATGCGTGTTGATGAGGTGTAAGTACTGTTGTCGTCTAATGATTATTGTGGCAAATTAAAACAAAAGAAATAAAATGTGGTTGTACGTCGATTCCCCGAATTCAATTTACCCGAATGCAATTTTCCAGAATTTAACATTTTTCCGAATGTAACATTTCCCCGAATTCTTCTCCCGTCTTTCTGAGTGCGACATACGGCGATGGGTTAGCCATGCGAACAAAGACGTATAATCGCCGATCCGAAGGTTGCGAGTTCGATTCTCGGTTCGGCCTAGGATGCTTCAGCATTTTCGGCCCCTAGTGCACAGTGTATCCATTGTACTTGCTAAACAAGACATTCATGCAACTGGCAGGCACGGGAAAGCTTTCAATAACTGTGGAAATGATAATAGAACACTAAGTTGAAAAACAGATAGAATGTAGAGCCATTGAAGATGAAGACAATGCGCTGAAAGAAGGCAATGCTTCTTTAAATTAAAACATTTTGCCAGTAATGTATGTGTGTATAAGGCGAAGTGAGGAGATAATTCTTAGGGATCCTATAATGAGAGATATGCAAATACTTTTCCAGACGATTTAGCAACGCTGTTACTTTTGTTAGCAAACGCTTCCAGCACTTGCCGCAGCGCAAAATGTTGAAGCTTGTATATGACTTTGCATTTGATAACAATTTGGAATATGTTTGTCTGTCCACTAACAGTGTTTAAATGAGCATTATCACTAAAATAAAAGTGAAATACAAATAGGTGAAACACGATACATAAACTAGTTTACTTCTACTCGCGAAAGTCCTAAAACAAATAGTTTATTCGATGAAACTTTTCTTAAAATCTATCTCAATACCTCTCAACCTCGTCTCAATCTGCAACAATAACAGTGTTCATTTGGCTCACGTTTTGACAGTTCTCAATGCTCGATTGGCTTACAACGGCCGCTTTCGCATATCTCTCATTATAGGATCCCTAATAATTCTTAATTTAAATAAGGGGTGATTCAAACATGACGTCCACTACTTTCTTAGATTTTTAGATTTCCAAATTCGCCTGCATCAAAATTACGCCTGATTTATCGAATTTAGCATATCGTTCGTTGTAGCCCCAAACATCGAGCCTTGCCGTACGGAAGAAACTATTATCACTTCGATTCTACATCTAGTGGTCAAGAAGGGCGAGAAAAAAGGCCAAATGTTCATCCTTGTGAGGATTATTTTTGCGATTATTATTGTCGCGATGAAGCTCTATTAACGAGCTACTAGTTAACACCATTTCTGGAAAATGCCTCGTACGTCACTTTTTCAGATCACGGCAGTGATGACCACACACCGTTTCTGACAACCATTGAACCCGAGATGGCACCATGCCTGGCGGTTACTAGAACGGTTGATAGAACTTTCTGGCCTCATTTATGTACAGTCAAACCTCCATGAGTCGATGTTCTTTGATTCGATATCGACTCATAGAAGCAAATTATGCCACATTAAAAATAAATTCTGGGTTACTATGCTGGTCCCTTCAAAGAGCTTACCAAAGATTTGCTATTCATCATCTCAATATGTATTTTCATGAGTGGTCCCTTCAATATCGACTCATGGAGGTTTAACTGCATTTACTTTTCTTTCTTATCACCTTTGGAAACATAAATTGAAATTTTCTTTGGCGTTTTCTAGATTACTCATGAAGTGCTGAGAAGTTTGAGGTGTCGGAGGACTTATTTGTTTTGTACCGGAAATACCGCGTTTCCGAAACCATTTATGTGGTCATTGCATGATCAGTTTTACCCCACCAAAAAACTATGGCGTTTTCTAACTTACTCGTAAGATTCTGATTAGTTTGAGGTGTCAGAAGATCAATTTATTCCGTAGTTCTATGTTGGCGAGGCCTTTTATACCGGATATTCCGGGTTTCCTGAACCTGATCACTGATCAGTGGCCATCCGGATGCCAATTCATGTCTATTTGGCTATTGTTGTCAACCATTAATTACATATACTGAAACTCCTGTTATGACGCTAAACATTTCAACATACTGAACATTTGCCTAAAAAATGACTTATGCCACGCTTCAAAACTCCCCCTTTAAAAGAGGGAGGATAATCCTGAGAATTTTACCAGTCTACTTTTTTGAACAACTATTCCTCTTTGTAACAGTTGAAACTTGCCTTTAAGTTGGAAACTGGCCGAAAACAAGCTGTTTTGAGTTGTCAAGATTCGTCCCGACAGTTTGTGGGTTAAATCACGTACTCCGCACATTCGGGTGGCTTGTGAAGAATCACGATATGTTCGACAGAAATTATTTAACTTCACTGTCTCGGGACAGTGCAAACTCACTGTAAATTGATTTAAGAATTGGTAATGAAGAAGGAGACATCTCTGAGAAATGTTGAGAGATAAATTCCGTTTTAGAATCATGTTCTTAAAATTATTATGGAAAATATTATCTCAGTCATCGTGTTTATAAAATTGAAATTTTTTTATTCAATTTCGTTCATTCGAATATTTGTTCCTTCTACCTTTTATCCATTGGACCTCTTGTCTCCTCGACCTTTTGTTCTTCGATCTTTTCGTTCCATAGCCCACCCTAAAATGCTTCTATCCGTAACGCTGGGTAAACACCTTCACGTGGTGTGTTACAGACAGTTACAGTTGACAGTTACAGATAAATCCTAACCTAAAGAATGCCTTCCCCATTATCCAACTCCGTAGTACTTATAAGATTGTCGTTGAGTCGGAGGCCTTTTGTCAAGTGAGTACATCAACACTTCCTTGCCCTCCAAGTTTCGGTGCATATACCAGGAATAGTAGTCCACATGCATTTGTCATTTTTGTCTTTAATTTGAAATCAAGGACTGCACTCGCTTTGATTTCTGATAGCAATCTCGATAGAGATTTCAAAGGAAACAGTATCGCTGGTGTTCGATCTACGAAGTACATCGTAACTATTAGAACTTTTCATGTTTTCAAAAAGTATCAAAAATTCAGCCGGTCAGCCCAGAATCACAATTCTTATGATAAAATAATAAGCCTCCTGTCAATTTTCCAGCTAATTCGGATAAAATTTCGAGGAGGCTCAAGTCATTTTACTGTTTTTGGGCTATTTTCAATTTAAAAAAAAAAAACCTAACAAGAGATATGAACGCAGAAAACCATCGCCACCACGAATCTATGACATAAGGTCGAAAGACAAATGGTCGAAAGGACAAAAGGTCGAAAGACAAAAGGTCGAAAGGACAAAAGGTCGAAAAGACAAAACGTCGAAAGGGACAGCAGGTCGAAAGGACAAAAAGTCGAAAGGCACAGAAGGTCGAACGGGACAAAAGGTCGAAAGGAACAAAAGATCTAAAGGCACAAAAGGTCGAAAGGGACAAAAGGTCTAAAAGGACAAAAGGTCTATCAAAAATAAGTTAATAACAATTTGGGTGTATTCCAAAAGAATTTATAAAATGCATTTAACTTTAAGTAAAAAAAACGTACTCATCTAATCAATCAAAGTTGAAGAATGAGCAATTTCCTAAGAAGGAGTAATTACTATAAGACAATATTATGAATATCTAGATAGTTTTGAAATAGATAAAAAAAGATTGTTAATAACAAATGAATAAAGCTTGTATTTCGCGAGACAGAGTTGTCCTATACCACGCAGGCGCACGCATTGAAAATACACCGGCGTATAGTACACGCCGGTGTATTTGATCGAAGTGACATTTAGAAAACTCAAACATCCATCTATTAGTGGTACTTATTGAATGAATTTCATTTAATTGTTAAAAATTGTAAAAACAAAAGAGCAGAGTTTTTGCTAACTGTGTAGGGCAACTCTGGTGCGAGATTGATTCTCTCCGTTTCAGTTTCTTGTCAATTTCAAACTTATGTCCCTTTCGACCTTTTGTCCCGTTCGACGTTTTGTCCTTTCGACCTTTTGTTCTGTTCGACGTTTTGTCCTTTGGACCTTTTGTCCTGTTCGACGTTTTGTCCTTTCGACCTTTTGTCCCTTTCGACCTTTTGTCCTTTTCGACCTTTTGTCCCTAACCCCGCCACCACACCCTCTATGTGGAAGATTTTTGTGTGCTCTACAAGTCTTGTGAACAATGAGATTCGTTCCGTTCACGTATTGACCATGTTGAAGTAATTTTAAAGCTTTTAGGTTCATAAAAACACTGTTTCCCGTAAAAGTCGTTCTACACAATTTTTGAATTTATTACAAATCATTACTAATTTATTATATTATTATTCTTCTTTTTTCCATGGATATTTGAGTAATATAATTGCCAATGTGCGATTTACCTCTAAAATCTTAAAAATCAGAAGCTGACCATTTTCATGCGAGATTAGAGATGTTTGTGTGTCTTAAAAGTCAATAAATCCTCTCATGTTCCTGCAAAACTGTTTTCCCTTGGGCTTCAAATATTCCATTTAAATGTTCTATGTAATAATAGTTGTCAACCGTTTTTGTAACTAGAATAATTAACTTAGTGATATGTTATTATCATAGTCATGGGTAGGACAATTCACCAGCAAGAGTATTTAATAGATTATGTAGTGTTAATCATTGTACTTACATTCCTACATTCCTAACCCGTGATTCTGACGGAAACATCATTGTCGATGTCGAATCATGCGAAATCACATCAATTAGTCGCTAAGGTACCCCTAAGAAAGAATAAACTAATCAATTAATAAAGTGTATTTTACATGTGGGTTTCTATTCCTCCAGTTGTACAGCAAATTGGATGTTATCTTATCCAGCATAGGGTTCCTGTCTGCTTCTCATAAAAATCGCAAATTTGCGGAAATTGCATTCTCCGGTTCCTCTCTTATCTGACTACATCGGAACGGTGCTTCAATCTTCTTGCTGGTGAAACACAACTTCGGAAGTAAATGAGATTGCCAAAATCCAAACTTCTTATGAAGTCGTTAATGAACTTTGCTTGTGTCCCAGTAGGCAATGACCTAAGACGATTGTCACTTGAACTCCCGAAAAATGCCAACAAGCGGCATCTGTATAACTACGATTCAATGTAGGTTCTCGAATCTGCTCTCTTCCAGGCCATCCTCAATAAGATTCAGGTTAGGTCATCATCCAACATTTCGATGTTTTCGAAAAGGAATTCTTCACTGAAATCGTAATCTATGAAGCTGTCCATTTCTTCCGCATTTCATTGCGAGCTCCTGCAAAAACAATGCTTTGAAAGTATTGTACAATAAAAACGTATATACTGTAGTAGTAGTATTGGTGTCGTATTTATAAAAAACAAAGAATATTAGTAGGTGGTTCAAAAACGACCCAACACCACTCTCACTCGATTCCATCCCATGTCTGAGTGTCCTCCAAAACCGATTTGAACAAAACTGGTTGAGCGCAAGCCGTTCAAGTTGTATGAAAAAGGGAAATCAAACCTTTATTACACTGGCTACAGTGCCTCCCTTCAAACGCTGGTAAAAGAGAACATACTGAGTAAACATTCCTGAGACTTCACTGAACGAAAACCGCACGCAGAAAGACCATTGATTACGTAACGCAAAAATAGCATTGTATACCCCACTCACACGTCACACTTTTTGTATGAAGCATTTGCCCTTGCGCGATTGTGTAGATCAGACTAGAAGTATTCGCCCCGATAAATATCACAGACAAATTCTGGGTATTTTGTTGCAAGTTTCACTGATCCTTCTGAGAAGCGTAATGATCATGCTAAAGATTCGCAACCTCGCTTAAAATCGATCACCAACTATTGGAACTACCATTCTATATGGATTGTCTATGGAGTTGAAGCTTGAATATTTCATCCAGTCATATGGTCTCCCCTCGCCATCGCCCAATGAGGAGTGCCAGAATCAGAATAATGTTAAATTCAATCGCCATATCAACTGTCATACAAACCTGAAACATCAAACCAGCCCAAACCATCGGATAATACCCAAATTATAAATCATAATCGACTGAGCGTGGCGGAGCAAAATTAGTTTTATTTTTTTTATTGTCTTTATTAATGAGGTTTTCGGCCCTTGACCGGTTCACCTCATAGGCGGAGCAAAATTATTTTTCGAACCACCCTGTTTATTAGTTTGCTGCTGCCGGTGCGTTGTTTATATTCGCCTGCGATCAGTTTTAATCGTTTTCTTAGCAAAAACAGCAGTTTATATTAAGATTTCGGTAAAAAGTGACTGATTTCGAAAATTGATGTTTAGTTTGCATTCCATCAACATTTCGGGTGTTCATGTGCGGAAAAGTGAGTAAAACTTGATATTTTCAGTGCCCTTTGAGAAGAAGTGAAGTGCAGTGATAAACCCACCAAATCCAAAAGGCCAATAAATTGGCAAGAAACTGCTGATTTATGATATTATTCGAGAAATACTAGGACTCTTTGGATAAACATGTCATTATCACGAGAAGTGAATAAATATGCTGTGAACAGGTTAGTAATTTGAATATGAAACTTTGATCGATGCTGTTCGAAGCATTCGAATTGGTGGGAGAGGGGTGGAGGTGGGTTGACCTGTGAAGGTGCCATCTTGACTGCCATCGTGGTACTCTTCCAACTATGTCCTTAAATTATATAATATCCTGGGCTAGCTTCAATCAAAACGTTATGTTTAAGAATATGCTCTATGACTGCTGGGAGACAGAATAAACTAATGAACACCTTTAATTTTCTTCCCATATTTGACTCTCTAAACAAAACAATAATAAACATTAACGTTTTAGCCAAGATGAATACACCACTAGGTGGATTCAGCCATCTTGGATTTTAGTATAAAGCTTGCTGATGTTTACTAATCCTTCTCTTTCAAGCGCATGGGAAGGATAGCCTGCCGGTGACAATATCAATGAAGTCTACACTTAATTTTTATTTACCGGGATCTCAGCGAAATGGTCAACTTTTACCGAGATTCGCACAGCCGTGCCCCAGCAAAAAAAAATTCTATCGAGATTTCTATCAAAATTGCTGGAAATCAACAAATAACGAAAATCAGCTCTAAACATCATTTTGCCGGAATATCTTTTTTCATTTTTGGCGCACGGTGTGGGATTTTGCGAGCTGTGAAATAAAACTATGTGTAATGGTCTCATTTAGATAAGGCCGATACAAATATTTTAAATCTATTTTGGTCCCCTCCCCCTCGGATTATTTTTGCCAAAAAAATATTTTGAGGGGCAACAAATAAAATTCGATAATTTGAGGATTTTCAAAACATTCTATAAAAACTGAGGAGTTTTTATTTTTCTCATTTTAATATTTATTTTTATACTACTTATTTTGATAATAAATTTTGGTGAAAATATTGTTCAGAAATGTGTCCCGAGTACCGGACACATTCACGTTCAAATGACCAAGTTCCTTTACATGAGATATTATTTGGAATAGTGACATTTTCCACTTGCTTTAAGTTGTGAATATTTAAATGTGTTAGTAGAGCTTTTTTGACTCTCCAGCTAAATTTCTTACATCCTACACTCAGGAAAATCGACACATACTTTATGGCAAAAATGCATCATCATGTTTGAGAATCGAAATCTCGATTCTTAGCGATTCGATTTGGCTAAAATTTTACAGGCAATGTTTTCATTAACTATCGATCTGTGAGTGAAGAGATATCTGGAAATAATTATAAAGACACCACTTTTATGGGGCTCCATACAACGGAACTTTTATAATTATTTCCAACAGAAGCGTACAAGCAGAATATATGCATAATTGTTACTATCAAGGAAAAAATTTAAGTCATTTTAGGCTCTTTTAAAAAATCTGCCCAATCGAATCGCTAAAAATCGAGATATTGACCTCCCAACAGGGCCATTTTGTATGGAAACCGAGCTTGTCTTTATACTTATTTCCACCAGTGTAATGCGGAGTTTTTTGTGAGTGACTTGAAATTCGCACCTTTTTGAATGACATCTTTAATTATGGTTCCTTCTTATTTCTGTGGCATTCTGATACCTAAGCAAAAAGAAACAATTGAAGTAAGCTTAACAAAACAGGTGTAAATGATGGTATTTGATGAATCTCACCGTCGGACCCGTGGGACAGCTCCTGAAACAGAAATTGATTTTGACCGTAAAAATTATGATCAGTTCAAAATATGACCTATATTGACCATCTCGACATAATTAACCTTCTATAGTTAGGAAACTAGGCATTTTGTTCAGTTTCAAATGTTGCCAAAGTCAACATGATGATTTGATATTTCATGGTGAAGGACTTTTCAAAATCTTTTGTATTGCATAAGATGGTGAAGTGCAAATGTCGTTTTGAGAAGTGATCGGCATTGGGAGGTGTCCGGCGCTAGGGATCTTCATAGTGTTATTAAATAAAATTTTAAACGATTTTTATGAACAAAGATTCAAACGACGATCTGAATCTGATATCTTCCCAAACAACACCACCAATAGGTAGGTGAAGGATTCCGCTACCTGTGATGGTGTTGGTTTGCGGGAGAGCTATCACATTCAAATCGTCGTTTGAATCGTTTCGTCTTTGAAAATTTTGTCTTGAATGTGTGTGTTATTACAATCTAACCCCACTGTCTGGCAGGCATTATGGATATAATATTCGCAACCATTTTATTTATATAATTGCAAGAATCTTAGATCCGGGAGCTAGAAGGTGATACTCATTGAAACTCCTATAGCCCATTTCAAGAACGCGAGCATTCCGAAGCATAATCGTTTACAATAAGCCCGCATGAGTAACACATATCAGAGATATCTGAAGTGTATTCAAACTTCCTGAATCAAAACTAAATCCGTTTGATTCTGGCACGATATAGTGGTAAAATATCATTATTGTTGCACAGGTTATGGAGATCATTCACCATTTATTCCAATTTATCTGACGCTGAACATGTTTTGGCACCCACAGCCTCAAATTATTGCGAGCATCGCCCTAGCTTATAATCGATCACTCTATGCTTGTTCAAACATGCGTGTCTGAAAAATTTTTATGCAATATGCATCATACACTCAACGACACCATACTCGCCGCCAACCGTAATGCAGAAACTACAGTGTATAGATGGAACTTTCTCACCGGTTTGTGTTGATATTTTCCGACACGCTCAATCGTCACTAATTCACAAACACTATAATTAAACCACCTTATTCTCCGACTTCGCTTCAGAAATTCTTCATCACTTTGAAAATCCGCAACTATACGAAAAATGATTTGAAACTATTAATTTCGGTCCGAAATCATAACGCGAAAACACGACGGAGAAAATCCTATAGTGTTACACAAAAAGTGAAGTAAAATCTACTTATTAAACTGTCAAACCGATCGTGACTAAATAAATGCGTGTTGATGAGGTGTGCACTGTTGTCGTCTAATGATTATTGTGGAAATTAAAACAAAAGAAATAAAATGTGGTTGTACGTCGATTCCCGAATTAATTTACCAATGCAATTTTCCAGAATTTAACATTTTCCGAATGTAACATTTGAATTCTTCTCCGTCTTTCTGAGTGCGACATATACGGCGAAGTTATATGCGAACAAAGACGTATAATCGCCGATCCGAAGGTTGAGTTTGATTCTCGTTCGGCCAGTATGCTTCAGCATTTTCGACCCCTAGAGCACAGTGTATCCATTGTACTTACTACACAAGACATTCATGCAACTGGCAGACACGGGAAAGCTTTCAATTACTGTGAAAATGATAATAGAACACTAAGTTGAAAAACAGTCCGAATTACAGATAGAATGTAGAGCCACTGAAGATGAAGACAATGCTCTGAAAGAAGGCAATGCTTCTTTGAATGAAAACATTTTGCTGGTATAAGGCGAAGTGAGGAACTTTAAATAAATAAGTTTGCTCGTTATGATGAACGCATCTACCCGGTTCAAAGCAAAGGGAACACCTTTGAACACAAATGAACACATTTGCCCGGTATAAGGCCAAGGGGATAGACATTCAGTCCTTTCTTTAAAAAAACTCGTTTGTTTGAATAATGTAGAAGTTGAGACTTTAAATGATCGCGTCGGCCCGGTGTAATGCGAATGGAGGAGATAATGCCTTCTGTGAACAAACTCGTCTATCCGGTATGAGGCGTCTCGAGAGAGACTGTCTGCCCGCAATAAGGCAAGAAGAGGAGATAATTCATTAACTAGAGGAGTGCGCTTGCCAGGTATAATAAAGGATTTATATGGTGCAGTTATATGTAACTATTGCTATACAAAAACCACACGTATCTAAGCAAATGCCAATTTTCTTAATAAAACATTCTGAAAAACGGCATTCCGCCAAAGGTCATTCTGAAAAAATATAAATATAATGCTTT
Organism: Armigeres subalbatus; assembly: GCF_024139115.2. Classification (NCBI taxonomy): domain Eukaryota; kingdom Metazoa; phylum Arthropoda; class Insecta; order Diptera; family Culicidae; genus Armigeres; species Armigeres subalbatus. The sequence goes on from NC_085140.1 coordinate 320,157,252, forward strand.
TCGATATTATACATTAAATACATATTGCTTAAGAAGGGATATTATACATTTGTTCTTATTCTGGCCAAATTCGCCTGCATCAAAATAACGCCTGATTCATCGAATTTAGCATATCGTTCGTTGTAGTGCCAAACATCGAACCTTACCGATTAAAGAAACTATTATCACTTGATTCTACATCTAGCGCCAAGAAGGGCGAGAAAAAGGACCAAATATTCATCCTTGTGACGATTATTTTTTCGGTGTCGCGATGAAGCTCTATTCCACAACATATACATTTTCTAATTTTCTATACAAGAGCTACTATTTAATACCATTTTTGGAAAATGACGCATACGTCACTTTTTCAGATTACGGAGACGATGACACCGTTTCTGAACCATTGAACCGAGATGGCACCATGCCTGGCGGTTACCAGATCAGATCGCGAAGCAGACCACAGCGTCATCAGAAGAAAGAAAAATTTAGGAATAGAAGTACAAAAAAAACGTTAGAGCCGACAGAACTTTCTGGCTTCATTTATGTACAGCCAGACCTTCATGAGTCGATGTTCTATGAATCGATATCGACTCATGGAAGCAAATTATGCCACATTAAAAGTAAATTCTGGGTTACTATGCTGGTCCCTTCAAAGAGCTTACCAAACACACTTCGAAAAAGCCATGTAACTTTAGATGCTTCTAGACCGACCCCCACGAGCATCATTATTGATGCGAAATTGTGTCATGATAAATGTGAAACTAAGTTCACTTTTAAATTTACATATATTATTTCAACAAAATGATAAAGCACCAGACGGGAATCAAACATTGGGTTCATGCGTGAGGCCACTGTACCATTAAGCCAGCACCGCTTCATGAAGAAGCAAAGTTCAAAGTGAAACAAGTTCTACATCCTTCTGCGCATGCTCTGTTCATTGCATCAACCCGTCGGCTGCTTGGCTGTTGCGTGTGTGTAGTCGTTTCATACGTTCATCGCACGGTTGCTGTGCTTGAATTCGATGGATGTAAATTTCAGTTTGTTTTTCATTAAAACTGTGGCGATTGTACTGAAACTTTGTGTGCATCCAAATTGACATAAAAATACATCTCAATTCATATTACGTCTTGTGGTATTGTGTGTTTTTTCCATTACGTCACCTGTAACATTAATATTGGTGTGAAGATTTGCTATTCCTCATCTCAATATTTTCATGAGTGGTCCTTCAATATCGACTCATGGAGGTTTAACTGCATTTAATTTTCTCTTATCACCTTTGGAAACATAAATTGAAATTTTCTTGACGTTTTCTAGATTACTCATGAAATGCTGAGAAGTTTGAGGTGTCGGAGGACTTATTTGTTTTGTACCGAAAATACCGCGTTTCCGAAACCGTTTATGTAATCATTGCATGATCAGTTTTACCGTTTTCTAACTTACTCGTGAGATTCTGATTAGTTTGAGGTGTCAGAAGATCAATTTGTTCCGTAGTTCTATGTTAGCCACACACCTAAAAATAATCATGTAATTTTAAGTGCTTGTGAAACGAACATTTCGAAGTCACTTTTGACGTAAAATTAGGTGATAATTTATTTTACATCACAAATCATATTGACAAAAAATTGAAGTATTAGAACGAGGACCGAACATAAGCCCGCTGAGTGAGAGCCCAACACGTTACCACTCAGCTATCTTCGTCTCTTGAGAGAGGTGATCAAGGAAACATGTTCCACGATTTGCACTGAACAAGTATTTCCCTGCATCAAGGCATCGACTGCCAGAGCGTTAGGTGCGTCGCATCGGGTGCTGTGTTTAGGTTTCATGACATGTAATTTTTAATCATCTAACATTGAAAAATATGCGATTCAGTTTATGTCAGTGGTTTTGTGTCATTTTATTCACGACGTCACCTGTAATATTCATATTTTTTGGCAGGCCTTTATGCCGGATATTCCGGTTTCTGAACCTGATCACTGATCAGTGTCCGGATGCCAATTCATGTCTATTTGGCTATTGTCAACCATTAATTACATATACTGAAACCTTGTTATGACGCTAATCATTTCAACATATACGAACATTTGCCTAAAATGACTTATGCCACGCTTCAAAACTCCCCTTAAAAGAGAGAATTTTACCTGTCTACTTTTGAACAACTATTCCTCTTTGTAACAGTTGAAACTTGCCTTTGTTGAAACTGGCCGAAAACAAGCTGTTTTGAGTTCAAGATTCGTCCGACAGTTTGTGGGTTAAACATCACTGCTACATTCGTATTTGTGAAGAATCAGATATTCTGACAGAAATTATTTAACTTCACTGTCTCTCGAACAGTGCAAACTCACTGTAAATTGATTTAAGAATTGGTAATGAAGAAGAGACATCTCTAGAAATGTTGAGAGATAAATTCCGTTTTAGAATCATGTTCTTAAAATTATTATGGAAAATATTATCTCATCGTGTATAAATTGAAATTTTTTATTCAATTTCGTTCATTCAATATTTGTTCCTTCTACCTTTTATCCATTGAGACTCTTGTCTCCTCGACCTTTGTTCTTCGATCTTTTCGTTCCATAGCCCACCCTAAAATGCTTCTATCCGTAACGCTATAACTCTTCACGTGGTGTGTGCAGTCACATTGACAGTTACAGACAAATCCTAACCCAAAGAATGCCTTCCCATTATCCAACTCCTTAGTACTTATAAGATTGTCGTTGAGTCGAGGCTTTTGTCAAGTGAATACATCAACACTTCCTTGCCTCCAAGTTTCGGTGCATATACCAGGAATAGTAGTCCACATGCATTTGTCATGTTTGTCTTGGTTGAAATCAACTCATTCGCTTTGATTTCTGATAGCAATCTCGATAGAGATTAAGGAAACAGTATCGCTGGTGTTCGATCTACGAAGTACATCTAATCATTAGAACTTTTCATGTTTTCAAAAGTATCAAAATTCAGCCGGTCAGCCCAGAATCACAATTCTTATGATAAAATAATAGCTCCTGTCAAATTTCAGCTAATTCGGATAAAATTTCGAGAGGCTCAAGTCATTTTACTGTTTTTGGGCTATTTTCAATTTAAAAAAACCTAACAAGAGATATGAACCGAAAACCATTAAAAGTGTCGTTAGTTTGTGATCATTTTAACGTCAATGACAATTTTTCCGCGGTATTAGCACTTTTCGGGATCCATATAAACACGAGTAATATGTCTGACGACTATGATTCGGCCTTAGGTAAGCTCAGAAACTTGAAAAAAATTCAATCGTAATATCTACTAAAAATATTCTTCAAAGTCTTAAAAGTAACATTATCAGCTTCGCCTTTGCATTTCTCTGATATCAAGACCACAAAAAAGCGAGCTGAACACAAGGAGCCAGAGATCAAACTCTTTATCGATATTTGGATATGTGAAGGCAAAATGAAGCTCATATAAACTTAGCGTAGCAAAAAAAGTCCTTCGCAAACGAAAGGCTAGAAATGATGTACTAAAGTATCCTCCAATGTACTCATGAGCTCGTTTAGTAAAGGCCTGTTTCCAGGATCCTCATGAGAAAGAAGAGCAAATAAACTACACAATTTATTATTTTTCAGTTTAGTACTTTGTCAATAATTCATTTCCTTATAGTTGATTATTTTTGCCTTATAGTTGAAATAAAGACTGCTGTATTTCGAGCACCGACAGGACCCGTGCCCGTCCTGTGAGGCTTTCAGGATTAGGTTGACTCTGGAACAACAGTTGGTTTTCACGGATCGCGGATGTCGATGGACATTCCTAGCACCTGAACAATTTCCTAGTTGTGAATAGGATGGTCTACTAGTTTAATACACGGCCCTGACAGCTGGTGCCCACGAGCCCATTTACTGGCTATCGTCGTAAGCCTATTTGAGGTGGCCCAACGGAGTACGGCACTGAGTTTTATTTTTGACGATTTCATCAAAATTCAAATGACAACTTTGCTTGCAAAAAAATAAAGTTTGATACTATTTGATTTGATATACTAAATATGAATTCTTGATTCAATTCTTCTAGAAGAATTGCATCAAGAGTTCATCTTTCAAACAATCTGCAATATGACAATAAACGAGCCGAATTATATTGCTTTTTCATATATGAATATTATTGCTTTTTCATAAATATTTGGACTTTCAAGACGAAATTATGGACGTCAAAATATTTAGCATTAGACCACCTTCATGAAGTATTTATCTTGAATATTGCTCTATCAGGTGCAATGAGTTACATAACAAGGTATGAGACTAAATCAAATGAGGCAGTAAACTGTGAATTGTAAACAAGAAATGATGTCGTTGATTAACGATGTTTTATAACTGCCAATAAGAATAGAGAACCTTACCTTAATATCTATTTTCATTTGATCACTGCCGAATGAAACAACTGTCTATTTCCTTTGTCAATCTTGTATGTTGTATTTTTCATTTATAGTTATTCTCAAAAAAACAGTTTTCCCCATCATCACAAGTAGCTGGATAAATTATCTGTTAACTGTTGTGCACATAATGGCTAATATTCGGGAAGTTTTTCAGCATCAGAGAGCATCCAGAAATACCGTGTATCATTTGTATGGGTATTATTTTCTGGTGCTGAGTAGAACCAAGCCTGCTGAAACATAAATCTACTATTTCCAACTGGATCAAACGATACGAGAAGGATGGATTTTTCTCAAGAAGAAAATATGAGCGGGATTGTTCAAAATTCACTTCCGAAAACCGACAGTGGTTGGTAGATATGTATTTGAGAAATCCAACAACATATCTCCATGAAGCCAAAAACTATTTTCAACAGGAGTTCCACATAAAGATTTCAATTCCATTTATTTGGCGCATTCTAAGTCAAGCTGGATTAACTTTTAAAATAGCTACCGAAGTCTCCATTGCATCGACAAATGATTCCCCCAATCGCTCTCGCTGTTCCGGTAAATCAATACGCATCTTAAGTTGTGCCATTTTGAGGCATAGCTCTTTTTGAACTGTTTCTAAAGCAAAGAATGCCTCCTTAGCAGCTGCAATTCCCTCCCCAAATGCTGCATTGACATTATGAGCGATGACCAATCCTCGTTTGATATGCTGGATTCTTGTGCCGTCATTTGCTTTGAAGAAGTGTTGCAGATGTTCTGGTGGAACAGAATTTTTCATTGATCCTTGTGAATGAGCGGGTGACGATAATATTGCTGATGCCCACATCGTCCAAACAATTTCATACGCATCCCATCGATCTCCATGCTCCTTACGTAGATCGCCAGATAATTCAACCTCAATGCTGATGCTGCTGCACCAGATTTGTCACAATTTGAGGGACCAATCGAATGGTGTTTGACAGAGATGAAGATCTTTCTCGAACTTACTGATAGCGAGTACACGTATAGCAAAACATGGATTTCACAGTAAAATATTCTGAAAATTAGCCACGACGGAAATCCTTACTGAATGTAAAATTTGATAACAGAATGTGTAGTAGATCATAATTTCCAATTTTGTAATGTAAACGATAAAATCGTTGATATTTCCATTCAACATGACTTAATTTTACATGCGTCTAACGGAAACCTTGTTGTGCGAGAACGTGGCTGTCAAAACAAATCAAAACAAATCCCATTCCATTTCATGCAAACCGCAGCTGGCGCTTATTTTATTCATACAAGCATCAATCAAATTGAAATATTCGGATGTTTGTACAGTGGCCCTCATAACGCAGCATTTTATCGCTGAAACTCAATGATTTTATAACATCCCTTCGAGAAATCTGTGATGTATTCAGTATACTGAGTCTCAAACATTCGCGTCTCGAAGAAGTTTCCGTGTCATGTAAATTTAAGTTATCGTTCAGTCTGATGAAGAATAATCAAATCGACAGAACGCTTAACTTGATACTCTTTGGTCGGCTCGCTTTCAAGAAGTTGAAATGCACGAGTGGCTAATGAGATGGCCTCTCACTCTGTGGATTGAAGTTCGATTCCCATGTTGGCCGCATTTTTTTTATTTTCTTATAAAAATATAAATTCGTAAATTACAGCACGTGTAAATTTAAAATAACCTATAACCTTACGTTGCTTAACACGGAGGTCAATTTGTTACATCTACTTGAACGGAAATTTACAGGTTTCGTTCGAACTGTGTTCCTTATTCCTCCAGTTGTGCAGCAAATTGGGTGTTATCTTATCCAGCATAGTGTATTTCCTGTCGTTTCTCATAAAAAATCGCAAATTTGCGGAAATTGCATTCCTCCGGTTCCTCCTTATCTGACTACATCGGAACGGTGCTTCAATCTTCTTGCTGGTGAAACACAACTTCGCGAAGTAAATGAGATTTGGCCAAAATCCAAACTTTGCGCATGAAGTCGTTAATGAACTTTGCTTGTACGTCCCAGTAGGCAATGTGACCCTAAGACGATTGTCACTTGAACTCCCGAAAAAATGCCAACAAGCGGCATCTGTATAACTACGATTCCAATGTAGGTTCTCGAATCTGCTCCTCTTCCAGGCCATCCTCAATAAAATTCAGGTTAGCGTCATCATCCAACATTTCGATGTTTTCGAAAAGGAATTCTTCACTGAAATCGTAATCTATGAAGCTGTCCATTTCTTCCGTGTGCTATTTCATTGCGGGCTCCCTGCAAAAGCACATTAAATTATATAATTGCCTATGAACTAACTTCAATCAAAACGTTATGCTTAAGAATATGCTCTATGTCTGCTGGGGAAACAGAATAGACTAATGAACACCTTTTATTTTTCTTCCCATATTTGCACTTTCAAGCAGAAACAATAATAAACATTAACGTTTTAGGTACGCTAAAGCGTTAAAGACTGTCAAAAAAGTTCAAGGCATATATAAAAGATGAGCGGTGTGCAAATAACACGGCGGCGAAATCGTTACCAAAATTTGAGAACAACGAAATTAATACTAATGACACACTGGTGGTACAAGTACCATGGTACAAGAATCTTGAAATGAGTACACTGAGGAAAATGGACGTACGATTTTCAATAAAACGCCTTAAGGAAATTTGCCACAAGGAATCAGTATGAATTTCAATATGTTGTCTTATGAATGATGATTTTCATTTAAAAAAAAGTGAAGTGCGGCAGACTGGATTCGAACCATAGACGTCGGGGTTTTTATTTTTATTTTTTTTATTTTTTTTTACAAGGGAGAATGCATTTACACACTAACCCAGTACACGTGCATTGTAGTTACCTAACTACCACACGGAAGTGTACTGGAGTGTCGGACTCGACCATACCGGTAATACCGACTAAACTCCCTTGGGCTCCACCATCGTTTCACCCAGGAACTACCTCCCAGTACTACTTCTGGGGGATGGACATCGGGGTCGGGAGGCCGGTATATAGACCACACGCCCATCGACGCTTGGGTATTCGAAGAGGTAATTGCGTATAAGAAGCACTGATGGTGGAATAATCAGTCGAATATTCATAAGGCGCCGGTTATGAATTTCGATAGTCCAGTTCGCTGAGTGTACCATACCAATTATTGTCTTTATTAAAGATAGTCTTGGAATATTTTTTTTGTTCTCTTGTACCATGGTACAAGTACCACAGGTGTGTCCTTAGTATAATATCAATGAAGTCTAAGGATCTGTCTCATTTGGATAATTAAACTGAAATTAAACTTTAAAGTGACATTTCAATAATTATCGAATAACCCTACTCGCAGAGCAAGATTACTATTGACAGATATCGAATCATTTTACATAGTTAATTCAAAAGTACTTATGCTTCTACTTTTTACATCGATGTCTTATTGGAATTGCTGGGTAGCACCAGCCATTATTATGACCGGGTGATTTTCTAATTTTCGAACTGGCACTTGTAAGTTTAATTTTCCAAATGAGACAGACCCTAAGTGGAGAAAAAATCGCAATATAGGGAGAAATCTCCCAGTGCCGGACACATAAGCCGTCTAACAAAAAAACTCGCTAATTATCCGGATTATGTCTACTTGTATACCATATACGCAAAATATGATTATTGATGATTCATACAAACTATGTTTGATCATTCGAACACGTTTTTAGACTACTTATTTTGATAATAAATTTTGGTGAAAAATTTCACGGTTCAGAAATGTGTCTTCGAATACCTGACACTATTGCATCATGTTCAAATATGACCAAGTTCCTTTTACATGAGACATCATTTAGAATAGTTACATTTTTCACTTGCTTTAAGTTGTGGATATTAAAATGTGTTAGTAGAGCTTATTTGACTCTCCAGCTAAATTTCTTACATCCTACGCACCTTTTTCAATGACATCTTTAATTATGGTCCCTGCTTATTTCTGTGGCTTTCTGATACCTTAGCAAAAAGAAACAATTGAAGCAAGTTTAACAAAACGGGTGTAAATAATGGTTATTTGATCACATGAAAAATCTCACTGTACGGACCCGGGGGACAGCTCCCGGAAACAGAAATTGATTTTGCATCGTAACAAATTATGATCGCTATTTAAAATATGACTTATATTGATCATCTCGACATAATTAGAATGATTTAGATTGATTTTAATATTGTTGAAGCAAACCTTCTATAGTTAGGCGAAACTAAGAAATTTTTGGCATTTTTGTTCAGTTTCAAATTTTGCCCAAAGTTTACAACATGAGGATCTGATATTTCATGCAGGTGAAGGACTTTTCAAAAGCTTTCTTTTGTATTGCATAAGATGGTGTAGGGACCTCTGCAAGTTTCGTTTTGAGAAGTGACCTTGTCGGCTGGTCTAATCCTAGGTGTGTATTAAGAGTCCACATCGATTGATCCTCCGGACGGACTTCCATCTGCAGATATGCCTGTGCAAGATGTAATTTGGTAAACTTTTCTCCACCCGCCATATTGGAGAACATTTCGGTTACTGTTGGTAAAGGGTGTTCGTTCACTTATTCACTGTAAGTTTGTAGTCACCACATAGGCGAACTTTGTTGGAGGATTTAATCACCGGAACGACAGGCGTTGCCCACTCACTACGGTTAACCTTTACCAAAACACCTGACTCAACCAAACTGTTGATTTCCTGTTCTACAATGTCTCGAATAGAAAAGGGAAGAGTACAGTCGCATTTGATTCGATTGACCTTTAACCACAACCTCCGTTTCAATTTCACCGAAAGCAGCGATCTTATTACCACAATAACTACGTAGTCGAATGTCAGTTTGCTTTAACGGTAAGTCCTTCAAGTACTTGATTCTGTCAGCATTACTTATTAGAGACACTGGCGATTCACTGTCTACCTCAAATTTTATCAGTGAACCTCCTACTCTTACACTCAAAAAGATTTTTGACAAATCATCATAATCATTTTCTAGCTTACAAATTTCAACAATTTGAATTGCATCATCATTTGAATACTCGGACTCCGAGTTAATGGTATCCTCAACAAGATTCATGAAATGCTTCTTAGGTCTACTCTTTGTTGCGTAACCGTCACCAGAAAATTGCTTGCGTTCGGCGCTGGCGCTGAGACACACTTGCTTTAAATGACCTTTCTTGTGGCAAAGGCCACAGATCTTGTTAATGTGCTCGCACTTATTCGCATAGTGTGCCTCACTACCGCATCGGAAACATACATTTCTTTTAGTAGGGTTAGTTACCTTATTATTAGTGGATGTCATCGATCCCCGTCTCGGTTGAGACCTTTTCCTGCCCGTCAAGTTCACGTCGTGCATCTGCCTATTCAGTGCATCCGCCCCCTCACCTGACGCTTCCATAGCGAGTGCAATTTGCTTCGCTTTGTCGAACGTTATTTTCTTCTCCTCTATCAAGCGTGTCCGAGTACGATCACTCCTCAAACCAAACACCAGTTGGTTTCTTAATCCTTTGGACAGATAGTCACCAAAGTCTTGCTTCCCGTTGCAGGGCCGTAATGTATTCGGTTATGGACTCACCTTCCCGCTGCATACGTTGCCGGAACTTCCAAAGTTCCACCATTTCCAATGGAGCCGGATCGAAATATTCTTCCAGTGCCTTCACGATATCCGCATACGTTTTGTTCTCAGGTTCGGCTGGTGACAAGTTATCACTAGGGTGGTCGGTATTGGCCATTTTTGTCAAATACCGGTTTTCGGTATTTGATGGAGTCAATACCGGTAATACCGGTAGAATACCGGTTTTGTTGAAAATTTCAGGTAGTAAAAGAAAAACTTTTGATTTGGGCTTCTGGATGAAAAACAATATTTGTTGACAAACTTCAAATGCTAAAATCATTGCTTGTTGAGCTGGGCAAAGCGAAACTTAAGTAGACATTACATACTGAGCGACTCATCTCCCAATCCGTATTGGATTTTGTTAGCAATGTTGCCAACTACTGATAATGCCCTCTATGGTTCAACCGAAGTAGGATGTATGGTTCCAAGACCTTCGAAAATCAGTGTTAAATACTTGCCCGTAATCCCTTCCAATTCATAATAGGAGAATTCCTTACGGATTGTATGCAAGGATCCCGGGGTCGACGTATCTGCCACCAGCAACGCAAGTGTTCTTCACAAGTTGTTCTAAAACCAGACAAATATTCATAGAAGCATCTTCTTCGTACCGATCGTCAGGTATGATCGTTGTCTCAGTTTCAACGATCGCATCAGGAATGATTAGACGCTTCAAGATCCCATAAGCATAATCAAAGTAGCTCAGGATGCCTTGAAGAAAATGCAAAAATCGTTGTGATTAATTGCTTTTCGGCCGAATTATTCAAAAAAGCAAAAAGATCGGCGTATTTGGATCGTCTCTCTTGGATTCATTCTACAAAAGCATCGAAATAGTGGCGGAAATATCTGTTACTTGATTTGATAATAGTTCCAACGTAAATTGGAACGCCACGTCGGCTTCATATAGAGTGAAAAACTCACAGAGCAGTAGTTGTATTGCGGATCTTTTCAAAATTTTCCGTTTCACGGATTCCGTAAAGTTCTTCCGCAGCTGTCAAAGTTCTACCGCAAGCCTGAAAATCTTCAATACACTGAAACAAAAATCAGATATTTGGCGTTGTCATCGTAGAATGCCATGCCAAGCAGCAGAGAAAAAGTATGAAGTGACAGCTGCGCAAGTTTAAAAATTGAAACGGGAAGCGGAAAGTTTCTCTGGAACAGCAATACAACAGCTTGAACATGTTCGAGGGCTTGAAGTATTTCAGCGTGCCTTGGCGTCAGCCACTAATTAAAATGCTTTTCCGAATTCAGGACGTTTTTCATAGGTAATCTACGGAAAAGAACTACTACGTCTCGTACCGTTTTCAAAATTTCATACATTGCGAGAAAATTCTGGACGACATCAACAATGCTGAATTGAAATGAATGAAATGAGTTTGAAATGAATGAAATGTTCAATGAAAATTGAACAAAAAGTCAGATTTTTTATACTGACAGCAAAACTTTCAATACCGAAAATACCGGTATTTTCCGTCTCTAATACCGGTATTTTCGGTACCCAAAATTGGCCGGTAATACCGGTATTACCGGTTTCGGTACTACCGGTTAGACCACCCTAGTTATCACAGAGTACGTCGTATGTTTCCGCTCCCATGTAGTGGAGCAACATGTTTTTCTTCTTGTTATCGGGTATTCCAAAGATCTCCCAAGCGCCTTCCAGTCTTTTAACCCAGCGCGACCAATTTGTTTTGCTTCTGTCAAAAGGTTTGAATGCGAAAGTGGGCGGGCATGCTGGTATTTGGGTTGCTACACCGGAGGTTTTTCCTTGGTCCGGCATTGTTGATAACAGAAGAATGGTTGAAAATCCGAAGAAAATATGCACACATAACCTTATGCAGCACCGCCGTCGACGTTATTTTTTTTTTAATATTATTTCAGACTAAGGCCGAAGTGGCCTGTGCGGTATGTAAGAGTCTTCTCCATTCGGCTCGGTCCATGGCAACACGTCGCCAGCCACGCAGTCTACGGAGGGTCCGCAAGTCATCTTCCACCTGATCAATCCACCTTGCCCGCTGCGCACCTCGCCTTCTTGTGCCCGTCGGATCGTTGTCGAGAACCATTTTCACCGGGTTATTGTCCGACATTCTGGCTACGTGCCCGGCCCACCGCAGTCGTCCGATTTTCGCGGTGTGAACGATGGATGGTTCTCCCAACAGCTGATGCAACTCGTGGTTCATTCGCCTCCTCCATGTACCGTCCGCCATCTGCACCCCACCATAGATGGTACGCAGCACTTTCCTTTCGAAAACTCCGAGTGCGCGTTGATCCTCCACGAGAATCGTCCAGGTCTCTCGTGTCCGTAGAGGACTACCGGTCTAATGAGCGTTTTGTAGATGGTCAGTTTGGTACGGCGGCGTACTCTATTCGATCGAAGCGTCTTGCGGAGTCCAAAGTATGCACGATTTCCAGCCACTATACGCCTCCGAATTTCTCTGCTGGTATCATTTTCGGCAGTCACCAGTGAGCCCAAGTACACAAATTCTTCTACCACCTCGATTTCATCACCACCGATGCCAACTCGCGGTGGGTGGCTCACATTGTCTTCTCTTGAACCTCTTCCTATCATGTACTTCGTCTTCGACGTGTTGATGACTAGTCCGATCCGCTTGGCTTCCCTCTTCAGTCTACCGCCGTCGACGTCCCGACCAGAAATGCAGTGTAGATGTGTGCGTTTCGCGCAGTCTTCCAGCTTTTCCCCTTTGCAGAACGCTACACAGACACTTTACGAATGCGCCGAACAATGCGCGGAATTCGCAATCCACTCGTCGTCGTGGAAGAAAAAAATGATCGCGTCTGCCCGGTGTAAAGCGAATGAAGGAGATAATGCCTTCTGTGAATAAACTAGTCTATCCGGTATAAGGGCCGATGCCCACGTAGCGTTTTTTCAACGCTGCGTGCACGTGGCGTTGAAAAAACGCAGGTGTGCATCGGTGCAGCGACGCTGCGTTACCGCTTTTTCCCGATGCACACATGCGTCCTTTTAAGGTCTGAGGGAAGCTCTCTCGCGGTAGAGCGCTATTTTCGTACTAAAATGTCTATAACTCGAAATTGGGAACGAATTTCGCTTATCCCAACTGACAATCTCTTTGAAATTTATCAAGGAATGTTCCTACAAAATTTCATGGACCTACTATTTCCCAAATTTGAATTAACCTTAGTAAGATGTTGGGGTCAATATGACCCAAAACGAAACTTCAAAGTAGAATAACTTTTTACCTGATAATCCGATCGTTCTGAAATTTCTTGACTTTTAATATTTTGTGGAAATGAAGCATCTGACATGAAAAAGTATTATAAGGTGCAACAGGAACGACCCACAAAAAAGTTACGAATAAGATGTTAGGGTCATATTGACCCAGAAATGTAAATGCTTATAAAACAGTCAAATTATAACCTGAATTACAAAGTTTATATACCGTTCTAAAGATAAACTCATCAATTTTGTGGCTATGTGGTGATATGCTGGTTCTGGAGACAATGGCCACCGGGAAACGACTTCCACGGGGACCTTGTCGGTCATATAAGGGGAGCATAAAAATCGCTCCATATATGCCATTCGATCGCTAATTCTTCATATATTTTCTTAAAACGGTAATGTATGGTCCATGAGAGGGCTTCCGACGAAAGTGGCCACTCCTGGTACATGCAAGGTGCCCCCGGGGAACCCGCAGGAGGGGACATTTCCTTTTTAGCACCAAAATATACCGTGCGGCGGCTCTATCGTCATGATTTTCCACAAAATAGATGATAATGTCCTTGAAATCGATAAAAGACCACATTGGCCACTCCTGGTACATGCAAGGTGCCCCCGGGGAACCCGCAGGAGGGGACATTTCCGTTTTAGCACCAAAATATGCCGTGCGGCGGCTCTTTTGTCATGATTTTCCACCAAACAGATGGTTATGCGCTTGAAATCGATAAATGACCACATTGGCCACTCCTGGTGCATGCGAGGCGCGCCGGGGAACCCGCAGGAGGGGACATTTCCGTTTTAGCATCAAAATATGCCGTGCGGCGGCTCTTTTGCCATGATTTTCCACCAATCAGATGGTTATGCGCTTGAAATCGATAAGTGACCACATTGGCCACTCCTGGTACATGCAAGGTGCCCCCGGGGAATCCGCAGGAGGGGACATTTCCGTTGTAGCACCAAAATATACCGTGCGGCGGCTCTGTCGTCATGATTCTCCACCAAATAGATGATAATGCGCTTGAAATCGATAAAATACCACATTGGGCACTCCTGGTACATGCAAGGTGCCCCCGGGGAACCCGCAGGAGGGGACATTTCCGTTTTAGCACCAAAATATGCCGTGCGGCGGCTCTTTTGTCATGATTTTCCACCAAACAGATGGTTATGCGCTTGAAATCGATAAATGACCACATTGGCCACTCCTGGTGCATGCAAGGCGCGCCGGGGAACCCGCAGGAGGGGACATTTCCGTTTTAGCATCAAAATATGCCGTGCGGCGGCTCTTTTGTCATGATTTTCCAACAAAAAGATGGTTATGCGCTTGAAATCGATAAATGACCACATTGGCCACTCCTGGTACATGCAAGGTGCCCCCGGGGAACCCGCAGGAGGGGACATTCCCGTTTTAGCACCAAATATACCGTGCGGTAGCTCTGTCGTCATGATTTTCCACAAAATAGATGATAATGCGCTTGAAATCGATGAAAGACCACATTGACCACTCCTGGTACATACAAGGTGCCCCCGTGGAACCCGCAGGAGGGGACATTTCCGTTTTAGCACCAAAATATGCCGTGCGGCGGCTCTTTTGTCATGATGCTCCACAAAATATATGATATTGCGCTTGAAATCGATAAAAGACCACATTGGCCACTCCTGGTACATGCAAGGTGCCCCCGGGGAACCCGCAGGAGGGGACATTTCCGTTTTAGCACCAAATATGCCGTGCGGCGGCTCTTTTGTCATGATTTTCCACCAAAAAGATGGTTATGCGCTTGAAATCGATAAATGACCACATTGGCCACTTCTGGTACAAGCAAGGTGCCTCCGGGTATTCCGTATGAGAGGACATTTCCGTTTTAGCACCAAAATATGCCGTACGGCGTCTCTTTCGTCATGATTTTCCACAAAATAGATGATTATGCGCTTGAAATCGATAAGTGACCACATTGGCAACGCCTGGAACCTATGAGGGGGCCCCAGGGAACCCTTAGAAGGGGACATTTCCATTTTTACACCAATATAAGCCGTGCGGCGGCTCTTTTGATGTTTTCCCATCGAACAGATGGACGTGCGCTCGAAATCGATAAGTGACCACATTGGCTACATTTGAAACCTATGAGGCTCCCTCGGAGAACACGTAGAAGATGGCATTTCCATTTTTACACCAACATATGTCATGCGGCGGCTTTTTCGTCGTGATTTTCCTCCAAATAGGTGCCCTTGAAATCGATTATTGACATATTGTCCACCCTTAGAACCTATGAGGTGCCCCCGGGAGCCCGTAGAAGAGTACATTTCCATTTTAACACCAAAATATGCCGTGCGGTGGCTCTTTCTTTGTTATTTTCTACCAAACAGATGGTCATGTGCTTGGAGTTGATTAGTGATATTGTTTACTCTTGGAACCTTTGAGATGCCCTGCGAACCCGTAGGAGAGGACATTTTCATGGTTATATCAAATGTACTGTGCCGCTTGCGGCAGCTCTATCTACGTCTAACATTGTCTACCCTGGCCACAAGTCTTCAAAAAGTTGGTTATGCGCTTGAAATTGTTCTTCATTTGAAATTGAGTATACTGAGTCAAATTAAAAAATAGTTTCTGGGCTACTGTGATGATTCCTTCGAACAGCTCTCCAAGGATTTACTATTCCGCATCTCGATATTACCTTTAGTCGATGGTCCCTTCAATATCGACTCATAGAAGTTTGAGGTTTTCACCGATCGCCGTGGACAATGATATGACCTATTTGATAGAAAAAAAAAACAAGATTAATCTCACCTGTCATAAGACGAGTTTATACAATCCCATTGAATTCCACCAATTAATTGTATCTTGACAGATACGTATTTCGACCTCAAAAGTAAGGCCGTCTTCAGTGTCTCGTACTTGACTCGTACGAGACACTGAAGACGGCCTTACTTTTGAGGTCGAAATA
Organism: Armigeres subalbatus; assembly: GCF_024139115.2. NCBI lineage: Eukaryota > Metazoa > Arthropoda > Insecta > Diptera > Culicidae > Armigeres > Armigeres subalbatus. Next base: position 320,173,314 of record NC_085140.1, read on the forward strand.
CGTATCTGTCAAGATACAATTAATTGGTGGAATTCAATGGGATTGTATAAACTCGTCTTATGACAGGTGAAAACATTCCACTAAAAAGCTCAAAATAATTTTCTTATCAAGATTAATCTACCCTAGTGGTGATGGTGCCTTTATCGTTCGTTCAAAAGGGTTGAGAAATATATAAGAAAAGGCTAATATAACACTAATAGGTAGATAGCTCTTATTTTTCATATTTGTTTATTTGCATTCTAAAACTTTCTGCTGAACGCAACTTATTGCAAGCCAATCGGATGAGCATAAGTGCCAGAAAAGTGATTTTCCCATGTAGCTGCTGAAATTAATATTTTGGCCATAACTTCGGAGCCCATAGTCCGATCTGGCTAATTTTCAATAGGAAACAATAGGGCAGGATTTTCGTCGAATGCTATTTACTGCGAGCAATTCGGTTGAGGAAAAGTTCCTCAAAAGTGAGTTAGATATTGTGTGCACAGACACTTTCAATGAATTCTTCAAGGCACTCCACAATTACCGAAATTGGGCCTGGGGTTCCCCCGGGTTGATATTAGATTTCAAGAGCATTACCAACTATTTGATGGAAAATTATAGTGAAAGAGCCGCTGCACGGCATGTCTTTAAGGGCCGATGTCCACGTAAAGTTTTTTCACGCTGCTTGCACGCCGCGTTCACGCAAGGTACCCAGCATCAAATGGAGTAATGCACACGTAAACGTGTGCACGACTATATTTGATGCCGGATACCTTGCGTGGACGCGGCGTGCACGCAGCTTGAAAACACGCTACGTGGGCATCGGCTCTAAGTAACAGTAAGAGTAAGAACGGAAATGTCCTCTCCTATGAGCTCCACGGCGGTACTTCATAGGTTCCAAAATGGAAAATGTGGTCACTTATTCATTTCGGTATAAAAACGAAAATGTCACCATCTACGGGTTCCCCGTGGGCATCTCATTGGTTCCAAGAGTGGCCAATGTGGTCACTTATCGATTTCAAGCGCATAATCATCTATTTTGTGGAAAATCATGATGAAAGAGCCGCAGCACCGCACATTTTGGTGCCAGAACGGAAATGTCCTCTCCTACGGGTTCCCCGGGGGCACCTTGCATATACAAGGAGTGGCCAATGTGATCATTTATCGATTTCAAGCGCATGACCATCTGTTTGGTGGAAAATCATGATAAAAGAGCCGCCACACGACATATTTTGGTGTTAAAACGGAAATGTCCCCTTTTACGGGTTTCCCGAGGGCACCTCATAGGCTCCAAGAGTGGCCAATGTGGCCAATGTGGCCAATTATCGATTTCGAGCGCAATATCATCTATTTTGTGGAAAATCATGACATATTTTGGAGTTTAAACGGAAATGTTCCTTTCTACGGGTTCCCCAAGGGCACCTCATAGGTTCCAAGAGTGGCCAATGTGGTCAATTATCGATTTCGAGCACATAATCATCTATTTTGTGGAAAATCATGACGAAAGAGCTATCGCACGACATATTTTGGTGTTCAAACGGAAATGTCCCCTTTTACGGGTTCCACGGGGGCACCTCATAGGCTCCAAGAGTGGCCAATGTGGTCACTTAGCGATTTCAAGCGCATTATCATATATTTTGTGGAAAATCATGACGACCAGGGTTCATAATGCTCACTCAATCTCAGGAGCACATGATTTTCCCTCACGAAAGTTTTCGGGGAGAAATCGCTTTTCGGGAAAGAAAAATAGCCTGGAGAGTGATAACAATTTTTCGCTCACTTCGATTGCCGCTAAACGTTGGTTTGCTCTTTTTCTTTCACATTCGAGTCTTTTCGTGGCATCATCAATGCAAATGGTAGTAGCTTATGTGGAACAAATAACTTGACGCTTTCATACAGATAGCGTGGTGGTGTGGCTAAAGTAAGCGCATCCCCACAGCTATTATTGTTACTATTCTGGGTTTGAATCCCGGCGCGGTCATACAATTTTGTAATTGTTCTGCGATAATTCTCGCGAAAAGTGAGTGAGAGATGAAAGTAAGGCAACGAAAAAGGATTTTCAACTAATAGGCAAGATTTTCGTTCATCTTAAATGCTAATTCTAGAGAAAAGACTCATGGGTGAAAGATGATCCTCAACATAAACAACGAAACAAGATTTTCCCTTGGCCCGAAAAACGCTTGCTTTGGTCTCATTGAAACGAAAAGTCGAAACCCTGATGACGACAGAGCCGCCGCACGGTATATTTTGGTGCTAAAACGGAAATTTCCCTTCCTGCGGGTTCCCCGGGGCACCTTGCATGTACCAGGAGTGGCCAATGTGGTCACTTATCGATTTCAAGCACATAACCATCTGTTTGGTGGAAAATCATGACGAAAGAGTTGCCGCACGGCATAGTTTGGTGCTAAAACGGAAATGTCCCCTCCTGCGGGTTCCCCGGGGGCACCTTGCATGTACCAGGAGTGGCCACTTTCGTCGGAAGCCCTCTCATGGACCATACATTACCGTTTTAAGAGAATCTATGAAGAATTAGCGATCGAATGGCATATATGGAGCGATTTTTATGTTCTCCTTATATGACCGACAAGGTCCCCGTGGAAGTCGTTTCCCGGTGGCCATTGTCTCCAGAACCAGCATATCACCACATAGCCACAAAATTGATGAGTTTATCTTTCGAATGGTATATAAACTTTGCAATTCGGTTAAAATTTGACTGTTTTATAAGCATTTACATTTCTGGGTCAATATGACCCCAACATCTTATTCGTAAGTTTTTTCTAATATCCGAAGAAGGTTAAGCTCTAAATACTGAACTATTATAGAACTGAAATTTCCGCTTCTCAGTACCTCTCTCCGATGATTTGAGGCACAAAGGAACCGAATTTCGCAAAACCTAACTGACAAAAGTTTTGAATTTTTCCATCGATCATTTTGATGTAATAAAAAATATATGTCATAAATTTTGCAGGAAGCTCTTTTTACTTCAACCAAGTTTTATAAATTCCATACAAAAGTTACCATTTCGGGAGAGCAGCCAACAGCATATTTTCTTGAGGCGCACGGCAGGAAACGAGCGATAAGAGCGGTAGAAAGACTGTCAACTTTGTATCTAGCGTGACACTAGAAAAAAGCGTATTCCTATTTGTGAACACGAGGATACCAAATATATTAATTGAAATCAAATATAGGAATGATATCAGATAAACAATTGAAAATAAATAAGACAAATAAGACAAATAAAACAAATAAGCAAAATAAAACAAATAAGACAAATAAGACAAATAAAGCAAATAAGACAAATAGGAAAAATAAGAAAAACAAGACAAATTCCTACGGAAGTCCCTCCAGGTATTCCTCCAGAAGTTCCTCCGGGAATTTCTCCGGAAGTTCCTCCAGGAATTCCTCCGGAAGTTCCTCCAGGAATTCCTCCGGAAGTTCCTCCAGGAATTCCTCCGGAAGTTCCTCCAGGAATTCCTCCGGAAGTTCCTCCAGGAATTCCCCCGGAAGTTCCTCCAGGAATTCCCCCGGAAGTTCCTCCAGGAATTCCTCCGGAAGTTCCTCCAGGAATTCCTTCGGAAGTTCCTCCAAGAATTCCTTCGGAAGTTCCTCCAGGAATTCCTTCAGAAGTTCCTCCAGGAATTACTTCGGAAATTCCTCCAGGAATTCTTCCGGAAGTTTTTCCAGGAATTGCTTCGGTAGTTCCTCCAGTAAATCCTACAGGAATTCTTCCGAAATTATCTGCAAGAATTTCTCCTGAAGTTCTTTCGAGAATTCCCCCAAAAGTTCCTTCGGGAATTCCTCCAGAACTTCCTTCGGAAATTCCTCCAGAATTTCTTTCGGGATTTCCTCCGGAATTTCTTTCGGGAATTCATCCGGAAGTTCCTTCGGGAATTCCTCCGGAAGTTCCTTCGGGAATTCCTCCGGAAGTTCCTTCGGGAATTCCTCGGGAGGTTCCTACAGGAATTCCTCCGGAAGTTCCTTCGGGAATTCCTCCGGAAGTTCCTCCGGGAATTCCTCCGGAAGTTCCTTCGGGAATTCCTTCGGAAGTTCCTTCAAAAGTTTCTCTGGAAACTTCCAAAGGAATTCCCGGAGGAACTTCCAGATGAATTTTCGGAGGAACTTCCGGAGGAATTTCCGGTGGAACTTCCAGAGGAATTCCCGGAGGAACTTCCGAAGGAATTCCCGGAGGAACTTCTGGAAGAACTTCCGGAGGAATTCCTGGAGGAACTTCCGAAGGAATTCCTGGAGGAAATTCCGAAGGAATTCCTGGAGGAACTTCTGAAGGAATTCCTGGAGGAACTTCCGAAGGAACTTCCGAAGGAACTTCCGAAGGAACTTCCGAAGGAACTTCCGAAGGAACTTCCGAAGGAATTCCTGGAGGAACTTCCGAAGGAATTCCTGGAGGAACTTCCGAAGGATTTGCTGGAGGAACTTCCGAAGTAATTCCTGGAGGAACTTCCGAAGGAATTCCTGGAGAAACTTCCGAAGGAATTCCTGGAGAAACTTCGGAAGGAATTCCTGGAGGCACTTACGAAGGATTTCTTGGAGGAACTTCCGAAGGAATTCCTCGAGGAACTTTCGAAGACATTTCCTGGAGGAACTTCCGGAGGAATTGCTGGAGGAGCTTTCGTACGAATCCCTGGAGGAACTTACTTTATTTTTCTTCTTAGTCTTACTTGTTTTATTTGACTTATTTGTTTTATTTGTCTTATTTATCTTATTTGTCTTACTTACACCAGCACCATTGTTATCACCCAAATACTTTTCAAAGCTTGTGTGGAATCCTTGTACAGAAATCCTCTCACGATATTTTCTAATGTTGTTCTAGAAAAGGCTCATGTTTTCATTTTCCAAAACCAGCTGGAATTTGTTTATTTTGATTTCCTCATTGCGTGATTGGTCGGCGCTGCTGCTGTTCTCTCGCCGAACCACTACATGAGTGATATATTTCTTCCCCATTGTTGCCAATTCCTTTTGTTCTCCGTTTACGGCAAATTCTCAAGCAATTGTAAAATGCATAATGATGAAATAATTTTGGCGACACTGACAGCGTCATTCTGGCGCGCTGAATTGGGCAATTTTCTCTCTCAGAGAGTGCTACCACGTGTTTTTTTTAACGGAAAACCCTTCCCTCAGACCTTAACGCCGTGTGCACGCAGCGTTGAAAAGACGCTACGTGGGCATCGGGCCTAAGGCGTCTCGACAGAGACTGTCTGCCCGCAATAAGGAATGAAGAGGAGATAATTCGTTAACTAGAGGAATGCGCTTACCATGTATAATAAAGGATTTATATGGTGCAGTTATATGTTTCAAAACTGTTGCTATACAAAAACCACAATTATCTAAGCAAATGCTAATTTGCTTAATAAAACATTCTGAAAAACGGCATTCCGCCAAAGGTCATTCTGAAAAAATATAAATATAATGCTTTTCGATATTATACATTGAATACATATTGCTTAAGGTGATTAAAGAAAGAAGCCAGAAATCGGCCATTTTGTAATAACGCGTATGGGGCTGAAATAATGGTAGATCGTTTGCTTAGTTATGCTGAACAATCATAATTTGAGTTTCGGCACTGTACGAAAACTATTCCGCCAGATTTGGGCTTTTTGAAATGTATGTAGATAAACGTGTGGTGAATTTGAAATTCACCACGGGCTTCATTCTATAATCACCTTAAGAAGGGATATTATATATTTTTCCTTATTCTGGCCAAATTCGCCTGCATCAAAATAACGCCTGATTCATCGAATTTAGCATACCGTTCGTTGTAGCCCCAAATATCGAGCCTTGCCATATTTTTTTTGCCGTACGGAAGAAACTATTATCACTTAGATTCTACATCTAGCGGTCAAGAAGGGCGAGAAAAAGGACCAAATATTCATCCTTGTGACGATTATTTTTTCGGTGTCGCGATGAAGCTCTATTCCACAACATACAAATATTCTAATTTTCTGTTAAAGAGCTACTATTCAACACCATTTTTGGAAAATGTTGCATACGTCACTTTTTCAGATTACGCCAGTGATGACGACACACCGTTTCTGATAACCATTGAACCCGAGATGGCACCATGCCTGGCGGTTACCAGATCAGAGTGCGAAGCAGACCCCAGCGTTATCAGAAGAAAGAGAAATTTAGGAATAGAAGTACAAAATAACGTTAGATCCGATAGAATTTTCTGGCTTCATTTATGTACAGTCAAACCTCCATGAGTCGAAGTTCTATGACTCGATATCGACTCATGAAAGCCACATGCCACATTAAAAATAAATTCTGGGTTACTATGCTGGTCCTTCAAAGAGCTTACCAAAGATTTGCTACTCCTCATCTCAATATTTCCATGAGTGGTCCCTTCAATATCAACTCATGGAGGTTTAACTGTATTTACTTTTCTCCTTTATCGCGTTCGGAAATATAAATTGAAATTCGATCCTACATCGAATGTCATACGACAAATACTTAAGCTAATAACTAGTTTGATTCCTTCCAAAGTTCCCTAAGAAGTTTGAGGTGTAGGAAGCCTAATTTGTTTTGTAGTTTTATGTTGGCCTTTTGTACCGGAAATTCCGGGTTTCGGAACCTGTTCCGTGGCCATAGCACGGCCAGCTATTCCCAACCAAAAAACTAAGACGTTTTCTAGATTACTCATGAAATTCTGAGAAGATTGAGGTGTCGGAGGACTTATTTGTTTTGTACCGGAAATTCCGCGTTTCCGGGACCGTTTCTGTGGTCATGGCATGATCAGTTTCACCCACCAAGAAACTATGGCGGCTTTTAACTTACTCGTGAGATTCTGTGAAGTTTGAGGGGTCAGAAGACCGATTTATTCCGTAGTTCTATGTAGGCCAGGCCTTTTATACCAGATATTCCGGGTTTCCGGAACCTGATCAGTGGTCATCCGGATACCAGTTCATATCTATTGGGATATTGTTGTCAACCATTAACATTGACCATTAATTACTTATACTGAAACACCTGTTATGACGCTCAACATTTCAAAATACGGAACATTTGTTGAACAAAATGACTTATGCCACACTTCAAAACTCCCCCTCTAAAAGAGGGAGGGTTATCCTGAGCATTTTACCCGTCTATTTTCTGTAACTACTATTCCCATTGGCGTAACTAATGAAAAATTCTAGGTGGGGCTAACTTTTTTTTTAAACTTTTCTAATTTACAACAAATAAGACAGAAAGTTTACCATTTTTGCTCGATTCAACTGATGTATATTGTTGGTCTACTAGATATCAATGGACGACTTAAATATTTCAAATGATGTTCATCGACGCTCAGCCCTGTTTCAAAAATCTAGAAATCTCGTAGGATTCCCAAAATTCTTGATAGGTTCAAAAAACCATAGGTGTTGCGCTCGCCGTAAATAGAATGTGAAGCACGATCCTGATTTTCAAAGGTTTTTTTTAGTTGCTTCGAACCCAGAATACATTATAAATTAAATATTAGTAATCCAAACTCTTATCGGCAGCTTTCAATTCAGTGGCCTGACAATTCAAAGTTCAAAAACTTGAGCGAATTGATTCAACTTGCTGTAGTGTTTCGAAGAGAGAGATTGGATAATGAAGATAATCCTTTCTCTGCATTTACCCCTGTATATAATCAGTGGACTAGATATGTGCAATACTTATACAAAGTTACAAATTTTCTAGGGGGGGCTAGCCAGATCCTAGGTGGGGCTATAGCCCCCCTGTAGTTACGCCAATGACTATTCCTCTTTGTAACAGTTGAAACTTGCATTTTAGTTGAAAACTGACCGAGTACGAGCTGTTTTGAGTTGTCAAGATTCGTCCCGACAGTTTGAGGGCTAAATCACGTACTCCACACATTCCAGTGGCTTGTGAATAATCACGGATATTTTCGACAGAAATTATTTAACTTCACTGTCTCGGGACAAGGGACCCGGTGGGTACTGCAAACTCATTGTAAATTGATTTAAGAATTGATAATGGAGAAGGAGACATTTCTGAGGAATGCTCTGAGCTAGATTTCGCTTTAGAATCACGTTTCCAAAATTATTATGGAAAATATTATCTCAGTCATCATGTAAAAAATTAAAGATTTTTAAAATAATTTTGTTCATTCGAATAATTGTTCCTTCTACATTTTATCTATTCGACCACTTGTCTCTTCGACCTTTTGTTCTTCGATCTTTTCGATCCACAGCCCACCCTAGAATGCTTCTATCCGTAACGCTGGGTAAATACCTTTACGTGGTGTGTTGCAGTTACATTGACAATAACAGACAAATCCTAACCGAAACAATGCCTTCCCCATTATCAAACTCCATAATACTTATAAGATTGTTGTTGATTCGGAGGCCTTTTGTCAAGTTAGTACATATCATCGACACTTCCTTGCCCTCCAAGTTTCGGTTGAAATCAAGGACTGCATTCGCTTTGATTTCTGATAGCAATCTCGATAGAGATTTCAAAGGAAACAGTATTGCTGGTGTTCAATCTACGAAGTACATCGTAACTATTAGAACTTTTCATGTTTTCAAAAAGCATCAAAAATTCAGCCGGTCAGACCAGAATCACAATTCTTATGATAAAATGAGCCTCCTGTCAAATTTTCAGCTTATTCGGATAAAATTTCGAGGGGGCTCAAGTCATTTTAGTGTTTTTGGGCTATTTTCAATTCTGAAAAAAAACCTAACAAGATATATGAACGCTGAAAACCATCGCAACAACCTCTATGTAAAAGCCTTTGGTGTGCTCTACAAGTCTTGTGAACATTGCGATTCGTTCCATTCACGTTTTGACCATGTTAAAGTTATTTCCAAGCTTTTAGGTTCATAAAAACACTGTTTCCTCAAAAAATCGTTCTACAAAATTCATGAATTTATTACAAATCATTACGTATATAGTATATTATTATTATTCTTCGTTTTTCCATTGATATTTGAGTAATAAATGCATTGATATTTGAGTAATAAATTGCCAATGTGCGATTTACCTCTAAAATCTTAAAAATCAGAACATTTGTCATAAACTTGCACGTTGGGATTTCTTCAAACAAGTTGTTCGAATAAAGAAGCTTTGATTTCACTTGTTACTACGATGCACTCAATTGTAAAAGCATATAAACATATGGTGAAATGAAGTCGTTTGTTGTAAGCATATGATTTGATTTATGTTTCGTTCAAATAACTTGTTTGAGGACATCCTAGCGTGCAAATAAAAAAATAAAAAATTATAATAATTACCTATGTCAGTGATCCCCAAAGTGCGGCCCTCCAAGCCTTTTCCTGCGGCCCGCGTAGGGTTTCAGAGAATATACTACATGTGTCCCATTGTTGAGCATTACATGACAAGAGAAGCTTTTCATTATGTACATTTTTGCGTTGCATTTGAGGATTCTGTAAGTTTGAAATACTAACCCAAGTAACATTTTAAGTTTTATTACGCTCTTGAAGAACATAATTTACTCTACAAGAGTGATTTAATACCATCATAAAACCAAAATGTTACTAAGGAAGTTGTCGAAGCACCATATAAAAAGGCATGAATCGTGTTATAATCATGAATAATGAAAATCATCACTTCATAAATATTATGTAGGCCAAATATACTTCGATGGTATTGTCCCGGGCTTTAAAAATAGCATATGTCTGTTTTTTCATAGATTTAAACGAGTTCAACGTTGAACTTCATGTAAGAATAATGTTGCCTTACACTGGCACTGTTTCATTTTATTCCTAAAACAAGCTAGGGCTCGGCGAAATTTAACTAAAAAGTTACTAGAAAGGAAGTTACTCCAGGAAAAACCCGTTGGCTATCAACTATCATGTCAACTAACTTAAACCTACGGAAAATATAGAACGAAATCAAGATTTTTTGTTCAAGCTCCAATATTGATGAAGAAAATGTTTCAGAAAATGCAATTGATAGGAAAACTTGAAAGCAAGTTTCAGAATGCAGATTTACTCGATTTCTATTCAACACTGCTGGCATGTTTACCTAGCTTTAAAAACACTTTTGAAACATGGACATAATTCCGAAAAATAAATGCATAAGGTCATATGATCATTAGGAAACATAATTTAGAATACTTTCTGTACTGAACCGAAAAGACGGTGTTGCAAAATTATTTTCTCTTGTCAGGTCATGAAGAGCAAAAACAGTAATATCGACTCATAGTCAGCTACGGCGATAAAACCTGCAGAATTAAATGTTCTTACAAGTTTGTCATTTGAAAAAAATCACAAGAATAACATATATTGTTGGAATTTCATTCATATTCAAAATTGTGTACTATGCTTTAAAATTCAGTTTGAAATAAAAAACAAATATTGAAAATATACTGCGGCCCGCTGCAACAGTTCAAAATTGCAATGCGGCCCTCGATAATAAGCATGCTGGGGACCACTGACCTATGTGATACGTTATTACCATAATCATGGGTATGACAATTCTTTGACTGTCGCACCCAAGAACATTCATGTGTAGAACATGTCCTAATTGTCCTTCCCACTTCTGGCGCCACTGGTCGTGTCGATCGACTGTTTATATAGATTTGAGCCACCAAAAACGAGAGTTGAGGACCAGAAAGGGTCTGTTCACAAATTACATAACGCAAAAATCCGAGTTTTTGACCCCCTCCCTCCCCCTCGTAACAAAAAGTAAAATTTTTGGTACCCCCTCCCTCCCCATGTAACGCGTAACTGTGAAAATTTTAAAGGCAGATTTTTTTTTCTTCGATGAAGAATTTGGGGAAAAAGATGATCGCAGAATTTGGGTTTTGGTATTTTTTAAACACTGTTTGCCCTCCCTATGATCAAAAATCAAGGATTTTAAAAATGCAGCGAGTAGAAACGAAAATAGAATTTGCGATCATAACCAATTACATAGATTAGCGGAACTGTGATGTCAAGAAATGCAATATTTGCTTGGTAATTTTACGCATATCAGTCCCGCTATGTCAGCATGCTTGATTTCCATAATAACTAATGTTCGATAACGATAAACAGCAATTACTTCAATCAGTGATTAAAAAAAAGACATCAAATATCGCGTTATGCGTAACATTTGGTAGAACCCACCCCCTCCCCCACCTTTTTGTGTAACAAAGTATAACGCAAGTTGGACATCCCCCTCCCCGCGTTACGTAATTTGTGAACAGACACCCAAAGAGTATTTGATAGATTTTATAGTGTAAATCATTGTACTTACATTCCTATACAAACTAACTTGTGATTCTGACGGAAACATCATGGTCGATGTCGAATCATGCAAAATCACATCAATTACTTAGTCGCTAAGGTACCTCCAAAAAATGAACTAATCAATTAATAAAGTGTATTTTTTTCTGCGTAAAGCATCGTACTCAATCAAACACTAGAATCAATTATAGGCCTACGTTGCGCAACAAACCAGAATTGCATAATCGTCCCAACGAGTTCATCATTCCAGCATGAAGACGGGTACATACTCCACATTTTTCTTTCTTTACCCGCATTACGAACAAAAACCATGACTGCCCTCTTATGACCCCTAATAAGGCATTGGAAATAAATCCACACTCAATTACCTTTGACAGCTCGGTAGCTCGAACATGTCACACGTACCTAGTTACCTCTCTGCAGTCCACATGTACCAAACTAGCTATAATTTAGCCGCGGAGAAAAAAAGAAAATCAGGTGAAATGAAAACCAACAATTTCATGCCGTATCCAACCGCGCACGAAAATCCGTCCCCTTTTCTAGTACGAATATGGAGCACCAGTAAAAAACACATCTTGCCGCAGAATCTTTGTCCATCCCGCATGTCTCAAGTTGGACACCGAAAAGCAAAAAAAAAGATCGAACTGAATTTTCCGATCATTTCATGCTCACAATGTGTTCGTGCCTCCACAGTGGCTTCTGAATCTCGAGAAATATGGGAAGGTCTTCTACACCCGTTTACCTACATACAATTCGTGCATCGCCAAAACAGTGGCGGTCTGTGAGAAGCTTTCCAAAAAGAAAGCGAAACTCTGACTTGCAATGCCCGACGTACACGAAAAAAGAAGCATTCAAATGAGCCAGCGCAGCGCAAGTGAATCGCGCAATTGGAGTAACGAGTCTCTCATAGGCAATCCCGGCCAGCAGACGCGGAGTCTACACTGTCTTTGCGCAAACTTTGGCGCAAACGGTAGTTAAAAGGAAGCCACTTTTTTTACTGCGATCATCGCCTTTATGTCGGGCCAAGAGCAGGTACCACGTTTCTAAGGGTTTGCAAATAGACAGGTTGAAGACAGACGATACAGTGCGAAATTGTACGGGAAGTTGCGTTTTTTTGGTGGCATCATAAGTGGTGCATTTCGAGGAGGTACGCTCTCACACTCGCAGGTTAGGCGTTTGGCGACGACACGGGAGGCTGAGCAGGGTTCCACCTTACACCCCGCTGCAACTTCAAATGACGGAGATGCGCGCCGAACCCGGAAAGGGGTTTTGTTGGGTGAAAATGTGAATAGTAAAGTATCAATACAATCAACATATGCATGCCAAAAGCAAAAATAGTTATGGAAGGCCCTCCTCAATTAGCGATTTCTGAAAGGACTTAATTAAACAACCCAACCCAATACACTTGTATGACTTGTATCGCTGAATGTAAGAGGGAAAACTCAAACTCATTGCTTCCGCATTGGCATCTAGGTAAGTGAACTAAAACCTAATCGTGTACCAATCTGAGTACTGCCTTGCGTGATTTGACGGCATTCGTGTTAAAGGTGATTTGATCACGAAGCGTCAAAACCAACTTCCGAAACTTCAGCTAACTACACGCTAGTTTCGGATAGCTGGATGCGATGCAGGTGTGATCCAATTTCACTGCTTTTGTTAGTTACGTGACTCTTCCTGACGCTAATTAAATTCAACTTTTGAAACCGATCTACAAACATGGGTGGAATGATTGCACGGCACTGTTTAGGAAAGCACTGTTTCCTCTTTACTTTAACATGCCGCATTGTGTGAACTAGAGCATGTGGTTTGTATGCTGTTATCGTGGTTCATAAATTTGAAATTCTTAATGTGTTGTAATTAAAAGAAGAATCACACCATTCATCCGACAAATCGGAAAAAAAAATATCAATTTTGATTGGAGTTATCTCTGTTCAAGTCTTCCAGTTTTCAATAGTTTTCATTATACTTATGCTTGATCAAAATTGCAAATCAACTGTCAATAAAAAAATGGCGATTGGCTCAACTGCGACATCAACATTCGTTTTCAGAGAACAATTGTATTAGTTTCAAAAGATATAGTCTGTTATAATCTGGAAAATGAAGAACTTAAAACTCTGAAACTCTAAAAAAAAACATTTAGCATCATAGATAAGCCTCAGAACCTGCTATCTTGTCATTAGAACTTTTTTTAAACAAATATTTCATCTACAAACAATATTTTGGACCAGCCATGTCGTATGATGTGTCAATATGGACTGGTTGCTGCAATACCAGAAAGAAGGCACTTAAGAGGATTCAAAATAAAATTTTGAAAATGTTTCTGAAGCTGCCTTCCTGGTATAGTACCAATGAACTTCATAGAATTTCTAATTTTAAGACATTGCAACAAATGTCCAATAAAATATTATCCAATTTTAGACAAAACTCGTTGCAATCTTCTATTGCAACGATCAGCTCCTCGTACCCTTATTATTTATTAAGTTTAGTTTAGTTTAAGTTAAAACATTGTAATTCCTTCATGGCTCAATATCTCAACAGCCAAAGGCAATGAAATGTATTAATCATAACCAAAAATGTATCATAGGAAATAAGAATGATAGTGTTAATCAAACACGGAACACCTAGTCTGAGAGATGAAGGCATGTAAGAGATCATTCGCAAATAAAATTAGTTTAAAAAATTTAGTTTATCTCTTCCTTGAACAAGTGGGGTGTCTTTCGAAGTCGTATGAACAGCTAGCAAACTCAAACTTTGGTGCGACTCTACTTTTAGCTGCAAGATGATTTTATTTTAGTTTAGTAGGGGCCCTCTTTAGCCTGTGTGTTAGCTTAGGGGAAGGTGGGGAGACTGGATCCCCGGGGAGAATTGATCACCTCCTGTGTTATCGAGAACTAAAGTAGTTCTGTTCAAGCGTATTTTTTAGTATAGATCCTCTAGACAAACGACGTTTATGCACTGAGTTGTTTTTGGATTGATACCCTTGTTTAATCGGTTTGTATGTTTTGACCTAATTTTTTTTATTGGCCACGCAAAATCTGAACAACTTTTCATAACAATGACCAAATGCTTTCGTTTTTTTCACAGCACAAATCCATAAATATGCTTAATGATCTGTACTGATGAAAATGTCAACATTCCATCAATGTATTAGGATATTTGGATTTGAAGTTTTTGCCTCAATATGGGGACACTTGATCCCCCATTAGTTACCCGTACAAAAATTGGGCCAAAAAATTTAAAAAAAATTAAATCTTTTCTCAGGTTTCTAATTTTTTGTAGATTTGACAGATTTGATGGAGGGTTGCATGTGCTGTCGAATTCAATAACAAAAATCGTTCATGTATACGCAGAGCAATTTGAAAATTCCGCGTATTTTGAAGGAAAAATATTAAAAAAAAACTGAGGACACCTCATTTTATCAAAGCAAATTTTTTGAGAGGGATTAATCTCCCCCGAATATTTTGACAGCACTCCAAAAAATCGATTGTGTATCAATAACAACAATAATTTAAGGACTGTCACACATCAGTAAAGTTAAATACTATATTTCTTAGAGAGTTTGTGTGGTAATCGCGTATGTTTATTTATGATACTTCAGAAATCAGAAAAGAGGATCAAGTCTCCCCAGTCTCCCCTACTGTGATAATGATCTGTGATAAGCCCATAACAAATATTTTATTAACATTATGTCCTACTGGTCTCCGAAAGTTCAAGAGAAGGTATAATAAAAAATAAATATTAAAATGAAAAAAAAATCAAAAAACTCCCCGGATTTGTTAAAGCATGTTCTGAAAATTCTCAAAATACTTCGAATTTCATTTTGTTGCCCCTCAAATAATTTTTGGCACAAATAAAAACTGTACGATGTTTACATCTGTCAATCGAGCTATCTCGGACGTTCGGCCAAGATGACACCGCGGGCAGTGTTGGCAGCAACATTCTCACCACCGTAACACTGGCCACCGGTTCCAGTTTAACATTTAACATTGGTGAACGTCGCTGCCAAATCACCTTGCATCTCCTTCAACTGCTCTCGTAATTAGTGTTCGGCGCCTTGCAAGTTGGTGCCGTTATCTTGTAGATCTCCGCCGGCGCTCCTCGGCAGTAGACAAAACGACGGATATACTATACGCACGATGGTGTATACAGATTGTGGGACACTTCAACGTGAACCGCTCGGGTAGTAAGACAAGTGGACAGACAGATCCAGCGTTTTACATCACTTCTCCTCACTTTCACAGTAACGGTCCGAAGAAATCAATATCAGTATTTGCGATGGTTCGTGTAAATACGGACAGACGAGCTAACGGCTGCGGTGCCATCCGTGGAATTTTCGGGACTGCTTTCGTTACCTTGCATCACTGACATCTGGCCGCAACTTGTTTCACCACCGTTTTCAATCCGGAAATGTTCTAGAACAGTGCAGTAGTCTACAAAACGATGAATATATGCCACTTCTTGTATCACAATACAGGACCGCAGTTCGTCTTCAGGCAGTTTCAAGGAATTTGTTTGCTTCGGCCAGTTCTCCCCAGGTAATTCGAGGAATTCCGGTCCTACGAAACAGTCATTCGTTATTACAGTGCTCGGATTCTTTCCCCCCTTTGTAGCGGCATCAGCTGCATTCATCTTTGTAGATACAGGCTGCAATTCTGTTACTTCAGTCGTTGTCAGTAGCTCTCCGATACGACACGCTACATATTGCTGATTGCTTTGATGATCCGCCCGTAACACTGTTGTAGAATCACACCACAGAAAAAAAAACCCCTGTTTTATCCTGACGCTGGGACTCTTGCATGGACGACATCAAACGGCTGCCTAGTACTGCAGCTTGTAACTCCAGGCGAGTAACTGGAAGACATTGTAACGGTGCGACTTTCGATTTTGCTGCAACAATTGTCCATTGTGCCTTCCCATTAGGGAAGTATGCGACGGTGGAATAAGCTGCCTCATTAGCTTCGACAAAGATGTGCAGTTGAAGTCCAATCAGCCGTCCAATCTTTGGGAACAGTTCGGTCCATTTGGTCCAACGATCGAATATCTTTCCTAGCACCCTTTCGTCCCACTGCACTTTGGCCCGCCATAAGTCTTGAAGAAGAATTTTCCCGTGGTCGTGGACGAGGAATACGCACAGAAGCTCAAGTGGATCAAATATCCCCATTAAGCGTTTTACTATCTGACGCCTCCTGCTTCATGTTCATTGGAAACCAAAGCTCATTTTCAGCGGTCTGTCATAGTATTCTCAATACTCGCTCACTGCTTTCCACTGCGCTCAAACAAAGGCTCTTGCTGGCGAATTGATCGAACCTCAACGGACACCCATGAAGCTTCTTCTTCACTGTCGAAGCTGTCGAGATAGTCGTCGACGTGGTTTTGCAAAATACCTTCAACGGCTCATGGAAACAGGTGGGTTAATTCTGCGGCAGTTGTAATCTTAACGTACCGTGCTGAAGCCAGCGAGCACATGGATCCGAAGGTGATGCAATTCCAATTGCCACATTCATTATGTAGATCCCTAAGGGATCTGACGGATGTCTTTGAAACAAGAAGCGCTGTGAGTGGCAATCTGGTTCTCGAATCAACAGTTGATAAAAATTTTCTTCATGTCTGCTAAAACTGCTACCTTGATCTGCCGAAAACGTGACAAAATTGCAGGAAGTGAAGTCAGCTGGCCCGGAGCTGGCATGGAGTTCCAAGACCATCCACTTTCACGGAAACGTCGAACTTTTCCAGGTTTGCGTGGGTTTGTCAGTATGCCCAACGGCAGATACAAAACTCGCTCCGGATCTGCTTGCGTTAATTCTTCCTCCATAGCTCAATGCGCATAACCTTTCAGGTGATATTCGACAATCTGGTTCTTCAGTTTAGCCGCTAACTCGGGCTCTCGGGACATCCTGCGTTCTAAACTTTCGAACCGCTTCAGCGAACGACGACACACCAATATTCTCCGTCGCGGAATAATCCTTCAGCGCGTTGTGCAGATCTTGGTCGCTAGGACATTCGCATGTATAGAAGCTTCCCTACCGCGGCCTCCAAATGCACACCATCCCAATCTTGTTTTCACCGCGAACGGTTCGCTCTGTCCTCGTCCTCTAATTTGCATTGAGGTAAAGTTGTGAACTGTCATAATCGAGGCTCTGTTCAGGCAGTGTCAGTTCTTTCACGGTGCGGATGTCGTTGAGGGCTTATTTCTGTTGACCACTCGTGATCATGATTTGGACTTGCTTCGACTCTGACTCCACTGTGGTGACGTACCCAGTCCATTTCAGGCACAGAGGATTCTTCCAGCCTTTGATACCCAGTTGTTCAATGAGGTCGCTGTCGATGAGCAATAAGTCCGAGCCGTCGTCGTCCAGAAAGCCGAAAGTTCCTGTGATAGCTCGCGGTCCGGAGATGACGACTGGAATGATGCGGAACAGCAGGACTTACTTATATTACCGGTGCGTATGTTTCTGTACTATTTCCGAGCAGCACAAGTCAGGCAAAAACGGTTGCATCAACTTGATTCTGAATGAATTTGGTCACATATGATTTGCAGTAACCCATATGGAACATATCTGCTGCTAGGGTTACTACCCCTGGTGTAGACTTTCCGTTGTTACTAGGGCGATTAGTATGCAGCAGATACTGTGTTGCGTTTTTGCAATTCCTCCTTCCATGTGCGTTAAGACAAGGCGGGCTTGGTGTTCATAGGGCTACCGCTTCAGCTTCATACGCAGGAGGTCGTGGGTTCAATCCCAGGCCCGTTCCATTTCTCCTACTGTTCCATTTCTTCTTCTGTATCTTTCATTTAATTCTCATGTCCTCGGACTGTGCACATTGAGGTTGGAAGGTAAAATCCCTTGCTTCCATCCTTTGGTTCCCTGTGCAATTACGATTGTTCGGTCAATTACGGAGTAGCAACTACGAAATGCACGGTCATCATGCTCATGCTCCTCCTTCCGTGTGCGTTGAGACAACTCCGACAGAGTCTATTATTTTGCGCAAACTTCCACCGATTGTCGATTGTATCAAGTTTTCCGCAAGCGGTAATGTCTGCCAACTAACCTGCGGGCTAGTCTCTAATTTGACGTTTGTGGAGGTCAACTGCACCCACCTCACCGTTCAAAGCATTTTGATCAATGTGGTATATAAGAAAACTTGAGTTCACTCCATCAGCACCTTCTTATATGCCACATTATTGGTCAGAATGCTCGGAACGGTGGGTGCAGCAGGCAGCTAACCTCCATAAACGTCAAATCAGAGACTAACCCGCAGGAAAGCCGGGGGCCATTACCACTCGCGGAAAACTGGATACGCCTTGAACATCGCATACTCGGCTAAACAATGCTCCGGCTTCTTGCAGCAAACACACGTTCGCCCTTTCTCACGGTTCACAGGTTCACGAACTGACTCGGCTTCACTGGTGTGAGCATTCACTGCTCCCTTATACTTAGACTTTTGTTGACTGTTACGGCCTCCACCGCCCTCCACGTACACTACTCCGAGCATGAAGTCACCGAACACCTTGAAGATGACTACTGCGTGTAGGGATGAAACGATACCACTAAGGTATCGATACTTTTAATTCGATACTTTAGTGGTATCGATATTTTTTTCGATACTACTTGAAAGGTATCGATACTTCTACTTTCAAGTAGTATCGAAAAAAATATCGATACCACTAAAGTATCGAATTAAAAGTATCGATACCTACTTGTATCATATGAGTACTCATCAATTCGAAGTAAATTTATTTAGCCATTCACAAATAGTCATTCATAATTCATGTTGGACGAAACACTGAAAAGTGGAAGGTTTAAGCACTATAAATTACTATTTGTCCATCGATTTTATAATTTAATAATTTATAACTTATCTCGATAGTGTTCGAAAAGCGAATACATTTTAAATGTAAACCAACTGTTACTTTAAATCATTATATTTATAGAAAACGTAAATTTCTGAATTATTAGAAAACAGCTGCAAATATTAGTGCAAATCCAATATTACTCTAGATATTTGCGTAATTTATTATTTATTATTGTACCTTTGACAGATTTCAATCTCAACAGTAAGGCAGTCTTCAGTGTCTCATACTTGACTCGACTTAGTACGAGATACTGACGACGACGGATCAAAGATACAATAAAGTATTAGAATCAAATGGAATATAGTACAAATTCGTCTTAGAAGAAGTAAATACATACAGCTCAAAATAATTTTCGTAGCAAAAAATAAATACTTGAACGTATTTATTCGATTTAAATACTAAAAGTTAAAAGATTCTTACGAAAAAAATATGAGTGTTTCTATTTAAGTTTATAATGTTTAATAGATTTTGAATTGAGTACTCAATTGATTCAACTACTTCAATTCGATACTTACTTGGTATCGGTATCAAAGTATCGATTCCAAAAGTACTTGGTATCGAATCAAAAGTATCGAGTATTTACTCGTATTTACTTGTATCGATTCATCCCTAACTGCGTGTCGTTGAATATGACCCGACCACTGCATCTTGGTGTGAACAGGCAGTATCTCCACCAACTCCATCAGCAACGTTGAGTTGAAAAGGTGTTGCTATTGATCGGCTGCCTCCAGAATCCAGATAATCGCAGAGACTGCGCTTTGCCATACCAAAGTCGATGATGATTTCTAATTTCTCCAATTTCGGCACTGGAACACTCCGCACCTTTTCTAGCAGAGCACTAATCAACAAATCCGGTCGTCCATACAATTCCGACAAACGGAGAGTATCGATCACTTGAGGCACTGAAAGTATTATTTATTTATTTAATCAGACTAAGGCCGAAGTGGCCTGTGCGGTATATAAGAGTCTTCTCCATTCGGCTCGGTCCATGGCTACACGTCGCCAACCACGCAGTCTACAGAGGGTCCGCAAGTCATCTTCCACCTGATCGATCCACCTTGCCCGCTGCGCACCTCGCCTTCTTGTGCCCGTCGGATCGTTGTCGAGAACCATTTTCACCGGGTTTCTGTCCGACATTCTGGCTACGTGCCCGGCCCATCGCAGTCGTCCGATTTTCGCGGTGTGAACGATGGATGGTTCTCCCAACAGCTGATGTAATTCGTGGTTCATTCGCCTCCTCCACGTACCGTCCGCCATCTGCACCCCACCATAGATGGTACGCAGCACTTTCCTTTCGAAAACTCCAAGTGCGCGTTGGTCCTCCACGAGCATCGTCCAGGTCTCGTGTCCGTAGAGGCCTACCGGTCTAATTAGCGTTTTGTAGATTGTCAGTTTGGTACGGCGGCGAACTCTATTCGATCGGAGCGTCTTCCGTTGTCCAAAGTACGTACGATTTCCAGCCACTATGCGTCTCCGAATTTCACTGCTGGTGTCATTTTCGGCAGTCACCAGTGAGCCCAAGTACACAAATTCTTCTACCACCTCGATTTCGTCACCACCGATGCAAACTCGCGGTGGGTGGCTCACATTGTCTTCTCTTGAACCTCTTCCTATCATGTACTTCGTCTTCGACGTGTTGATGACTAGTCCGATCCGCTTAGCTTCCCTCTTCAGTCTGATGTAGGCTTCCTCCATCTTCTCAAAGTTACGTGCCATTATATCTATGTCGTCGGCGAAACCAAATAGCTGGACGGACTTATTGAAAATTGTACCACTCGTGTTAATCCCTGCTCTTCGTATTACCCCTTCCAAACCGATGTTGAATAGCAAACACGAATAAACATCACCTTGCCGTAACCCTCTGCGGGTTTCGAAGGGACTCGAGAATGCCCCTGAAACTCGAACTACGCACATCACCCGATCCATCGTCGCTTTGATCAACCGTGTCAGTTTATCCGGAAAACCGTGTTCGTGCATTAGCTGCCATAGCTGGTCCCGATAGATTGTATCATATGCGGCTTTGAAGTCGATGAATAGATGATGTGTGGGCACGTTGTATTCGCGGCATTTCTGCAGTACTTGGCGAATGGTGAACACCTGGTCCGCGGTGGAGCGTTCGCCCATAAAACCCGCCTGGTACTGCCCCACGAACTCCCTTGCAGTTGGTGCTAGTCGACGGCATAAAATTTGGGAGAGTACCTTGTAGGCGGCGTTCAGCAATGTGATTGCGCGGTAGTTGCTACAATCCAGCTTATCTCCCTTTTTGTAGATGGGACACACGACACCTTCCATCCACTCCTGCGGCAAAACTTCCTCCTCCCAAACCTTGGTAATGACCCAGTGCAGCGCTCTAGCCAGTGCCTCACCACCGTGTTTAAAAAGCTCTCCTGGTAGTTGGTCAACCCCAGGGGCTTTGTTGTTCTTCAGCCGGCCAATCTCCTCCTGGAGTTCCTGGAGATCCGGAGCCGGTAGAATTATGTCCTGCGCGCGTTCTCCCAGGTCCATCACCATACCGCCATCTTCGTCTGCCACATCGCCATTCAGGTGTTCTTCGTAGTGCTGCCGCCACCTTTGGATCACCTCACGCTCGTTCGTAAGAAGGTTCCCGTTTATGTCCTTACACATATCAGGCTGTGGCACGTGGCCCTTACGTGAACGGTTTAACTTCTCATAGAACTTTCGTGTGTTATTAGCGCGGTACAGTTGCTCCGTTTCTTCACGGCCTCGATCTTCCTGCTGGCGCTTTTTCCTCCGGAAAATCGAGTTTTGTCTGTTCCGCGCCTGTTTAAATCGTGCCTCGTTCGCCCTCGTGCGGTGTTGCAGCAATCTCGCCCATGCTGCATTCTTCTCTTCCACTAACTGCTCACATTCGCCGTCATACCAGTCGTTTCTCTGATCCAAGGGCACCGTGCCAAGTGCAGCGGTTGCGGTGCTACCAATGGCGGATCGAATATCTCTCCAGCCATCTTCAAGAGATGCTGCGCCTAGCTGCTCTTCCGTTGGAAGTGCCACTTCCAGCTGCTGCGCGTATTCTTGGGCTAGTCTACCATCTTGTAGCCGCCCAATGTTAAGCCGCGGCGTCTGACTTCGACGCGTGTTGTACACCGTCGAGAGTTTTGAGCGCAGGCATACTGCAACGATGTAGTGGTCGGATTCAATATTCGCACTGCGGTAAGTGCGGACGTTCGTGATGTCGGAGAAGAATTTACCGTCGATTAGAACGTGGTCGATTTGGTTTTCCGTTTCTTGGTTAGGTGATCTCCATGTGGCCTTGTGGATATTTTTGCGGGGAAAGAAGGTGCTTCGGACTACCATTCCGCGGGAGGCTGCGAAGTTTATGCATCGTTGGCCGTTGTCATTCGATACGGTGTGCAGACTATCCGGTCCGATGACCGGTCTATACATTTCCTCCCTTCCTACCTGTGCGTTCATGTCACCGATGACGATTTTAACGTCCCGCAGTGGGCATCCATCGTATGTCTGCTCCAGCTGTGCGTAGAACGCTTCTTTCTCGTCGTCGGGTCCCTTCGTGTGGGCAGTGCACGTTGATGATGCTATAGTTGAAGAAACGGCCTTTAATCCTCAGCTTGCACATCCTTGCGTTGATTGGCTGCCACCCAATCACGCGTTGGCGCATCTTACCCAGCACTATGAAGCCGGTTCCCAGCTCGTTGGTGGTGCCACAGCTTTGGTAGAAGGTAGCCGCTCGATGCCCGCTTTTCCACACTTTCTGTCCTGTCCAGCAAATCTCCTGCAGCGCCACGACGTCGAAGTTGCGGGAATGTAATTCATCGTAGATCATCCTGTCGCAACCTGCGAAACCTAGCGATTTGCAATTCCATGTTCCAAGCTTCCAATCGTGATCCTGTATTCGTCGCCTAGGTCTTTGCCGATTATATCGAGTCGCATTATCTCTTATATTGTTCGTAATGATTGGTTTTCTAGGCGGCTTATTGGGCCAGCGCAAACCTCCTGTCTCGTCGGAGGGCCGTCGTGTCAGGGCTATTTAGCGTCCCACCTAACACCAGGACTTGGGCTTGTGCGCTTTGAGCGGCACACGGTCGCTTTGGTGGGGCCTACTTGCGGATACATGCAGCTTTTTATAGAGGTTTAATAGGGCCCACTGTCAAACCCCACCACATCCTAGGCAAGCCTCACAACTCGCAGATGGCCTGGGGAGGGATCGTCAAGCCCTTGAACATAGTCCCTGCTGCCCGGCACTGAAGTAGCAACTGGCTTTTAACAGACTCGAAATCGGGCCTTTTCAAACAGCGTTGGAGACGCACGAGATTTTTCGCGCTGTAGTAGCCGCATACTAGCGAACTATTCGTGATAACAATGGTCCAATATACGGGGTCGCCAGAAAACGTCAGTAGATCACGTGACATCACTTGACGCGCGAGAGGGAAGGTGTGAAATGATTAACAATACCACATGTTGGGGAACTGATTCGAAAGAAGAGATCGGATTTGCCGCTGGTGAAAGACTATTATTCGGCAATTCCGCATGTGTGGGAGTTATTCCGGAGGATGGAATCGGATTAACCGGTATCGGAATGCCAACATTCGTTCCAAACGACGGAAGTATTTGCCGCAAGCTTACGCAAACTTGCGCCAAAGGGGGAAACAGATGGTGCCAAAGATCCAAATTGTTTGATAATGTGTTGGAGGGAGTTTTCATACAATGGTTGTACGGATGTATTATTGATTGGATCACGTAATGGCTTACTTTGAGGTGCTACTCCAACTCATATGTGACCAGATTCAGTCACAGACAAGTTACTGCAACCATTTTTGTCTGACTTGTGCTGCTCGGGTACGGGGCGAGGGCGGTCTGCACTTTGGGGTCGAGTTTACTTGGTTGTGATTGTACCTTTTGCTGTTTCAAAGTTGTTTAAGGAATCGTACCGGATTTTTGCTGCTGATTCCGCTGGACAACGTTGGCGTCCCGACGCTGGCCATCGAATTCAACGGCGTGTTGCCAAAACTGGACTTTTGACCGTCCGTAACGATGATGTTCGGTTGTTGCTGTTGTTGTTGCGTCGCTGCTTGGACGCCTAAAGTCGGCTTATTGGCAATAGCCTTCGATTGCTGCTTCGCTGGGACGTCGGGGTTTGATCCATCAGCCTCTTTCTCGACGTGTGGTCCATTCTTCACAATTGGGGGAACTGCACCATGTTCTGCCAGTGTGTACCCATACGCGTCCTCAGACTGTTCTGTGGCTTTCTGCTGCCACTGCTTGACCTTTTCCAGGATCGACTTCTTGCGACTCCGGAGACATCCTTTGGCTCCTCTTCCAGGAGGTTATATTTTTCGGCTAGATGACGTTGCTCCAACGCTTGCTGCTCTTCCAACTACTTTTTCTTCAGGGAAAGACGGGCCACCATAACGCTGAAGGTAGTTGTTTGTGACAGGTTTGTGAGCAAACACTCAATGGCACACGAATCTATGACAAAGGTCGAAATGATAAAAAGTCGAAAGACAAAAGGTCGAAAGGACAAACGGTCGAAAGGACAAAAGCCGAAAAGACGTAACGTCGAAAGGACAGAAGGTCGAAAGGACAAAAGATCGAAAGGGTCAAAAGGTCTAAACAGACAAAAGGTCGAAAGGGATAAAAGATCGATCAAGAACAAGTCGATAACAAGTTGGGTGTATCCAAAAGAAATTTGTAAAATGCATTTAACTTCAAGCAGATGTTATACACTCATACATCGGATCAATCAAAGTTGTACCTGTATTATGTGAGATTAATTCTCTCCGTTTAAGTTTCTTGTTTATTTCAACTTTTTGCCATCAGCAACTGCGCTCGATAAAGCAGGGTTGTGTTTTTTTTTTCCTTGTTGGGTATTTTTATCACTGTGACCATTTGTTAGATCTATTGTGATATATGCCCCATTTGATCTAGCTTTGTCAAGTTGACGCATTATTACTATTTAGAGCAATTGCATTACCTTGACTACCAGCGTTATCCCAATGCGGTATTATGGTTCTGATGAATCGTACTACCATATTGGGACTTGTTCTCCAAACTTCTGAGGGTTCTATCAGCCCCATGTTGAAGAACTGTAATCTCTTTCTAAAAATTGCCGGACAATGGCATAACAGATGTTCCGAGTCTTCTACATGTATGCCGCAGAAACGACATACATCATCTTGAAGTTTTCCTAACAGCTTCAAGTGATATCGGCTCGGGCAATGGCCTGTTATAAAACCTGTGTATGTGTTAAGATCTTTTTTTGAAAGATCTAAAATTTTGTGAGTGATAAATACGTTTGGTGTGATGAAACGTTTAGACTGCCTCGCAATCAAAGTGTTTTTCCAAATGTCCTCTATTTTAGAATGTTCCCAAGATTTGAGTTCCATTCGAAGAGAACACGCAGATACGCCACAAAATGGTTCGTGACCTATGAATTGTCGAGATGAACCAAGTCTGGCCAGCATATCAGCTTGTTCATTGCCTTCAATGCCACAATGACCAGGAACCCAATACAGGTTCACTTTGTTACGACTACCCAAGGTTTGGAGTGACTGAACACATTCCCAAACGAGTTTAGATCTACATATTGCTGTTTTCAAAGCATTCAATGCTGCTTGACTGTCAGACATTATGCAAATATTTGAATGCCTATATTGTCTGCGTAAGCATAATTTAGAGCATTCAAAAATAGCCTTAACTTCAGCTTGGAAAACAGTTGGCCATTTGCCCATGGGAATCGAAATATTTATCCCTGGGCCAGTCACGCCTGCTCCAACTTGATTGTTCAGCTTTGAACCAGGTTGTTTTAGGACGATGGAGGTTCTTTGCAGCTTAGTAGGGAGAGCAACTGTCTAGCGTACTGGCTTCGTGGTATCAAAACTCACCGAAGGAAGTGGTTACCCTCAATAAATTTTTCAAACTAAATCTGTCACATGTTGTGCATTTGCATAAATCACTTTTGTCATAGTAATTAATAACGGACAATGTTTGATTATGTCTTGATCTACTCCGGGATCTACTGGATCATATTCATCGTACAAGTTCTACAAATAACACATGAAAAATTACTTAGTATAGTCGCTGAATAACTGATCTAACAATTATTCTTGTTCCTAGTTTTCCAATCTCTATCGATATTTTTAACCATTATCAGCTCAAAGATTTTATTATATATAAACATATTTTCATAATTTCAATACATATATTCCATTTTTTTTTTCTTCCAGGTATGGACAATCTTTGACAAACATTGATACAAGAATAAACAATAATTGCATATTGTTTAATCAACTTACATGTAAGTATGAATGGTTAGTATTCCTAAAAAATAATAAGTGGTTTTTAGTGAGCCTGCCGATTACAGTTCTTAACCTGAAGCAGAAACTCAGTGTTTTATTCTCGAACCAAAACGGAAGAAAACTGAAACGTAATAAAAATGTCATCGAAAGTGGAATGACCCAGAAATGGGGATGGTGTATCCAACGTGTCGAAATAATAACCGAAGAATTTCTAAATCTGCTACACTATGGCTATGTCAATTACCTCAAAATAAAATTCATAGTTTAAAATTCCAGCATTAATGATCATCGCCGAATGCTTACGCAAATTCTGCGCAAAAAAACATCTTTACAAGACCATACCCATCGCACCTGACCAATTTGATTGATATTGCAACAGCCAGCCACCAGGCACGTATTGGCATACATCTGAACCTAATCCAACGAAAAAAAGTAATCTCCAACTCTCAATCACCGCAGTTCTTAGATTAATGACTGTGATGAGGGTGGCTCACTCTCCGCAAGCTGCACAAATCAATCGATACTAGCTGAAAGCGACATTTTTTGTTTCAACTTAGGTTTTGTCTTTTTGAATTGCCATTTCGAAAAGGCCCTGAGGAGGCAGGCCTACCGCCAAAATCTCGAAATCTGAGACGTGAAATTAATGGAACGCACGTGGAAGTCTGATGCGATTTAATGACATTTTATTGGTTTTGATGCTTGATGCTATTCGGTACCTAACTGCGCCGGGAGGCTTAGGGATTGTAATCAGAATCCATTTTCTGATATGCAAATCCGACATTGTGTGCTTTTCAATGATCGTAAAATTATCGACATCCAGTGGCTTCGACAAAATGACAGCTCCTGCAAATTGAATATCAGTCCGACTGATTCAAATTAGCCAGCCACCGATGAATGGCTTTTACTCTACACCTTTCACTACACGATCTGCGTTAGATCATAAATCATAGTGTAATAACCCGTTGTTGATCGCAGTTGAATTACCTTCCCTCAGTAACCATCGATGAGCCCGAGTCATACCCGGTATCATTATCGGATGAAATGTCTTTGCCTACACCTGGACTTCCACGATCATGACGGTCATCGTCCACTGATAGACACTTGCTGTCAGAGTGCGCGATAATTAATTATAGATCCGCAGCGAAAGCCTATTCACCGCTTATAGTGATTCCGCACCGTTGTAGTTGATCCTAGTTGGATCAACCCGATCGGTGGCGCTGCCCATTCGCGCAACCTTCACAGCAGTGGCGGCTGTCTAAATTACCAATATTGATCTGATTTGTTTCTTTCACCGACTGCAAGTCCGCTACCGTACGGTTGATAACTCAACGTAGCATAAATGATCACGATTATGATCAGCGCAAGCTTGTACTCGCTTGGCTTTAGGAAAATGTTAATAGCTACACGTCCATCGCCGGGACGGAACGTGACGGTGAGGACGAACTGTTGCTGCTGCAATTGGTTTGATCTCGAGCAATATAATATGGCAGATTTGGTAGCTGGAACAAGGGTGAGTGCCTTCCGGTTCGTTCGGTTCCAGCATGATTGATATCATTAGGGAGAAAAAGGGTAGTTGCAACAGAAATATGGTTATTTTTATTTGATGGAATGCGTGGAAGTGCTTCCGGCTTTTCTTTTACTTCGGAATTTAACGTGCTTATTACATTGCAAGCAACGCAAGATATCTGAAGGATGTTTATGGCATATTATAAACCATTTTTAATCGATTCAATTCAACGGTTTCTAATTAATTGTTGCTACTAGTGTCCTACTAGTGTCTTGCCGTAACCGACCAATTTAAAATTTTGGAGAATTTCTTAGGAAAGTTTTCTAAAAAAATCCGGATGAAACTTGGAAGAATTGAATGAATTTTTAGAGGAAAATCCTAAGCATTTCCTGTAGTATTCCCACAATTTTATGAGGAAATAATTTCTCAAGGAAGTCCTGGAGAAATTCCAAACTTTTCTCTTCCACGATTTGTTTTTCTTCAGAGGAAATTTACACCTTTGATTTATAAAACACTGGTTCAGTATTCATTTATTCAGACTAAGGCCGAAGTGGCCTGTGCGGTATATAAGAGTCTTCTCCATTCGGCTCGGTCCTTGGCTACACGTCGCCAACCACGCAGTCTACGGAGGGTCGGAGGTGCAATTGTTGACTCGAAAACGTTTCCATCCAACTGAAAAAAAAAAACAATTATTACGCCGATTCCTAAAGTCTCGAATCCTGTTCAACCTAAAGACTACAAGCCCATCAGCGTGCTCCCCGCAATGTCGTAGGTACTAGAAAAAATCCTAACAGCTCGAATCATCGAACATCCCAATTATCCAATTGCTCCAATGTTAGCTAAATACCAATCTGGATACCGCAAAGGATACAGCACGACCATAGCCCTGACTAAAATAGTTCATGATATTTATGACGGTTTCGGTAGGAACCACTGCACCGTCATAGTCCTAATTGATTTCTCCCTAGCGTTAAACTGCGTTAGCCACCAGATGCTGAATACAAAACTCCGCAATGAGTTTCACTTCTCCCTGTGACCTTTTATCATCTTTCCTTGCTCAACGGAAACAGAAAGTTCGCCCGGCTAACGTCGTGTCTGATGAGTGTGATGTATCTGATGGTACCCCGCAAGGATCTTGTTTAAGCGCATTATTGTTCAGTCTGTACATCAACAGCTTACCATCGTCCCATCTCAGGACCTGCAACAGACATTGGCATGCTGATCCAAGCTATCAACGATGATATTCAAGAAATTGCCAATTGGGCTAGAGTCAACAAGCTTTCCCCAAACCCAAAAAAAATCCAAACAATTGTTTTCACTAAAACAGGAACTATAACTCCACGAACCGCTATCTCTTTCTATGGAGAAGTAGCTCCCCTATCTACCAAAGTCCCAAATCTAGGGTTGCTGCTCGACAACAACTTGACATGGTCTCACCAGTTGAATAATATAGTCATGAGAACATACGTACGTTTCGCCGATTCTCTCCAGTACTATCGCTTCCAACCCAAAAAAAAGCTGGTGCAAGCTGCCATAGTACCCATTTTTACTTATAGTGATGTGCACCAGCTTCACCGGTGCTGTAAATCGACTGTGCGGTTTGTGTTCAACCTTCCTCGACGTGACTCTACAGCAACGATTCGCAATTCGATTTTGGGTCATGATCTGCCCGTAGATGATAGTTTATCTATGGATCTGTACATTCATGAGACAAGCATACTTCGGGAACCAACCAGATTACATTTCGCAACATCTGATACGAGGACAGCAAGAACGTACTTAGAACTTCATCATTCCTAGACACACACCGTCAAGTGGCAAGAGCTTGTTGGTATTTGGAACCACTTGCTGGAACGGCTTGCCACTCGAAACGAAAGAGAAACCGACGCTAGCCTCATTCAAGACCGCAATGAAGACCCTAGCTCTAGACCCTAATTTAATAAGTTTTCTTTAGTTTTTTTTTTTTGCTACTCTGTACTTTTGATTCTCTGCTTTACTCGTAGCTCTGTTAAACTATCAGTCTATCTAAATGCAATTATATTTTAAGACAGATGCTTCCTTGACCTGTTAAAAAGTATGTATGTATATTGTATATACTAACTGGTTATCGTTAAAAATAAATAAACAATTACAATTACAATTACAATTACAATTAACTTATTCGGCCATTTGGCTTTCAGCCGAATGTCCAAACAAAGACAAAGCTTTACCCATTTCCCGAAAATGCCATTTGGATGAAATGAGTGAGAAGTGAGAAAAAAAATACGTCTCAATATTCAACTCTTCTTTCTACACTTTCTAATGCGAAAAATGAGAATTGCGAAGTTCTCTCTTCGGGCTTCGTGGCCCTGTCTGTGGTTAGTGCCGACAGGCATTCAATCGCATTGTGCTGCAGAGTGTGCATTCGATTCCCATCTCAGTTGCAAAACTTTTTGTAAGAAAAAAGTTTTCGTTGATCCCAGCACACGTTGTATGCTGGTCCTTTGTCTGGTGTTATCTCTTTTGAATACCTCCTGATGTTCCTTCGATTTTTGTGGATTTTTTCGTAGGGTATACTTAATGTTTCATTAAATCTAAAGCAAAGACCAAAAACAAGCGTATAGTGTCTTTCCTTCAAATCTTATTTCTTACTTCTACTTTGTCTCTTCTTATCTAATACTTCTCATTGTCACTTCTCACTGTGATAAGTAAGAAAGAAGTAAGAAGTGAGATACGAGCCCTCTTTAGCCTAGCGGTAAAGACGCGCGGCTAAAAAGCCAGACCATGCTGAAGGTGGGTTCGATTACCGGTGCCGGTATAGACAATTTTCGGTTTGTAAATTGTTTCAATTTCCCTGGGTATAA
Organism: Armigeres subalbatus; assembly: GCF_024139115.2. Classification (NCBI taxonomy): domain Eukaryota; kingdom Metazoa; phylum Arthropoda; class Insecta; order Diptera; family Culicidae; genus Armigeres; species Armigeres subalbatus. The sequence continues at coordinate 320,203,949 of NC_085140.1, forward strand.
AAGTTTAATCGTGTTAGCCTCATGATATATGAGTGCAAAAATGGTAACTTGGCTTGGCTTAACCTCGCAGTTAACAACTGTGGTTACTAACTGTGCTGAATGAACACTAAGCTGCGAGGCGGCAATGTCCCAGTGGGGGATGTAATGCCAATAAGAAGAAGAAAAAGACGAGGTGAGATACGAGACGACTTACTTTTAATTTCGAACTCTTTACTTCTTACTCCTCACATTTTATTCTCACTAATCGCTGCGAGAAGTGAGAAATGAGAAGTAGGTAAAAAGAAATAAAAATTGAGACGTCACAATGTGAGAGGTTAGAAATAAGAAATGGAAAGTAAGTTTGTGCGAAGAAATATGACATGAATGATATTTTCAGACAAATGGCCCTTTCTGCCAAACATCCATTTCGATCAAACGGCATAACAGCCAAAAGATCTATTCTGCCAAACGTCGTTTACGGCCAAATAACCAGTTCGGCCGTACGACATTTACGACCGTATTTCTGAATTTATCAAAATATAGAGCTGATTTAACGTGTGACTGGAAAGCTGATCATACTGAAATAGGGTTTTCCGGGAATGTTAATTGCCCTTTCGGCCAAATGATATTTCCGGAAAAAAACATACGGCCGAAAATGTCGTTCAGTTGAAATCGTAGTTTGGCCGAAAAAATCGTTTGGACGTGAGAGGTGAAAAACTAGAAATAAGAGATAAAACGGAATATTGAAATTCGAGAGGTGGTAATTGAGAAATGAGGACGGAGAAGTATGACGTCTCAATCCTCATTTGCCATAAGATGTGAGAAATGAGAAGTAAGAAGTGGGGCGTCTCACCAAATTTGGTCACATTTGAGTTACTGCAACCAAATTATTGTGAACTGTGCTACTCGCATGCATGTAGATTGACTTGATAATTAGATTATAGATTATAATTATTCCTCTATTAGTTGCATTTACTGAATTAAGATTCTAAATGTCTAAATTCAACTGGAGGTCCAAAATGATGAGAGCATTAGAGAGAGAAACTACATATGTCCACGTACTTTGAAGAGCAATTGTGGAGTACTGCTTACATTTTTCGCACTGAAAGTGTCCCAGGGTGTTGAGTTTTGCCAAAAACTATTGATCTGTATCGAAGAAATCGAAAGATTCGGTGCAAATTTGTTCAAAAACAGTTTTTTGTTCTTTTCTCGAAATAGTGTAAAATGGACTTATGCAGTTTCTCAAACAAATGATTCAATTCTAGGGGGCTATTTTCTATTTTAGAATCAAAACACCGAAAGGCTACTATTTTTGCTTTGGTCGCCTACCAGACAGCCCATTTAACACATCTATAGACGACTTGAATATAACAAATGATGTTCATCGACGCTCAGCCTTCATGACGTAAAAAATCTAGAAATGTCGTAGGATTCCCGAAAATAAAGTCTGTTGTGGTTTAGAAATCCTTCCGGAAAAACTCCAAGCTCTCTCTCTCTCTCTCATTTAATGATTAGCCTTATCTCATTGAAATCTCAGTGTTTGTTAAATTTTTCTTGAACATCTTCAAAATTCAAATTCAAATCTTCGGAAAATAATCGCAACATTCTTAAAACATTTTCCGAGATAAATCTGCAGAAAGAAATGCCTTCAATAAGTATGTATACAGTCATACGATAGGTTTGAATTGACATATTTACGAAATTTTCGCTTTAATAAAACTTTCAAAAATACTATTCATCTTTTAGAAAGTAAGAGGTTGTACGCACGGTAAAAATTACTAACGACACTCTGGAAAAGCTTGAAAACCTTAAAGGATTGATCACTTGCTGATAAAATGCATTGAAAACTTAGGATTTGTTAGAATTTTTTCAGTAACCTAAACATTCTGTGTCTCTGTGAATCTCAAATAATTTTTCCAAAATTTTATGTTGTCTCAATATTAAGACCATATAAGCAGTTTAGTATTTTCCTCAAATTTTCTTCATCCTCTCAATCTCAGAAGTTATGTTTGTTCTTTTAGTTCATTACTCATATTATTTATTCAATCAACATTGAATCAGCATGCATTCATTGTTCCTACTCCAACTTCCTGAAGCTTACATGACATCTGACGCTGAGAATCAAAGGAGCGTAAACCCCTTCGTGCATTTTTATCGCAAAATATAACTATCTGGGAATTGACGACTGAAGTTTTGCTATGAAGATTGAATTTCTTTCGGCGATAGCAGCAATAAGTAGCAAATACTTTGTTGCTCCTACATCCGACGTTTCGGTTAGTTTACTTAACCTTCTTCAAAGAATTAGGAGTTCGTATTTTTGTTGGTGTGTGTAGTGCACTACATTTTGTTATCGTGGTGTCCACTTTTGTTCATGCGTAGCTATTTTTGCGTACGACACTGTATTTAGTTTTTATAACTATTTCAAAAAGCTCTCTATCCTTGGTTAAAGTTTAATTTGTACGCTTAATCGCGACACCTCGACTTTCGATTATGAAACTGTTCAGACACCTAATAAGATGCGCTTAGGTTTTCGGGAATATGAATCAAAACGAAAATTCCCAACAGATTTCAGAACTATGCTAGAAATGAACCGATGTATCGTATGATGTCTCTGTATAATGCAAACTGTGAACGTTTAAATGTAATAATGTCTAGAGAACAAATCAAACATGTACTTAGTCATAGTTTTTAGTTGAATGACCAGTGAATGTATGTATTTTAAGAATAAGATAATGGGCATGCTGCCTACCATCAAATAAATCAAATCAAATCAAAACGGTATGTGCAATACTTATGCAAAGTAGTCGCCCTCCTTAGCCGTGCGCTAAGACACGCGGCTACAAAGCAAGACCATGCTGAGGGTGGCTGGGTTCGGTTGTCTCGGCTTCCCTGGGCATAAAAGTATCATCGTGCCAGCCTCATTATATACGAATGCAAAAATGGTAACCTGGCTTAGAAACCTCGCAGTTAATAACTGTGGAAGTGCTTAATGAACACTAAGCTGCGAGGCGGCTCTGTCCCAGTGTGGGGATGTAATGCCAATAAGAAGAAAAAGTAGAATTTCTAGGAGGAACTAATTTAATTCTAGGTGGCGCCCACCCTGTTTTTACGCCAAATGGTAAGGATTATAGTTTAGGAGTACCAGCGTAAGTAAATGATATCATAGATTTGAAGATGCATTGGAAGTGTCCATGCTAAGAAATTCAAAATAACTCCGTTCTGCTGGGTATTGCGTCTTTTCGGAAGGGACAAAATATTAGACTGGCTTTGGCCAATTAGCCTAGGTTCAAGTGCCAATACCAATACTAAAATTAAAATCAAAGAGCAGATTTTTTGCAGAAAGTGTAAGACATTCATTGCTTCTCACTTCTTATTTCTCACTTTTCATTTTTCACAGATAACTCCCTGTGACCTACCCACTTCTTATCTCTCACTTCTCACTTCTCATTCTTACATTCAATCTTGACATTCACTCTAGCCAAATGACATATTTGCCCATATCTTCCGCTCAGCAAATAGCATTCATGGTCGTATGACCCATTTAGCCAAACGATATTCTCGGCCTAATGGCCTGTTCGGCCAAACGACATCGTTGGATGTCTGATCCATTTGGCCAAATGACATTTTCGGTCAATCTCAGGCAGCACACTTATTACACAAAAGTTTATATAACCCATTAGCAATCGGATTAAGTCGCATTTGAGTTGCTGCAAACAAATAGTTTTGTAATGCTAGGGATCTGTCAAACGACATTTTCGGCCGTATGTCCCTTTCGGACAAATTATATTTTCGCCCAAGTAGCTCTCGGCATAATGAACATTTCTTCCAAACGTTCAATCGCTCAAATTGAATTCGGCTAAACTACTTTCGGCCTAACTAATATTAGGCCAAGTGGTATTCTGCTAAACGGCTTTCGGTCGAATGAGTATCACCCAGACGATCTTACCCCGTATCCGCAGTTCAGTACTGAACTTCATTAGCTGAATGGAATCTTTATGTCAATAAAATGCTTTTCATAGGCATATAAGTAGGTGCCAGTTCCAAACTGCTACTTGACTGAGTATTAATCTCGTCATTTTGGTAACCTAATAACCAATAACGATCGAGCAAGCACCGATAAATCCCAATAAATTTCAATAATTACACCAACTCGCTTCCAGCCAATCTGGGCCCGCTAGTGATCAACCCGTCGTCAAGGTAATATCGAACCAAGTATTTTGTAATCGAATCGAACAAACCCGCGCACGTAATTGACCATTTCTTTCACCGCGCGGCAGCACACAGCGTTGGGTTTCAATGACTTTCTTGTTTCACGTCCCTGCATGCAACGTGCCCCGTTGCAACTGATCAAAATAGCGAGCAATTACGATTGATTTGTTTTATTTGCATTCGGTATTCGGTAGATGTCCTCCACTTGCTGGGCAACCGGTCAGCAACGTACCGAGCGGTGGCAACCACCACATTAATGCGTGATCCTTTCGATACGGATAACCTTTTTGAACCTTTCACTTGCTCCGTACCTTGCAATCGGGAGTACCTTTCTCCTATCTTGCAGGCTGGGAAATGTTCTTTTTCCTTTTTCCTGTGGCCACCACCGACTGGACAACAACCGCTTATTACCCGAACATATCTCGTCTCAATCTCAACATCATTCTCGTTATTTTTATTACCAGATTCGCTGCTTTCTTCCAGTTTCGAATCCCTCGTTCAGCCGCCTGACCGCCAGACAGCGCGCTATTATTTAATTTCGACATAGTTTGCTTTTATTTTTCAAGGTTTGCCACCCCGCCCAGTTTGTCGGTTGTCTTGCGCAGCAAATAGGAAGAGAAGCAGGTGGAAGCCGATATGCGATGGAGCAGCAGTGTCGGCGGCGGTGAGCCATGAAAGTGAAAGGATTTGGGTCGATGGGACCAGCAGACGGCCGGCATAGCACCGGGTCAGGTCATTGATGGCGATGGCGTAACAAAGATCCTGTCCCCGTGGGATATTTCGGCTTTTATTTATTTTTTTCCATTTTCTTTTGTTGGTGAAGTTTATGAGATAAGGTTTCTGAGGGAATGCTGACTAGGAGCGAACGAAATGAACGGAACTTAAAGGGAAACTTTGTGACAGATTGGATTGCGCAAGACAGCAGCGTACGGTGTGACACCTTTCACTTGATACCAAGGCAAGTTTGTTGTTGGAAGGGCGTTGAAATCCCTTTTGCGATTGCACAAAATATGGTGTTTTTTGTAGGTGGAATTGATTCAAGATACGCCAATCGGATAAAAATCCCCTGCATTTCTTTGTGAATAGGCTGTAACAAAATAGTTACAAAACAGATTCCAATATATGGCTAAATATGTGTCCAGATTGCCAAATTTATCATGAAGGTTTAAAATTTTAAATATCGTTATCTGCAAACATTCTTTTCAGCTAAATAATGTAATTATAGTTGTACCGAACAGAAATTCAATACTGGCTATAATCATTAACGATACCGCATAACGACTAACCATGGAAAGCATTAATTTTCTTTGACCGGCACGGAAGGCAAACCGATAAATCACAATAATTTCAATCGATCGGTTTTGTACGCATGCATTATTTTCATACATCACTTTTAATTACCATGAACAACTGACTAGCGACTGGCTGTGTAGCGGCGCAGCCATTCCTCAATGTCTACTGACAAACTGCACCGGCAAGCTCGCACCCGCACCCGGTTCTGACGTCACTCGAAAACACTCAGATGGCAAACATCCAAAGGAATTTGTACCTTCACCGTGTGTACCCATGGTGGCCCAAAGCTGCGGAAATTTACGACTACGTAACGAATCGCTCCTCGGCTTGGTATAGTGGCACCTGTTGCAAAGTGCAATGTAACTATTCGCATGTATGGGCAAATTGGTACAAAACTGCGCCAGCCTTCGAACAGTAAATCATATTTCGCCGTACAAGCATGTGTCCGTTTGGAACGAACTGAATGAAGGAGACGGCGATCGTCACAGGAGGTATGATCGTTTGGGTCGACTTCAGATCAGAACCTCGCTGCTCAGTGCGTAGCAATCAATGGTATCTTTGCTTCATACATTTTCTAAAGCAAACCAGCGCCGATGACTGCCACCATGTTGCATACTTCCACGTCAAAGCTCCTAGGTCAAAACCTGAGAGTCAAAGCTTCTCAATTGTTATTATTTTTTAGATTTATATTTGTTTATCGTACGCATGCCACGGTACAAGATGGGTACAATCAAATGAGTTATTGTTAAGAATTCACTCTTAATTTTGTTTTAACATCTTTTATAAGCATCTACAAATTTCGATTGGTTCCTCAAAAGGCGACTCAATTACGGTAATAAGATTGGCCTGTGGTTTTTTTCTAAGGAAAAGTATTTGCAAATCAAAACAAATCATCTTTTAGATGTTGCCGCCACGAAGCGCCAGCAGCGCCGACTGCAGCTGGTCCTCATGTGTTTGGTCCGAGCTCAAAACTATGAGGAAACGCTTAGAAATGTTTACGCTTCGTTGGTCCGTCGATATTGTCGATACGCGCATTGCTGTTGAGTTATTGGTGGCGGCTGCCAATTTCTACATACGTGGTCGCTTGATTGCACTCCATGCTCCCTATGATATTGATGTGTGAAGTATGCTTTTATGTTGGTTTATTATTTATGGCTATGGTCATAAAGGTTACTGAAATTGAGGCTATTAAAGCGATGGCGATCATTATGGGTATCAAGTGTGGAATGTGAGCTATTAGGATATGGCATCCATTTTGAGTTGAGGAAGTGGATGACTTTTTGTTTGAGTTAGCAACGTAATGTGTGAAGATAATTTGAAAGTGTCTCATAATGTGGTTTCTAAGTGCATCTCAGATGTATTAAAATACTGATTAAAATATTTCATAGCGCCTACTTTAAGCTGAAAAAGCCTTGTTCCGTGTATACCGCTGAGCTAGCTGCTGTACACTATTCACTTGAGCATATTGCATCCCTACCTCCTGACCGCTTCTTTATCTTCACCGACAGTGTAAGTACCCTGGAGGCTGTTCGGTCAATGAAACCTGTAAAGCACTCAGCGTATCTTCTAACCGGGATACGGGAAGCTTTGAGTGCTTTATCAAAAAAGTCATTCACAATCACCATGGCTTGGGTCCCTTCTCATTGCTCGATTCCGGGAAATGAGAAAGCGGACTCTTTGGCTAAGGTGGGCGCTATGGAAGGTGATATTTACGATCGGCAAATCACCTTCGATGAATTTTTCCCATTAGTTCGTCAGGAAACCTTGATCAGCTGGCAGCAGAAATGGACAAATGGGGAGCTGGGTAGATGGCTGTATTCAATTCGCCCGCAGGTGTCGAAGCGTCCATGGTTCAAAAAATTGAATATAGGACGAGACTTCATTCGAACCATGTGTCGTCTAATGTCCAATCAATACACTTTAAATGCACATCTTTTCAGAGTGGGGCTCTCGGAAAGCAATCTCTGTGTTTGCGGCGAGGATTATCAGGACATTGATCATGTCGTGTGGGCGTGCGAGGAGAATCGCGGCCCCAGATCTGCATTAACTGAACATCTCCGGGTCCGAGGAAAACAACCAAAGCCTATTTAGAGAAGTGTTGGCGGGTCTTGATCTCGAATACATGTCCCTCGTCCACCAATTTGTGAAAGTTGCTGATGTAAGATTGTGATCTTAGTCTGCCCACCCCCTTGTCTGTCGTTCCCCATATCGAATGTCTTCCTCTTGTTATTCATTTCAATGTATGTCGTTAACCCCTTTCGTATGTCTTCCTCTCATTGTTGTCTCCCAAAAAAATGTTTGTCCCGTTACAGATGTGAAACATCGCCAAGAATGTCAACTATGTGAACATCAGCATCGTAATTACTTAAGCACCCTAAATTCCCTTCCTTTCCTACTATATTATTGTATTCCCTAACCTCGACCAAACCGCGAGTCTTTCGGTTCCCCAAAACTAACATTATGTATAAGATTTAAGAAATGAATTGTTAAACTTCATACCTAAAAATAATCATGTAATTTTAGGTGCTGCGACAACGACATATACGAGCGTCACTTTTGACGTAAAATTAGATGATACTTTAATTTTACATCACAACTTTATTGACAAAAACCCAGATTAATCCACCTAGCGGTGACGTAGCCTTTACGCTTACACCTGGATGATGTACAAGAAAGGCAAAACAGTTACACCGTCTAATGTTATAATAGAAAATTTACACTAGTAGACGATAGATGGCGCTGCCAAAAGTTTCTCGAATTTCCTATGCTAGAATTTTGACTTTCGAACAATTTCATAGTACTATGAAACTGAACGAAGAGCATACTTACGCCTAAATGCGTGCAACACGAGCATCTTTATAGTACGATGAAACTCTTGATAGGAGCAAGCCACGGATAAACTTTAAAAAGATTCATAGATGCAAGGCTTTTTTCATAACACATTATTGTTCTATGTGACTATGTCTCATCACTATTTTAATATTATCTATTTTTTGCAATTTGCAATTATTATGAAATTCAATAGTGATCAACAGCGTTTTAGTCTCTGTCGGATGCAACTTGTTGCAAGAAAATCGGTTAAGAGTTTCTATGTGAAAATTTGGCTAATGTTTTTATGGCATTTTGTGCACACACACACGCACACACATACACACACACACGCACACACGGACAGACAGACATTTGTTCAGCTCATCGAGCTGAGTCGAATGGTATATAACACTATGGGTCTCCGGGACTTCTATCAAAAGTTCGAATTTGGAGTGAAATGATAGCCTTTCGGTACAACTTAGTTGTACGAGAAAGGCAAAAATTGGAGGATTAGAACCAGAATCGAACTCGAACATAAGCCCGCTGAGTGAGAGCCCAACACGTTACCACTCAGGTATCTTCGTCACTTGAAAGAGGGGTGATCAAAGTAAAGCATGTTCCACACAGCAAATAATTTTGAAAATTCAACGACGGGTAAAATTAAAGCCCATCGCATCAAACGAATTAACATTCGATATTCAATTAAATTTGATTGAATTTTACAAACAAGCACCGTTTAAATTTATTTTGATTTAAAAGAATAGTGAGATCGATTGAATGTTACGTTTATTTGCATGCTCCAAATATGTGCATGAAAATACATTTAAAATCACAACATATTTTTATCTGTGCACGATTTGCACTGAAAAACAATTTCACTGCATCAAGTCATCGACTGCTAGAGCGTTAGGTGCGTCGCATCGGGTGCAGTGTTTGGGTTCCATGACATGTAATTTTAAATCATCTAACATTGAAAAATATGCGATTCAGTTTATGTCATGTTGTTTTGAGTCATTTTATTCACATACGTCACCTGTAATATTCATAATTTTTTGGTGTGTTGATTTCGGCTCAATTGAGCCTCCAAAATAAACGAAAGATTGAAAAAAACTGATTAAAATATATTAGAACAGGTACAAACACATGTCAAGAAGTCATGAGTAAACAATACACAGGATTCTGTTTTTACACGATTTTTTTTTCGCTCGTAATTCTGATCGTGAGCCTTCAATTTGCCACCAATTTTTTTTCTTAATCTTTATTTAAGTGATTTTTTATTTTAATGAAAAGTTCATCACTGATTTGCCACAAAATGGTAATTAATATGGGTTGAACATTTAGGATGAGTGCAAAATTGAGAAAATAGAAATCGTGTAAAAACCAGAATCCAGTGTACTATAAAACAGCATCTTTTCTCTTCTTGTCCTACAAATGCTCTCCAAATTGTCCTCCGGCGGATCTTGAACTTCGGTAAAAGTGGATAATTCCATCAGTTCACTCCGTGACCATTCTCACTGGAAAATTGTTTGCAAGCACCAGTGCTACAGAAAAGTTCACAAACGAGTCCCATCTAATACTGCCCACTACAAGAAAATTTCCACCTTTGTACTGGGTTGTAGCAAGTGTTTGAGTAGGGATTCACCAGTCCCACAAATAGCTAACATTCGCTCTTGAAAGAGTAAGTTTATGCTGCAAGGATTCGAAACCAGCGATTTCCCACAGAAGCCGGGCTAGCGCTTCTACAATTGCATTTTCTGAGCTCCAGGGCGTTTTGCAGAGCCAGAAAGGTCTACAGTAGCTTGCAAAAGGAAGGCCCATGGAAGGGCCATCCGGCTGAATGCTATTTGGCCGAAGGCCACTAGGTCGAAGGTTGTTTGGCCGAATATACCATTTGGCCGAACAGACGATTAGGCCGAAAGTCATCTGGCCGAAAGGGTAATATATCCGAATAGGTCATTTGGCCGAAAAGGAAATTTGGCCGAATAGAACATTTGGCCGAACAGGCCATTTTGTCGAATAGGTCATTAGGCCGAATAGGTCATTAGGCCGAATAGATCATTTGGCCGAATAGGTCATTTGGCCGAATAGGTCGTTCGGCCAAATATGTCATTTAACGTCCCTCTTCTCATTTCACTCTTCTCACTCACAGCGACAAAAGACAAGTGAGAAATGAGCAATGAGGAGTGAGACAACTCACTTCCCACTCATCATTTCTCAATTGTTACTGTGAAAAATGAAAAGTGCGAAGTAAGCAGTGAGACGTCTCACTACTCACTTCCCACTTGTCACAGTGAGAAATGAGAAGTTGGAAGGAAGACTGTGACACGTCTCACTACTCACTTCGCACTTCTCACATTTCACAGTAAGAAGTGAGAAATGAGAAGTGAAGAGTAAGACGTCTCACTCTTCACTTCGCACTACTCACTTTTCACTTCTTCTTCTTCTTCTTGGCATAAAACCAGGGAAATCGAGACAATTTCCAATCCAAAAATTGCCTAGACCGGCACCGGGAATCGAACCCAACCCCCCCTCAACATGATCTTGCTTTGTAGCAGCGCGAGACCATGCTGAGGGTGGCTAGTAAGAAGTGAAAAGTGCGAGTGAGTCGGGAGACGTCTCACTTCTAACTTCGCACTACTCACTTTTCACAATGAGAAGAGAGAAATGAGGAGTGAGACGTCTCACTTCTCACATCTCATTTCTCACTTTCAAATGACCTGTTCGGCCAAATGACCTATTCGACCTAATTCAAAACAAAAATAACTTATGATCATTTCAATGTTGTAATCCAACACAACTTGTTAGTTTGATCGTTTATTTCAGAATGATCTTCAAGTCAATGTAGACGTTGACATTGACGGCCTCACAGTTGAGGTCGAAATACGTATCAGTAAACATAATAAAACGTAGTGGAATTAAATGCAAAGTACTAAACTCGTCTTAGACAGATGATAAATTTATTTTGAAGGCAGTTTGGCAGTGTGTAATATGCATAATATCCATTGACGATATCTATCTTATCGATCTTACGTCTCACGTGACTCCGCTTACGCAACCGCGCCAACGCGGCATACTTTGAATTGAGCGTCACACATAGGGGTATTTTGCCAATCTAGCCGGAATAAACTATGTTTATTTGTTGAAACCACTCAAATATAATTATTTATAAAACCCGAGCTCGCTTTTTACGCGGTTGATTTTCAGCAATTTTTCGATTACCTCAAATTCGACGACTTTTTCAATTTCACCTAATTTTTCCTTGATTTTTTGTAGATATTTTCGAACGATAAACGTAAAGCTTTATTAGTTCCAAGTGCCAAAAACAAATTGCGTAAAAAGCGACCCCAGTTCACCGTATAATAAATATATGACTGTATGTAGAATCCGATCAAAATGCAAGTTGATGAAGGTGCAGATTTCCCACGTGCGTGTGTAAGTGAGTAAGTGAGTGATTGAGAAAATGAGTGAGTGAGTGAATAAGTGAATGAGCAAGTAAGTGAGTAAGTGAGTAAGCGAACAAGTGAATGGAAGATTATCGTTCATTGGGGTATGAATAAATAAGTAAACGAACGCGATAAACCAATAAATGAAGATATGATCGTATGAGAGAATGAGTGACTGCTTAAGTGAGTGAGTGAGTGAGTAAGCGAGTGAGTAAGTCAGCAAGTGAGTAAATAAGAGAGTGAGTAAGTGAGTGAATGGGCAAGTAATTAAGAGTAAGTAAGTAGTAAGTAGTGACATATTTGAATTACATATTTACAGCAAAGTCTCGTTAGACAAAGTTGTAGGCCCATTTAACCGCTTTAAGTTCGTCATACAACATGAATTGATAGCTACCTTCTGAAAAAAGTTCTGGGAAAATTATACAAACGAATGCAAATGACATTTTACAACACTGGTTGAGAGTAAAGTGAGTTAGTAATTAACGCAGTGAATAAGTGAGTGAGTGAAGAGTTAAATAGATGATGAGGAAAACTTGAAAGTGAGGAAAATTTGATGAACAACCCTAGCAGCATTGACATAGGTTACTGCAACTCATATGTGACCAAATTTAGTCACAATCAAGTTGCTGCAACCATTTTTGTCAGACTTGTGCTGCTCGGGAAGGGGAACGGGATTGAGTGAATAATAAAAGGACTAGTTATTAAATTAGTGAGGAACTAAGCGTGTGAAGCCGTGAGTGACTGATTGGGTAAGTGAGCAAATGAATAAGTGAGTAAGTGAGCGAATGAGTGGGAAGTGAGTAAGCGAGGAAACAAATTAATAAAAATGTCAGTAAGAATAAAAAAAACGGACGAATTAATCAATAGGTGAAAAAGTGAGTGAGTTAGTGATTAAGCGAGTATGCGAGTGAGTGGGTTGGTGAATAAGTGATTCAATGAGTGAGTAAGCAAATGTTAAAGTATAAAGTGGGTAAGAAAGTTAGCTAATGAGATAACGAGCCAATATGTGTGTAAGCTAGTGACTGAGTGAATAAGTAAGAATGTAATTGAGTGAAAAAAGTGAAAGAGTTAGAGGTTGTATAAGTTAATATATAAGAGAATCAATTTGTGAATAGATGAGAAAAAAAATTGAGCGATTAAGATTGAAAAAAATAGTGAATAAGTTAGTCTTCACTTAACCATTCAAACATCGCACTGATTTCACCTTTTGTGCCAAGGGGTCATCATTCTTCGTAATTCGTCTACCAGCTGAACATCATTTATTTATTCTAGAAAGAGTTTTGATGTTCTCCGCGGTGACAACTTACTCCAACGAAATCCTTTTGTTTAAAGTAGGGTCGCTTTTAAAGTGGATTACGCATTTTTTACGCGAATTTCCATAAAAGTTTTCTTAGTGCGATTTTTTTTTAAATAGAAAACCCCATAAAAACCGTGAAAATTGATTCTTGATGAAGTCATTTTTCTATCACGCGGATCTTAGAGTTTTCGCGGTTTTTTGGAATTCACGTGGTTTTGATTTACATGGAACGTATCCCTCGTGTAAAAACCGACTTCAGTGTACATTTTATTCAGTTCAATCATGTTTTGCTTAACGTCTCAGTACTTTATGGTAATTTAGTTTTATCCTATTATTTTATATTATTGTTTTGGAGTCATGTTTTGGATGTTTTGGAGAGTTCATTTTTCTATGAATTTAATATGTATGGACTACTATATTACCACCATAATCATCATCCGTGGTAATAATGTGAATTAAGGTTATACAAAATGAACACCGAAATAATTAATTTCATGCTATGAAAAAGCAAGCCGCAAAAATAAAAATGTTAGTTAAAAACCGCAAAGTTTCAAAGAGCGTTGCTGTGAAAATATCATTGCAAATAGAAAAATGTATACAGATAGCAGGTCCCACACTATTCATCTATTTTTTACATATTTTTGCACTACGAAAAACCCATTTTTTTAAATCAACTTTATTCCGGCTAGATTGGCAAAATACCCTTATGTGCGTCTTACAACACGTTTGCAAAGCAATCAGTTTTCCTCTGATTAGTTACGGACGACACGTAAGTACTATTTTGTCCCCGACAATTACCTAATGTAGTCGTCTTGTCCTTTTCCGATGGCACGCGACCACGCATTTGGTGATCCTTGACGGGCATAATTTAGACCTTACATTAATTTTTTGATTCACCAGATAACCTGGCTGTTTTTCAAATTAATAAACTCTGCATCGGAAAAGGATGGACCGATCAAAGTTAATAAATAATAATGCCCAATAAACCTTAAAAAAAGCGAGGATGCTGCTCGCAAAAGTGCTCAGTACATGTGAAAAATCGTAAAAATATTTTGAGCGTGAGTAGTACTCGCAAAAATGCTCAGTTCGTATCCAAATCGCTAAAACATTTTGAGCGCGAGTGGTGCTCGCAAAAATGCTCAGTGCATATCGCCATCGCTGGGCAGCCCTACAAACCATACACCAACGAGAGCTTGAGCAGAAATTCGAATCTCAACCAAAATCCTTCTGGAAGCTCGTCAACAATCAACGCAAGAAATCCGGGTTTCCATCTCCAATGGTTCTGAATGGAGAAATCGCTTCAACTACTCAGAAACTTTGCCGCCTCTTTGCTGAAAAATTCGCAATCGTTTTTAGTGACGAAAGAATGAGTGACAGCCTCTATTGAAGCAAGGAAAGTTTCCCAAAACGACCAAACGACATCGATGATGACAGGATTCGGAGGGCTGTAGAACAGCTCAAATCGTCGCATAACCCTGGACCCGACGGCGCGCGTACCGGCCGTTTTCATCAAAGACATATCGAAAGTTTACTCGTTCCACTACTTCATAAGTTCAGTTCTACGGAATCTTTTCACCCTGTTGAAGGTTTGCACTAATGTTCCCAGTCCACAAGAAGGTAGACAAACGCGATGTGAATAACTATCGAGGGAACACGTCATTGTGTGCTCTTTCAAAGCTGTTCGAACCCGTCATTATGGATCTATTGCTTTCGCACTGTAAGCAACTTCTTAGTGACGATTAGTACGGATTCGCCGCCGGTCGCTAGACAAAACAGTCTGACAGGACAGGCTGAAACATATATTTTTTTTATTCCTTTATTCTTATTATTATTTGGTAGGCACTCTGTGTTACTTAACCGCTACTGTGCCGTGATCTACTGTGGTATTCTGCTGCAAGAAGCTACACATAATCTATTTATAGATTTTCCATTATTCATTGTTGTTGTCGTTGCTGGTCCATCTTACCATGAGTTCATTGTGTCCATTTGTCCGTGTCATGAATTTAATGATCGTTGCGCATTGTTCGGTTACAGTTTATCCGGGTACGTTGGAGGAATGCCTCCGAGAAGAACAATTTTTCAGTCGTCATCAGGCAGTCGTAACGGCAAGGGTGATCCCTAATACACCACCGTATAAGGCTGCGCATCCGGTGACTGACGAAGGTTTGCCGGAGGGGCTGGGAATCGAACCCATGACCATTCGCTTGTAAGGCGAACGTGTAGCCAACTACGCTACGGGACCCCCCTAAACATATGTTATTTATACTAACCTCCCTGCAGCCGGAAATGAATCACTCCTTAGCCATTGCAAAACTAGACCGATTCGGAGTTAGCGACAATCTCCTGAACTAGTTTCATCCATATCTATCAGACCATCACCTGACGGTAGCTATTGGGTGATACACATCTCAAACTTTTCATGCATCATCCGGTGTACCATAAGGGAGCCATCTAGGACCACTGATCTTCTTGATCTATTTCAACGATGTACATCTGGTTATCAAGAGCCCTCGGTTGTCTTACGTAGACGACCTTAAAATGTTTTTGAAAATACATTGCACCGCCTATTGTCAGCTTTTACAACTCAAACTAGTCGTTTCGCTAATTGGTGCTCTCTGAACCAAATGTTTAAACCCGGCCAAGTGCTTTGTCAGAACGTTTTCTCGAAAAAAACAGCCCATAGTTTTAGACTACAGCCTTCTCAGCACAGAAATACAGCGAGTGATCCACGTGAAGGATCCTGGCGTCATGCTAGAATCGTAACTAATATTCAACAATACATCTCTTTCATCGTCGACAAAGTATTCAGTACTCTGGAATATATCTTCCGAATTGCAAAGCATTTCACCGACATATACTGTTTGAAAGCTCTCTATTGTTCTCTGGTGCGCTCAACTTTAGAGTATTGTTCTGTTGCCTAGAGACCAGCTTACCAAACTACATAACTACGAAAGCCGATACCCTGCAGGGACTCATCGACTGTGCAGATATGCTGGAACAAATAGACTTGAACGTCCAACCACTCTTCATCGTACAAAACTACGGCATGCATGGTGCTTTTTACGGATGTAGCTGTACATCATTTGGGCTAAATGTAACCTGTTGATGCAATAACAACAACAATACACGAGACACGCCAAGAGACACGGTTTATCATCGAAATCCACAAACGGTACATGCTATTTGTGATACTTGGCATAGAATGCGTCCACAGTATATGTTTCGTCATCCAATAAATCTCTGGAGTAAGGCCTTACGGTCTACACGGGTAACCAACGATCTTTCGATTAGTTTCAAAAGTAGTAGATGCTCTTTATGATCTTTAAAATATAATGTGATCACAACATATAATCTGCGCTATCCATAGGATACAGATATCCTTGCGATATCCTTGCGATACCCAAGGAATCTCTGGAATAAACCATTAGTCATACAAGAAATCTCTGGAGTGAGGCTCAAGGGTCTACACGCGTAACCAACGGTCTGTTGACTAGTTTCAAATGCGGTATATGTCTGGTGGTCCTTAAAATAGAATATGATTACAGCATATTTCCTAGTCGATATACTCTTGGTTACGTGTGCAGACCATAAGTTTTTTCTCCAGGGATTTCTTGTATGACTGAGGGGTTACTCAAGAGATTTCTTGGATTGCGCAGAACATATGTAGTGATCACATTCTTTTCTAAGGATCATGAAAAGCATGCATCACTAGTCGATACACTTTTGGTTACGCGTGCAGACCCTAAGACCTTACTCTAGAGATTTCTTGGATAACGCAGAATATATGTTGAGATCAAATGTACGGTTCATTCCGCTGGATTTTAATAAACTAAAACACTCAGTGATCCCGAACAAATTCTGCCTAAAATTGGGCTTAAGCGTCAATCCTGAACTATAGAAATTGCCGAATTTCTGCTTAGGTTGCCCGCTAGCTTGTCAGGCAAGTCAAGACCCGAATACCGTTATCACAAAGCTGTTCGGTTCCTTTATTTACAAAGCAAAGCACTAACGCCTATTTTCCTTGATCAACACATTGCCGGTAAATCTAAATATATCTAACATTTCGATTGACTAACTTGCTTCAAACTTTTCAGTAAATCCTTCTTCATTTGCACTTTTTTTCGCATCAAAGAGCATCAGTACAGTATTCACGCTACTGCTAGCTCCTCGGATGAAATGATGCGAAACTTCAACTCCGAACGAAAATACGAGAGCCGACCGTTCCGCGCTGCAGATTAGCAAAAGCAGAGTGTAACATAGGATTGGGTCCTCTATATGCCTTCACTTACGTCGGTTCTCGCTGACAATTGCCCGAAAAAGACCAGACGACCATATGACTCGAAAACACTGCCACATCATTGGGTTGGAAAACTTTTTAATCACTTTTTGGCTGGTTTTTCGGTTACGGTCAAAACGACAATTCTCAACCTGGGGTGGCATTGCACACCTCGACTCGAAACGAGCAAACCATCCTAGTAACATTTTGGTTTTATGCTGGTTTTATAAATGTCATGAAGAGCAAATAATGGTTTTCATGACCGTTAAAAACTAAAAATTTTACTTGGGCATGCAAACTGTCATGCGAAAGAGCTGTCGAAAGAAGATGTGCAATGAGGCCCCTGGTTATGAACGATGGTGATGGGTAGAGTTGAAGTTTGGAAACTGCTGTCGACTGTACGTCTGGTCTGCCTTGTTCACACGATGACGAGTCCACACAGCACCAACGATGGGTAGGTATACTATTCTATTCTAAGGACCACAGAGAGCATGTATCACTTTTGACACTAGTTGATTCACCTTTGACTACGCGTGTAGTGTAGACCCTAAGGCCTTTCTCCAGAGAATTCTTGAATAACGCATAACATATGTTGGGATCACATTTTCTAAGAACCATGGACATAACCATGGACAAAAGTTATAATTTTGGGCAGTGTACCAAAAGTATATGAGTTCCTGTTTCCAAAACGGCCAAAGTTATCTAAATCGGTTTTATTTTTTATTCCATACTTTATTTGGTAGGCACTCTGTGTTTCTTAACCGCTACATTGCCGTGATCTACTGTGGTACTCTGCTGTACAGAATCCACACAGAATCTATTTTTAGACATTCATTATTGTTATCATTGCCGGGTCCATCTCATCGTGAGTCCATTTTATCTATTTGTCCATATCGTGTATCCAATGCATTTTTGCATTGTTCGGTTTCCATTTATCCGATTACGTTGGAGGAATGCCTCCGAGAATTTTGTCAGTCGTCATCGGGCGGCCGTGTCGAAGAGACGCGTACCCCAAAACGCCACCGCTTTGGGCTGCAGCTCCGGCGACTGACAAGGATTTAATAAATGGCTGGGAGTTTAAATCGGTTGAAAAATGTTAAAATAATGAAAATATCAATTCATAAGAACATACACTGTCTGCCATATACGTGGTAAAAAACATACCCCTCCCCACGTTTCCCCTCTCTGTATCGACCTGATTTTCTTACAGATGCTACATTTCATCGAGTTCTTAGATGTCACCGAGTTTCGGCTACCAGCTAAGAAAAAGGCATTGATGTTGCAAACGGAATACGGGTACCCTGTCGGCTGCATAAGGATTAATAAGAGTTTATTTGTTATTTTTGGATAACTCGTTTGTTTCGACTTTTTGTCTTTTTAGTTAAAAAGTAAATAACACTTGATTACAGTTCAACTGGGGTGTTTATTGAAATATTTTGGCTTTTTCAGTCTGATATATTCAAACGGCTAGCCAAAATATTTCAGTAAATAACACTTTTTAAAAAGTTGTTTACGAGTCTTTAAAATTATTCTTGGTTTGGTTTTCTCTGTGGGAAAAAATGCACTGCGTTAGTGAGTATCGAAACTATTCTACGTAAGCATCAAGAAAAGTCATATTCGACATCTATGGATAATAAATCAAACCATGTCATGTCAACCGATCTAAACATGCATTTAGCTAACCCTAAACAACCCTGCGAACCACTTAATACTCATAATAGGAAAGTAAACTTTCCTCACCTACTTGTGGTGCTCAGGAGCATGCTCCATCTTTCATCACTAACGAAACGACCCATAAATCCTAGTCGCCCTGTTTCCTGCAACCTACCCCAAACCGATGATTGATATGAACTCGTCACCCAGGCACACGTGCCAACAACGATGGTGGTTGATGGTTGAACATTACGATGGAGTTTCTTCCGCCTTCGACCAGACAGAAGCCCTTGCAAAAAGCGAAAAAATAGATCAGTAAAGTCTGTATACGCGATGCCCCAGGTCTTCCAAGACTTCACCCCAGCAACGCCATTCATTCAGCAAAACATCAACAGTACACTGCACACTGCTCGTTTAGTCTAGACATTCAGTCTGACAGCTGGCGAATCTGTTGACTCGAAGGGTCCGAAGAAAGGTGAACTTTTTTTCACTTTCGAATGTGCTCATTAATATGTGCTATTAGTATTAATGGCTCGCCTCGAGAGCCCTGCTGAACCTCCTGTCCGATCTCCCATCAGTCATTACGGGCACGTCACCATTTGAACATTGTGTATGCAAATCGCGTTGCAGCATATTTTACTCAAGAAATCCTTTAATTACACCACCGACTCAAAACGCTTTCGTTCGGTTCGAGTGTGACACCTTCATGGATTTTATTAATTTTCACACCCCAGAGGCAGCGATTGCTGCCAGTCTCAAGTCCGGTGCTGATGGAGTCCTTTTAACGGTTTTAATGAGTTTTTGCACAAACGGCTGCAACCTCGTCAGGTTCGCGTCTATCACGACCGACATTTTCATGTGTAGGGCGAGGTGGGGTATCATAATCTGATTTTGAATTCTCTGTTTTAATCTCGCCATTTTTTTTCTCACAAAAATAATATGATACAGCTAGGATACAGCCTGAAGGCCTAATAATAATTAGGAGGTTAAGTTTGGATCACAGTTTAACAAATGAATACAAATTCAACTTAAGGACATTCCAAAAAATATCAATCCAATTAAATTTGAAGAAAGAAAAAAGCGGTTTTTCAAATTTATTTGATTTAGATGTAATAACTTGAAATATTACATACCTGATCATGTAAAGAATTGAAAAAGAATAATTCAAATAAAAATTTAACTTTTTACACGCCCCACATGGCCCTAGCATGTAAAAAAAGATTAATAGAGCGAAATGTTTGCGGTAGGCACTTCCTGAATGTAGACGACGTCGGCAATGGTGCTGTTGCTGGTTGATTCATACGCCAACGCATTTGCTCTCGTATTGGCCCTACTTTGTGTTAGGAGGCGGAGTAGGACCTGTTGAAGGCGCAGTGCATAGACCAGTGCGCCCACACTTGTAAGCAACATTACGATGAAGTATTGCTTCACAATTATGTGCTCTATTGGCCACTCGGAGGACAAATGGGCAATTTCACGTGGCAGTTGGTTGGTTGAGATATGCGGAATAGCAGAATATGAGAGCGTTAACGATCGATATCAATCATTTCACTTTTTGTTATAACTCACAGCAATTATTCAGAACACTTTCCATGAGGGCATTGCATAACAACAGATTGCAAATTATATGTTGATATGGTTTTAGTACAACAGGATGCGATAAAAATATTAAATAGTTAGAGTTAAATAATTTTATGTCTAGTGTCTAGTGCCAAGCTGAGGTAATTAGCCATATTTGCCCATTGGCGCTGTGCCGTGAGGCCTGATTTCATCATCCTCGTAGTGAGTTTCTTCCATTAGAGACACAGATGAACTGGACTTCTACTAATTAGAGCCGTTTTTTGATGACAACTAAGATCACTTTTCCGCTATATATGTTGGAGGTGTCGACGACTGCGAACACAGACAGATTGTCGAAGATGATCAGAATTAATAGCAGGGCTTAATAGATACCACCTCAGACAACACAAGATCGTATATGATGTTACATAAGATGCTAAAAAGGAGGCGATATACGTACTTCCCCATACAACATGTATGTATATCGCCTCCACTTTAGCATCTTATTTTGCATCATATACGATTTTGTGTTGACTGGGACACTATGAGACGGCGTATGCATCAAACGTTGGAGCCGAGTGAGATGCGGAACGTCTTCGCCGGCAGATATTTTTTGGTGATTTTGAACAGGTATATAAATGTAAAGAAATCAAACATTGCTGCAAGCTTTCTCGATATTAGCAATGCCATGGCAGTACACACAAATTCTCAAGTTCCAAGCTCAATATATGTCATTGAAGCTGGGAAATTTGTTTTCTTGAATGATTTTATACAGGCCACCAATTCGTCAGCTGAGATCTCCAACTCTTCTGGAAGGTCATTGAGAAGTAGATGAACGTTTGTTCCATATGTTGATTGGAGTTTGAACCGACTAAGTTTTTTTTGTTGGGGCAAGAAACCACTGCGTCCATTAGTTGAACTTTTGCGGTAGACCCGTAGATATTTAATATGTCGCATCAAATTACAGTGACCTGCATAATAAAAAGCCCACCTGCCGTTTTCACACAAAATGGTCAACTTTGGAGATCTAGATCTCGATTGCGTGTGAACCAATTTTGCTGAAAATTTGACCAGAGCTCAGATATAACTTGAATTTTACCACACCTAAGTTTCGATCATATTGATTCATAGGGTAAAAAATTGATTTTATAATATCTTGAAAACTACAACTCTTAGTGTACAAGTATATTCCGCAAACTTTTTTGTATTGCAAAAATACGCGTTTTTTCTGAACATGCCATCAGTTTACAACCTATAGAATTCAAGACATTTAAAAAATAAATTTTTGCCAAAAAAATAATTTTGGTATTCAATAATTCTTTACCCTATAAATCAATATGGTCAAAACTCAGGTGTGTTGAAATTCAAGTTATATCTGAGCTCTGGTCAAATTTTCAGCAAAATTGGTTCACACGCAATCGAGATCTAGATCTCCAAAGTTGAACATTTTGTATGAAAAACGGTGGGTGGGCTTTTTATTATGCCGGTCACTGTAGATGGAAAATCAATAATTAATGATAACCAACTAGACATCTTGACGCGTCCTCACCCAGTCAGGTGAGATGACAATGATATAATCAACTACCCTTTTGGGATTTGCAGTCCAAACCTCTTCTGGTTGCATGTAATGCACTATTTAAAAATTTGGACCTTCGTTTATGTAATGCAGCACAACTGCAAATCAGATGCTCCGATGTGACTAAGTGTTAACATATCTCGGCAACCTTCACAGCAGCGGAACTAGATACTAACTAATGCTTTGTGTTCTTCCCGAATGGCTTAGCATTGTCTATGGGAGCGCATTTTTATTCCTGAGACCCATCGTTCTGGTCTAGATAGCGTTGGTCATGATACTACACGCAGCCTTCCGTTCACGTAGACTCTCTATTTGACATTTCGAAGGCGGATTCCGAGCAGACTATAATAGCTAAATAATAATAAATCGTGATAAGAGCATGAGCATGATTGATCTCCCACGGTTGCTACTCCGTTATTGCCAGGTCAGCGGTAATTACACAGAGAGCCAACAGATAAAGTTTGGGACTAACATCATCTTCAGTGTGTAAGAACTGGTGACCCAAAAATAAGCAATACCAAAAACAATCGAACGAACGCTAATTATTTTAATTATCGACCGCACTACACAACTGGATGCGAACTAAATTTTCACTTTCTGATTAATTTACACACAATGCAGAACAAAATGTCGGTGACCGCTAAATAATAATAAATCGTGATAAGATATCAAAAAAGACATATGGACATGATTGATATAAGAGATAAAAGATTATAAGACAATATCAATATTTTACACTGAAATATCATCAGAATATCAGGATATGCTATTTGTATATTAATATTTAAATGATATTTTGGTGCAAATGTTTGATATTGTTGCCTGTTCTTTTATCTCTTATGTCAATCAAGTACATATTATGTTTTGATATTCAGTACATGACCGGGATGAAATATTTGATATCAATTTTGAAAGTGTAATTTATCTTTCATCACACTGGATTAAAAGAGAAACGCCCCTTAGTCCCTCAGTGGTGTTTTTGTTTTTGGATCGAGGAGCCAAATTTGGCCACTACAGGATATCGGTTCTAAGTTGAGTCTCTGGTGGACCACCGGCTGATGCGTGTTTGTTTATATTTCGGATGGGAAAAGGTCGTTCGGCCAAAGGCCACTAAGCCAAAAGCCGTTAGGCCGAATATGTAATTTGGTCGAACACACCAATCGGCCGAAAGTGATTTGACTAAACAGCCCATTTAACCAGAGCAGTTATTTGGCCGAAAATCGTCGATTGATTCAAATGATTTGAATTTGGCCGAAAATGTCATTTTGCTTAACATATCATACGACCGAAAATGTCTTTAGGCCTGATCATATGGTCGAATATATGGTTTGGTCAAACAATAGTGAATCTAAAAATTGTGAAGTAAATAATGATAACTGAGAATATACTATATACTATACTACATATATATAATAGCCCTGTTTGTCTGTCCGGTGACTAGCCTACCAGACGCAGCACGCGGGGAAATTCTCACAAAAAAAATAAAATATTCAACACTTCAATTCTTTTTTACAATCAGATGCAGAAAACAAAACCAGTGACAACCTTAGACAACAAAACACAGCATTTGATGAAAAAAATCACAGACAACAGACGTTGAAAATATAGATTATTTTTAATGCCTGAATTAATGAACCGTTAACTTTGAAAAAAAAAAACACTTGCCACGGGCGCTACTGCGTCCACAATTAAACTAGTATTATAATAATTAGTAAATTAGAAGTGGGATGCGAAAAATGAGAAGTGACGAATGAGAAGTGAGAAGAGAGAAGATAAGTCTCATTTCGCACTTCTCATTTTTTACTTCTTACTGTAAGAAATGAGAAATGCGGAGTTAAAAGTGAGAAGATAGATGTCTCCCTGCTCACATCTTATTTCTCGCTATTTTCTTTTCATTTGTTACTTATCACATCTTCACCCAACCCGAGATTGCAACATTTTATTGCAATCTTGCATTAGTTTCGTGTACAGTTTGCCATAATTTGCGACATACGCGGAACCGCAAAACAACTCATGTTATGGTTCCTTTTACTCAAATCCACCCTTGCGTGGAAGAAGTCAAAAATAAGTTAAATGCGAATAAATCTGGTGAGTACTTTACCTTTTCTCCCGTGTTGAATTTTCACCCACTATGAAGTTTCACCAACTCAAATTAATTTTATTTTTACTCACCCGGGACTATGATGAAAACAGCTCAAATTTGGCTTCTTCCACGGAACAGCACACGTTGGGTCGATAGGGAGGTAATTCTGCATATTCAAATTTGAAACCTTCACGAAAAGTACCGATTTTCGAGATTTCGGTATCAATCGATCGACGAACTCTTGATTTTCCCCAACTATTAAAAACAATGGATTAGAATGCGCTGGCCGTTGCCGAAAATAGCAGTAGGCACTCAAGAGATATATCCACGCAATGCTCAGACTATCGTTTCGCTTCTATAAGTGATTAGAAAAGCGATTTGTGGGTAGAAAATCAGTTCTTTTAGGCGTCGATTGCGTTCTCGGGATATCAGTGGCGGTGCTTAACTTTTATTCTTAGCGGCTTAGCGGAAAATTATTGAGCGGCCGTCGGACAGCAGCAGCAGTGAATTTTTAACGCAAGATTCGGATTAACGTTTGATTGCTGTGAGTGATTCGAAAGACGCATTGTGGATTGAAAATCGACTATTTTCAGGACCAGCATTTTATGAAAAGAAAGGATTGATAGCAAACAATGGCGTCGGTTGCATTCCCGCGGTACTGAAGGAAGTTTCCGTCAGTATCAGAATCACATACGCTCGTCGGAGTGCAACGCTGCAGAAACGTTGGCGTCAGTAGCAGTCAAGTGATATTTTCTTCCAAAATTCAGATTTTATGTTTGTAATTGGAAAGGAAAATTATTGAAAAAAAAAGGTTTCTCTCAGATACACTAGAGGAGGTAGAGCCGAGACGAACATACATCAAAGTGCGAATCATAATCGTTTGGCGACACTGCAGAGGTTTTTTCTCCATGGATGGCAAATCATCTGACGTTGATGTCAGAGAAGACAAGAAATTTTCTTTTTAATTCTGATTTTGCCTGTCATTGAAAAGGCACATTCCAGAAAAACTTTATGCGATTAGAAAGACATATGAGTCTACCCAACAAGCATTGGAGGCTGATAAAGAGCTTATTTCGTCACAATTTGGCTTGTTCAGCTAAAAAACTAGCTTATTCAACTTACATTGTTTGTTGGGTAGTAAGACGCCTGTGGAGTTTTATGCATCCGAAAGAATTCCAAATTCTTTCTCATTTAAATTTTTATTACCTCTTCTTGAAAACTCAAGATTTTGCCTTTCTGGAATCTCTTAATTGATTTTCTGGAAATAGCAGAAAAATCCCCCAAATTACCATTCAAAGCTACAGAAAGAAATGCTTTCAAAATATCTGGATCGATACAGACATATGGTACGTAGTATTTGGCTCTCATTTTTTAGGAAGGATTCTTTTGATAATTCTTTCAGAAAGGACATGCATCTTAAAGAATTATGAACACGCAAGATTTAATTAAATATACTTGCAAAACTCTGTAAAAACTTTAAAATATTTAAAGATTATAAATCAGGATTTTTTATAAATATGCCGACAAGCTAAGCATCCTGTGTTCCTTAAAAAAAATGTTTGTCCAACATTTTATGCTGTGTCAATATTAAGACCATGCAGACAGTTCAGTATGCCACTAGAACTTTCTTTATCCAATCAAAATTTTAGAAATTGTGTTTGTTTTCTTAGTCTGTTGCTTCTATTATTTATTCAATCAGCATTACATCAGCATGGAACCACTGTTCCTACTCCAATTTCCTAAAGTAATGATATCTGGCGCTGGAGAATCAAGGGAGCGACCTTTTTTTCGTGTTTAACATTCCAATCGTAAGATATAACAATTGTTTGAAGTTCAAAAAGTTTGTTAAAATAGATTCAATGTTTCGTAGAGAGAGATGTGAATGAAGAGAATTCATTCCTGGCAGTTACGCCTAAATATATATGATCAGAGAGCTACATATATAAGTACAATTAGAGTGGGGCGCAGTTGTATGGAAAAACGCAAACTTCATCCGATCAAGTGAGATCAAGGTTTTTCTGAATCGTTTTGGGACCCCAATCAACTGTGCCAAATATGGGCTCGATTGGTTGCAACCTCGCATGCCGCATCGTGTTTTAAATTTACATGGAGATTAATATGGAAAAACGGACTTTTTTGCATTTTTGCTCTTAGCAGCTTCAATTTATCATTAGTCACGTGACTCAATACGTTAGCATATAGTCTGGAAGATGCCGAAAGACTTTGCCGAAGAAGGTACGTAGCTGGAAGGTCTACAAAAAATGTTATTACGTTTCGAAAATTGATTGTTCAAAACATTTGCAAGAAATCAATGTTTCTGCCAGCACTACCGGACAACTTATGGTTATCGAAGGGCAAAACCTATCTTCCTTCTTGTTCGATTTTTTTCTTAGTGAAATAATTTTGGATAGCTCTTATTAGCTCTAAAGCCCTGTAAGATCAATTATTTTGAAATAACACTCAGTTAAATTATTGGTCTACGCAGTACGGCAGTGCTGGCAGAAAAAACGATTTTTTGCATATGGTTTGAACACTTAATGTTCGAAGCGTTTTAACTTTTTTCATGGACGTTCCAGCAACGTGCCTTCTTCAGCAAAGTTTTTCGACATCCTTTGGGTTATACTTTAACGCAATGTGCCACTTGATTTACGATGAACTGAAACCTCTAGTAGTAGAAATGCAAAAATATACGTTCTCCCATACTAATTTCCATACAAACTTCAAACGCGATGCGGAAAACGAGAAAGCAATCAATCGGTCCCAAATTCTGCACAGTTGTTCAGGACCCAGAATGGCTTCGAAAAACCATTGATTTGAAAAAATGACCTTGCCGCCCCACTCTAATATACATGCAAAGTGGCAAAAGTTCTAGGGGGGCTAGTTTAGTTCTAGGTGGGGCTAACCCCCCCCCCCCCTCCAGCCTCCCTGTAGTTACGCCAATGGTTATTTTCCCGACTATAAACATAAGTTTTTCATAAATTTCCTGGTTTTCCCCTAGGATGTTTTCCCTTACGTTTTGTTTGTTAAATAGTAGCAGGCAATATATAAGTTGTGTATGTAATATGTATGTATTATGAGCCGATTGTTCGATTTGTGTTCTTCTAGTTGTGGAAACTCTTTGATAAGCGAAACAATGAACAACAAGTTTGAAGAACCATTGTTTGAAAGCAATGAAATGGAGATGGTGCCGTTTCAGAAGTTTTCCTGATTTTGAGAATTGTTAGATCTTTGCAGATTCAAGAATGCTCCAGATTTGAGGCATTCACTGATATCTCATTTACTTCGGATTCTGGCTGGAAATGATTTATATCTTTCCGATTGAGATCATTGTCATGACCTAAACTTCTTCCTTCAGATATATTTGATTACGTACATCAATGAAATCTATAATTTTGTCACATTTTCAGATTATTCAAATGCTTCAATATCGTACCGATTTTTTGTCACAGTTTGTTGTTAGTTTGGACGTGCTGCTGGTTTTAACAGGTAATATTTAGCAATAATCGTAAATGTTCGAGTTGTTGGCATAAAATTTGTTTATATTTAATAGCCAAAGGCTTATACATTATTCTCAAGGTCTGAAAAGATTTTTAACAGTTGATTTTAAGAATAATATTCATTTTTATCATTTTTTTTATCAAACAGTCATATTTTTTCAAGTGAAATCTTTTGTGTTTTAATCTTTCGCTTCTCTTACAAAAATAATGGATAGGAAAAAAGATGAACATCAAGTTTCGAAACATGTTATGTGGAAGATTCTGTACCAAATTAATTAGATTACACTGGCGACCACCTCTTCAGAGCTACCGACTGAATAGTAACAAGGCAGTCTCGATTGAATTGTTTATCATGTCCTAGCTTTCAGCAAATACGTATTTTGTCGAGAATTGTGACGTTTTTTTGCTAAAATCAGCAAATAACCGTATTTTTTTAACAGAAATTTGTTCTTTGTTTTGCTGAGCTGCAGAATTAAAGGCTTTACAGATTCATCGTGGAATCCGCAACGTTTTCCGGGGCACCAGGAAATGCAAGGCAAGTAGACTGTCTTACATAATCCGGGGCATTTGGCCACTGTAAGCTAATGCCTACATGCCCACGGATATTATTGTTAAGGTTCATTTACCAAGGCACCAGAGAATTTGTGAAAAAGTGATGAAACGAAAAAAGGTTTTCATCTACCAATCACGATATTCGTTTATCTTCCAAGGCTAACTCCATAAAAAAAATGATGGATGAAAAATGCCCCTCACCTTACAAAACTCACAACGTAGAAAAAAAATACTCTCTTGATATTCCCAACAGACCTTATGAAAAATTAGAAAAGTCAAGTATTGTATTGCAATCAACAACTTTCATACTGCTTAGATCCGTTGGAAAGATTATTTTGGAAAGTATTACAGACTCAATAAATCTTCATGCATTTGGTTAAAAATTTATCTGGATACTTTATTCAAGATGTTAATTGGAATGGAGGGGTGGCACTCTGAATCTGTAATACTTTTCAAAATGGTGAACAGATCTATGTAATATGGGTCATTCCGCGCCAAGTGACCGAGAAAAAGTGAAAACTTGCAGGTGAATACCATGAATCTCCACCAAAATAGGTGTATTTACTTACTTTGGGCCTACATTTTGAAAAAGTATTTGATCCGACCGTTTGAGCCGCCCTTCCGGCCAAACACTCCTCCCCGTTTTTGAAGATTTTTAAAAACATGCCATTTTCAATAATCGATATCTCCGCCCCTGATAAAGCTACAAAA
The DNA here is from genome assembly GCF_024139115.2 of Armigeres subalbatus. Lineage (NCBI taxonomy): Eukaryota > Metazoa > Arthropoda > Insecta > Diptera > Culicidae > Armigeres > Armigeres subalbatus. Next base: position 320,232,889 of record NC_085140.1, read on the forward strand.
ATCGTTAGCACCAGTTTTCCGCTTGAAATTTTGTGAAGATTTTACAAAAAATATTTCAGATGCAAAGCAGTGTTGCCAACTACATTATTTTTATGAAAAAAATAAAAAATAGCATTTTTCTCAAAATACGTATAATTTTTTTTTTGATTTCTCAGCGGATTTGAGTTTATCAGGCAATTTCGTGTCAGAAACACTTATCGTTACAAAGTAAAATGAGCAGTTGCTGAGTTATGACGGTTTTAGTTAGGTATAATCGAAGGTTTTCATTCAGCATATCGTTCAATTCGTTCTGTAAAGGTAAACAACTATGATAATGTAGTTTTTTTAGTTTTACTCGAATAATTTACAAAAAAAAAACATATTTTTGCAGCACATAATGCTTTTGAGGCCAGTGATGCCAGATTTCCACTGAATATGTTTTAATGGTTTAAAGTTATTTTTGCAATTCCTGATCATAACACCTGGTTAACAGTTTGTCTTTGATTGATAAAACGGCCTACTTTTCCAACCCAACGCAATGGGTGATGTAATGACCATTATGCAACTCAAATGGGTTGCATAAATTTCATTATAGCACTCATTTGGGTGCTGTAATGAAAAACAAACATTAGGACAGTAGTTACATGACTGCATACTGCTCAATTAGCTCTGCTGGTAGACTACAAAGGTTCAGTTTCAATAGATCTTTAAACGAGGTAAATGCTTTGATTCCATTAACTTCAATGAGATCAAGTTTTGCTCCCGTAACCATCAGTTTGAAGTACTCGTGGATTACACATACACATACTGTATGAGTGGCTGCTGCTCCTGCTAAACCGCATTCGGGCGGCCGATGTTCAGCGAATTTGATAAATCCAATTTTGTAAAAAAACATTTTTTCCTTGAAGAGGGCATATATTTCAGACAGATTCGCTAGAACCAAACGCTTTTGCTTCTGCACCCGTTTTCATCCTTCACGCACGCTTTTGTACTCTTTTTTCCCTGCCAGTTCCTTGCTTACGTCGGCCTCGCGATAGAAATCCTGAACTTTTTGTACGATTTCTTGTTGGAGGGGATTACCCCTCTTAAGATTGGGGCAGCATAAAATACCTTTTGTGTCAACGCATTTTTTCATGTTCCTTACTAAGCGTTCTGAACACTGAAATTCGTCTGAAGATAATCAAATTTTGATAATTATGTCAGAACATAAATTTATAATCAATAAGGGGTGGCCCATAAACCACGATACATTTTCGAAGCCCATCTTCTTTAATTCCTTAGTACAGAGGTTCCCAAACTTTTTGGATATGCTAGGTGGGTCTAGCAGAATCCAATATTGTTTGCGATCTTCAAGGTGCAAAATTAATTGATTTTTAGAAATTTGATAAAAAGTGAGTTATATTGAGCGAATCATTATAAATGACTTTATATTCCTTCATTGATTGGATTTGGATTGGTTTTAGATTGGATTTGGATTGAATTTCAAACGATTTGGATTAGTTTTGTATTGGATTGAATTTGGATAAGATTTGGATCAGCTTTGGATTGGATTAGATTTGCATCTGAATTGGATCAAATTTTGATTGAATTTAGATTGGATTAGATTTAGATTGAATTTGGATCTGACTTGAATTGGATTTGTATATTATTTGACTGGATTCTGATTTGCTTTGGTTTGAATTTGGTTTAGATACGGGTTGGATTTCGAATAGATTTTCAATTGAATTTATATTGTTTTTGGATTGGACATGGATTTTGACGACCAGCACAGTTCAGCATTCATATTTTCACCTGTTTTGGATACCTAAAGAAAGTTATTTACTTCTTAAAATTTGTTGTTCTTTAGTCATTCGTTTATTAGTATTCCATTAGTAATCCAAATCATTTCTTATAAGATTCAAATCTAAAAGCTGGTATACATTTTTAGGCCAAAAAAGGGACTCAAGTATGAATCAAGAGTTGTCTTTCGCGGCACATCAATGATTATTCCGCGACTGCCCTGGGGGTCAATAAGTGTTTTTGACAGGAAATTGCCTGATAAACTCAAATCCGCTGAGAAATTAAAAAAAAATATACGTATTTTGAGAAAAATGCTATTTTTATTTTTTTTAGAAAAATAATGTAGTTGGCAACACTGCTTTGCATCTGAAATATTTTTTATAAAATCTTCACAAAATTTCAAGCGGAAAACTGGTACTGACGTTTTTTGTGGCTTTATCAGGGGCGGAGATATCGATTATTGAAAATGGCATGTTTTTAAAAATCTTCAAAAACGGGGAGGAGTGTTTGGCCGGAGGGGCGGCTCAAACGGTCGGATCAAATGCTTTTTCGAAATGTGGGCCCAAAGTAACTAGATACACCTATTTCGGTGGGAATTCATAGTATTCACCTGCAAGTTTTCACTTTTTCTCGGTCCCTTGGCGCGGAATGACCCAAATAAGATTTACTAAAGCTGCCATATCTCAGCAACGGCACATTTTACTTTGTATCGATAAGTGTTTCGGACTGGAAAACGTCTGTTAAGCTCGAATCCGTTGAGAAATCGAAGAAAAAAATATACGTATTTTGAGAAAAATGCTTTTTTATTATTTTGTGAGAAAAATAATATAGTTGGCAACACTGCTCAGCATTCAAAGTATTTTTTCTAAAAACTTCATCAAATTTCAAGCGGAAAACTGGTACTAAAGTTTCTTGTAGCTTTATCGGGGGCTGAGATATCGATATTTGAAAATAGCATGTTTTTAAAAAACTCCAAAAACAGGGAGGGGTTTCTGGTCGAAGGGGCGGTTCAATCACCATGGTCATATGGTTATTCAAAATAATGGACCAAAATTAATATGTGCTAGGTACTTTTCATTATTTTTAAATAGGTTAATTGCACGTGCTCGGTCACTTGGCGCGGAATGACCCATATGAGGTCTGTTGATTGCAGTTAAAAAATTAGATTTTAAATTTTCACCTAGGTCTGTTGGAAATATTAAGCGATGCATATTTTCACGTTGTTAATGGTGAGACATACTTTTGAAAATGGTGAATGGATCCAAAATGATCTGTTACTTACCTATGTCCTATTGTAAAATTAAGCTAGATTCTCCCTCTGGAATTTGGGTAACAATTATGTACAATGAAATCAGAAGTGATTCAGTTTCAATTCAAACATTTCGATCGCTATTCTAGTTTAAATCTGGAGCAAAATAGAACGAACTCGCTGGTTTTTCCAGCGGTGTACAACACATGTACTAAAATTTAAAAAAAAAATGAAATAAATATGTTGCTGCCAAGAAAGGAGCCGTAATCGCAAGTTTTTTTATCGCCGCATAAAAAATTTATATTAGTGCCAAAAAAATCTAATGGGCAAGGGCTAATTTTTTGTATATGATTGGTCGATACAATACAAATTATTTGACTCTAAAAATATTGAACAAAATTATTTTCTCCGCGGGTTATTCGTTTTTTTTTTTGCTAAAAAATGTTTAATAAAAATTCCGCCGAAAAAAATTCAATTTCGTTTCGTTTCGTAAAATTTCGAATCAGTAACCAAGACCCACGTAACATTTTTTACATGAATTAATTTGAGTAATGCAATCAAAAGCTTTCATATTGGTAAAATTAATTCATGAAAAAAATGTTACTTAGGACCTTTTGAAAAGTTAAGCGAGAATCATTCCAGATGGAAGCCGAAAGGAGAGAAAATTGCACACCCACGTTGATAATCCCGCTCATCAACGATGGAACCTACGTCAAAATGGATTTCGAACAGCTTCCTAGCCAAAAATTCTATATGGTGACGGCACGAGGAGTAGTTCCGGCGAAGTTAAAATTTGCGTTTTGGACAAACTGTCAAAACAAAAATGTCTCAAAAACCGCGCTTTACCTTCCATAAAGCCCATAAAGGTCCCGTAAAGTTTTGGACAGATTTTGCCAGTTGCTACTGCAACCGGGAAGTCATCCAGTGGTACCGCGATAATAACGAAGATTCCATCGATAAAAACATAAATTCACGCAACTGCCCACAGCTCCGGCCCATTGAGACATTAAGGGGCAGTGATGAAGCGGAAGCTTAAGAAAAGTGGAAAAACAGCTCGGAACGCGACTCAGATAAAAATGTGGAACAAATGTGCCAAGGAAGTTGACTCCGGAGGTGTGCAACTTTTGATGAGAGGAATAAAGAAGAAGGTGCGAATTTTTACTAGAAACAAGAATAAATTATTTGTATCAATATTTTTTCCTTAAAGTACAGTGAATTACCCTTGTTTTATTGTATTAACCTCATTTGTACGTCAATCCGTTACCGAGATACACATGATTTTATTATTCCGGATTCTAAATGGACATAGCTTTATTGGCAGAATAACAGCGATTTCAACAATGCTTGTTCTCATACGTAGCCCTCTGTTCCTATTCATTTCACACTTGCCGCTCGCTTATATATTCCCACAAAAATTCCGTCGTGAATTCTTCATGAAAGAGGAATTTTCTGGAGCAGTTCCTTGAAGAATATTCTAGAAAAATTTTCAGGAGAACAAATAGAGATATTTCTGGAAGATTTCTTAAAGGAATTATCGCGGATATTCTTATAAAGATTTTTGAGAAATCTTGAAGAATTCCTGAAGAAGTCTCTGAAGAAAAAGCGGGAGATATCCGGAGAAATACTGTTTTCTGGAAGTATTCTGAAAAAGTTTCCGTGGAAATTGCCGGGGAGATTCTTGGAGAAATTTGTTACGCAATTCTTAGAATTTTTTTTTCAGAAAATATAGCCGGTGAAATAATTTCCAAAATAATTAATTTGTGAACGACTTTCCGGGAGAATCCTTGGAGGAATTTTGAGGTAGGAATTTCTGAAAAAAATCCTAGAGAGATTTTCGAAAAAAATTCTAGATCTAGATTTTACAATTTAATTTCCATAAGAAGTTCTTCAAGAATTCCTGGACAATTTTCTGGAAGAATACCCGGGTGGTGGGTGTATATTTCGGAAAAAAATAGAAGATATATCTGTAGATTCCTCGTTCTTGGGGAGAGATTGTGGAGAAATCCAAAAAGATTCCAGGAGAAATTCTATGAGTAATTATTAATGAAGGTACAGGACTTCTCGGGAAACTCCTGAGAAAACACCCAGAAGCATTCCGGAGGAATTCCTGAAGAATTTTTGAAGGAATTACCGGAATAATCCTGGAGGCACTTCCGGTGAAATTCCTGCACCCAATCAGAGACTGCAACACTTTATTGCAATCTCGCATTAGTTTTACTTACAGTTTGCCATAATTTGCGACATATGCACAGATTGCTTGCATTAAGTAAACGGCAGGCCCTTGCATAAGGTCTCCGGTCACGAGAAAATTAAAACTGGTTTTCTAATTTTATACTCCCCCTTCGAGGAGTGAAATACTGTATACTTCGACAACCTCTCCAACGTTACAAAAAAAAATTCGGTCAAAGACGGGTGTTGAACCTGGACCTTCCACACTTAGCGCATCTCGACTGACGCGCTAACTATCTGGACTATGTATTAGATGAGGTAAGAAGCGACCAAAGGCTATCATAATCCACGTTTCATGCTATGTGGATATGAGAATCATAATATAATCTCAAGTGGAAGGGGAACAGGGATAGTGATACGAGTTCAAAAAGCACCGGATGCACATTTGTGTCCTTTCCGTCATCAAGCTAAATGGAATCGGAAAGATTGTGAGGATCAAAGTGATATTGCTGTACACGGTTCATAAACTTGTTCTAGGAGAAGCAAACGAGATTCGTTTAGATGTATGATCGAAACCGAATAAACCAACTTAACTCAATGAACTAGCATAACAAGTATGACATTCTCTAATCAGTTTGCATGCGAGATTTGATACAAAACGCTTAATTCAAAGAAGGTCACACAAAATTGTTTTGGGTGTAGAACAAAACTAAATTAGCACTTTTGAATGCAAAATATTAGCAATAAACAATTACAAAATTTTCCACAAAATAAATATATTCTAATTAATTGCATATGCACAGCATATGTTTCGAAATGGACAAATTGATATGAAATTTGCGAAAAAGAATCCACGTGTCTTGGAGGGACACGAACCCTCAACCTCCTACTCTCTAGATAGGCGTGATAACCCCTACACAGAAGACCGCTTAAAGGTCACGTTTGCGGAGAAGCCATCAGAATCCGAGTACCAACCTCCACCGCGGTTAGCTATCTTTTTTGCAAATTGAATATCTTTTGGATCCTTGATTTGTCCAATCTCCACATGTGCTTTAATGTTGTATATCCACAGTCAAGCGAGTGCACATTGTTTATTAAACGAGAGGATCGCACTCCTTGCCCCCAGCAACGGGCTGGGCGGGATGGTATAGAATGCGAATCAATCGCACTCTGCTGTGCCAAAGGCTTGCTTGGCTAAAGCATTTGATGAGTTTGATTGCCTGGTTTTGGTTTGGCCGAGTTGCCGAATAATATGCAATTAATTGTAATCAAGTGTCGGTCTTCCACCGTCATTAGTCGTCTGAGTACACGCGACCGCTTACGTAAGGCAATCAAACTGCAAAAATGCAGACATATTCAGGCTGATAAATTACGGCAGATTACAGTGGGCTGGATATGTAGTGCGTATGCCGGAAGAGAGACCAGCAAAAGTCATGTATAGTAGAGAACCTGGAAGAGGACGTCGGCTCCGGGGTAGACCCCGCACTCGCTGGCTGTGTGCAATCGAGGAAGATGCGTATGCGGCCGGCATGCAGGGAGACTGACGACTGGCGGCACAATAACGAGCAACCAACCCTAGTGAAACTAGTTGAATTGTGATTCAATATTGAACAGCTTAGCTTTTCCCCATTGCAGTCGTGATGGAATCGGAAATGTCGTTGAGTCAAATATATGGTCATGAAGGTCTTTTTTGGACTTCATGGAGTTTATCTGAATGAAAGGAGCAATTTTACCTCCAATTTACACAAAATCCTCGCCACTTTCTTCCAGGTATAAGTAATAAGAACTAAATGTCCCGTCAGAGTTCAGTCAACCAATTATCAAACACATTGAATCTTCAATCTAATGAAATTGAAAGTAAATTGTCCTCACTCCCGTAAAACATTAGAGTTCCGGAAGTCTCTTATTGACTGTAACAGATGCTAGAAATGGAACTAACCCGAACCACGCCTATGTTGCACCTATAATCATGAATATTCATAATTTTCAAATAACTTTCTGAATAGGAGACCGTCAGATTTTTCTCAAAGACAAAAATCATGGGTTTTCTAAACACGGTAACGGATTGTGCTGTGTTATTTTATCTATTTTTACAAACGATGTTCCACCGTGATGAACTTTTGTTAAATTAAAAATCACGTAAATAAAGCAAAAAAAAACGATGTTCCACGAAGCGAAACAAAGAAAATTATTCGTTTTAACGTTTTTATTCCAATATTTATTTTTATTCTCAATATTGTAATAGCTTCCTGAAACATACATTCGTCGTTATTTTCCCTACCTTTTGGACATCAGTAAATAATTCATGTTTAAATCTCGCTCATTCTTGAATATAATTTATTTAGCATGCATCATCCTTAACATTTTCAGCATCGGCCTTGAGAGGCTATAGCGTGCGTGGTGGAATAATTCATAAATAAGTTTCATATACCTAGTACCTAGTTGTCTTGTTCAAAATGACATATCTTTTAACGGTAGTACAGCGTCAGCCTTTTCAATGTTTTCATCGATTATGAAGTGCCTGTTTAGTCGTAGCCAACACCACTGAATGAAGACATCACAAGCTGCTGGATCCCGCCGACAACAGCCGACAACGCGATAAAATTAAAGATGACACTTGAGCTCCACTCTTCCCAACGCCCGCCACCGTAATATGCTCCCAACATCCGATGGTCCGAATCTCCTACAAGGGGCGCCGTTACCATCGCCGCAGGGTAACTAGCCGGTCGGACAGCACCCAAAACCTGTAACGAGTCAATTCAACACCAGCGAGTAGGTTCCATCGCCGCAGAGATTTGAGTATGATGTGTGCGAGGGTCGCCGCCGCCGCCAACGCCATGTGATTAAAAAGAAAGGAATAATAAATACAGTACTGACCCGATTTTGTCACTCCCCGATTTTGTCTACCCCCGATTTTGTCTACCCCCGATTTTATCACGTTTTCGACCCGATTTTATCACGTCCCGATTTTGTCACGTTTTCGACCCGATTTTGTCACCCCAAAAAAATTTGTCATTCTTTTTATTTTCGTAAATAATACCAAAAACAACATTGATTTTCATGAAATAACTTTCACCGCCTGTAGTTTATTACGAACGACTTTTGAGTACCTGGGAAATATTCTGTAAGCAATTTCGACAAGAAATAACGGGTACCGTTCACGCATTTTGTCTTTCCAAGGCATAAAATGATTAATATTTGTGGAATGAATTAAAAAAAATGAAAATATTTTTTTTCCAATTTTGTCACATACCCTGTTTTATCACCCCAAAATTCACCGGGGGGGTGACAAAATCGGGATATTACTGTAATCGCATGATGAGCAGAAACACGAGTCGACACCGTCGAGCTGACATTGATACCATAGGGTTGGAATCGACCAGCATTCGTAGTGGTGGAGGTAGTTAATAAACATGTCCGAATTGTTGATTTCATAAATAATGCTTTTCGGAAAGGGTTGTAAGCCGTAAGCTGACTCGCGACTGCAGTCATTGCAGGCGTGGTCATAAGTTAATAGTTGACATAAAAGTTGTGAATATCATAAGGTATTTATGCATTCAAAACTGAATAAAAACACAAATTTACTCACCTAGTACTAGCTTTTCTCGCATCTAGCCAAGAACCAACATTTTTGGTTCGAATCCCCATTTTCTTTAAAACGGGGAAGGGCCGTTTGGGCGAAAGCCATCCGCCCGAAGGCCACTAGGCCGAAATTTGTTGGACGAATATTTGGTCTAAAAACCATTAGGCCGAAAGTAATTTTGTCGAACGGTTCATACGCGGCTGAACTGGTCGCGTATGATCCGTTTATTTGGCCAAAAAAGACGTTTGGCCGAATAGGTCTACGATAACGGAAAAGATCAAAGTGGGCTGTCAGAAACGAAAAGTGAAAAACAATGAGTGAGAAGTTAGAAGTGAGACGTTTCACTTCTCATTTCTCACTCCTTATTTCTCACTTCTGAGTGTGAAAAGTGAGTAGTGCGAAGTGAGACGTATCCTTCTTGCCCTGCTCTATTTACTTTTAATAGTGAGAAGTAAGAATTGAGGAGTGAGGAGTAACAAGCGAGTCATCTAACTCCTTACTCACCATTTCTCAATTCTAACTGCGAAAAGTACGTAATGAGAAATGATGAGTGTGATGTGAGAAGCGTCTTACTACTCATACATCATTTCTTACTACGTATATCAAACTTTTCACAGAGAGATGTGAGAAATTATGATTGAGAAGTGAGAAGAGAGACGTCTCACTTTCACTTCTCATTGTGAAAAGTAAGAATAGCGAAGTGAAAATTGAAACACCTTACTTCTGACTCCTCATTTCATCATTCTCATTTTCACATTGGCCCTTTGTGCCATACGCCCCTTCCAATTATAACTTATAAACGCAAATTTGACGAAAGTTTGGTAACTGTTTTTATGCTTCGTATACACATACACACGGACAGACAGATATTTATTCGATTCGTCGAGCTAATACTAATATTATGTAACTCCCAGGTCTCCCAAGATCCTATGAATTGTCCGCTTTTGTAATGAAATGGTAGCCTTTAAGTACAACTTTGTTGTGCAAGAAAGGCAAACATCATTTATTTAACAAACTGCATAAGTCCACAAATAAATAAATAAATTTCTCAATTCCGAGAAAACACAAAACTTTTTCTATTTTTTTGAACAAATATTTCAATTTTAATACATAATAGGCTACAATCAAACTTCAAAGTGCATGAACAGGTACATCTAATATCACTGAACTGATTTGAGAAATTGTTTGCACACTTCATTTTATGTTGTTGAACCGGAAGAATAACATTTTAGATTACAGAACAACTTTGTAGCTCGAGAAAAGAAAATACATGCATCCATACATTTCGTTGATTTCTTTTTCAGTCTGAAATTAAGTGAATAAATAAATTGTAACCATGTATTCCACATTCTCTATCGTTTCAGGTAAAGCATCCTCTTTCAAACGGTGCCATCGTTGTTGATTGGGATTCCACGAACCAGCTCCCATTTGAATGCACCTCCTTTTGCAAGATTGAACCAATCTGCTGACGTACATCGCATGGGCAAAAAAACTAGTTCTCAGCATAAATCCACACCATGATTGACAGTTGAAAAGGCAGAAGACCCTTTTCAAATTGGTGAGGTTTCTTTCTTAGGACCATAGAAAAGCTCAATCGTTTGAATCGTGCAGCCGCGAGGCTAACATCTTGTTAGGATGACGGCGGCCTGCCAGTGAAAACCCTGAAAACTGTTCTCCAAATTGGTGAGCAAAAATCAGAGAAACGCCGCCACTGCCGATGATGATGACGCTGCCACCAATTGCCGAAAGCTATTTGAATAAACAGAAGAAAAAACAGAGAACGCGCATATTCAAATCGAGTATGATCCATATAATTAGCCCTTGGTGTTGACCAAGTTTATGTCATCTCGCGTGAGTATATTCTGCGGGTGCCCCCACCCCAGAGCAGAATTCATTGGACGGGCCAACCCGCCAATTTGCTTCCAAACCGTCAATTTTCATGTAAGCTGTATGCAAACGATTAGGGCACGCATCGGCCGTAATGATCTCCTCCTCGTGAATCGGTAATGGGTACGGGTGCCGAATCGTGTCTCTCCAATGATGCCGGCCAGAGTTGTTCTTCATTGACTCATTAAACGTTTAATGCCGTCGTTAAGCATTTCGAATAATTGCACTCGCATTAAGTGCAATTCTGGCCAATTGTTTCCAAGTGGTGTGTGCATTACATGACCGGATGGTCGTTCGTTATCGGTCCTCCGGGATGATGATGGTCGGACTTGCTGGAGCGGGAGTAGACCGCAGAGAAGGTCAAATTTTCCAAATGAAGTCGTGGGTCTTAAATGATCTCAGATATTGGCAGTTTAGGTGGAGCGAGTGAATTGATGTTTATGATTCGCACACGAGAGGGCGATGTGGTTTAGTGGTGGCCGAGCCGGACCGATCAAGCAATCAATTTGAGTGCAAAATTTATTTTTATTGACCCCCCAGCACCGACGGTTGTACCCTACAGAGGAATGGAGCAATCGGAATAGACGTATGGTGAAGGGTAGAGAGAACACGATTCATTTCAGTAAATTGCTATTAAATTACTGTTTAATTCCCGGCCTCGTAAATTTCACGAGATATTAATGCCAATGAGACTCAAGGGCAGAGCAATCGTATTGAACGAAAGTTTATGAAGGTTTTTTGAACTAATGCTGATGCAATATAAACTAACTATTCGTAGTTTATGACACGTAGTTTACTATTTGCAAAGATCTCACCGATCTTTGAATTTAAAATCAAACTATTCTAATAATATACTAGGTATTTAAAAACATCATTTAATTAGAAATTTCTGCTTTCCGAAATGTTTTTTACTGACTTATTATCCACATACTTTTTATCGCACAACTTCTTTATGGTTATTTTTCAAATTTTATTCAAAACTCCATTTGAAAATGGAAAAGGTGGTACGAAATCAAGAGAGCAATTTTATATTGGAAATCATGACACCGACAGCATGCAATATGTGTTTTTGTTAATAATTATTATTTTCGATGTTAAGAACATACGAAGTTGCATTAGAATTTAAGAAATAGGTTAATAATGTAGGTGTTGACTTCAGAACTTTTTCAGCATTACTATAAAATACCACTCAAAACAGAAAAAAATAAAATCTACAAGCATAATTGAAATTTCACAAGCACAGATTTACAAGTCTAATATTACAACTCGAAGGCCGGCCAACGCGGTAAAGATTAAATAAACAACAACAACTAATATTACAACCAATTTACAAGTTAATCGCACTATATTAGAGGAATTTACGGTTGCAAGATTGTAATTTTGTTTACAAGTATAAATGGGGCAATAACCTCATTTACAAGTAACTTTTATTTGATAATTATAGCTGTGCAAAGTAAATATGCATTGTTTTAATGTTTTAAACAACTTAACAAAGGAAGAAACTAATATTCAAAGCTCTGTAAGTTGAAACGCTATGCACTAATAATATTTTTTTTCGTTCCAATACAAAATATATCAAGTATCGTGAGGACGTATTGGCATTTTCCTTCAATTTTTTCTGGTCCTTAGATTATTAAGGCCAGAAGTTGCCCCTGGAAGTATTCCAGGAGTTCCACCCAGAAGTACTCTATAGGCTGATCAGATATTTTGGGTGAAAAAACGGGACAAACGCACTTGCAAAACGGGACATGTCGAAAAACCTTGTGACAAAATTCAAGAACTGTGGAAAATTTCAAATATATGGGCTTTATTTTCAGTGTAAGAAATTAAAGAAAAAATTTAGAGTGAATTATTCACCAACGTAACCTTCTATGTTGTGGAAAAACACTAAACTACAAATGAATCATTTGTTTGAGAAACTGCATAAGTCCATTTTTCACAATTTCGAGAAAACAACAAAAAACTGTTTTTGAAGAAATTGGCACCAAATCTTTCGATTTCTTCGACACAGATCAATAGTTTTCGGCAAAACTCAATACCCTGGGGCACTTTCAATGCAAAAACTGTAAGCAGTACTCCATAATTGCTCTTCAAAGTGCGTGGACATATGTAGTTTCTCAAACAAACGAAAAAAATTTCATACATTCCTGAACAAAAATTTTTTTTCGTATTTTTTGCCAGAATACGTATTTTTGGAAGAGGATTCAGAATATATAAAAATCTCATTTTGGCCAAAAATGTTACATATGCAGTTTCTCAAACAAACGGTTCAAATATTTCACTATTCAAAAGAGCGTGGATAAAAACACGCATTTTTTCAAAATATTAAAAAACGTGGAGTTTCGAAATTTTATTTTAATCCACTTTTAAACATGCATTAAGGATTTTATTACTGACCAATATCAAAAACTTTTCCAAATCTGAACAATTGAAAATTACAAAAAAAGGCAAAGTATCCTGCCTAAAGGCTGCACTATGGGGAAAAGGGTGGCCATTAATCGGAAAATTTACTATCTCCAATTTGTCTAATTTATATATCATATGAAAGTATATACCCTAGATAAGAGAATCGGAGAATATTGAAGCGCTGTGTTTATTCAGTCAAAAGATATGGGCTGGTGAAGTGAAAAAAGCTGATAAAAATAAAAAATCATTACTAACTTTGATTTGTATGTTATGAAGTCATTTTTTCTCCAAATTTAAGGTTTTCTATACCATTTCAAAGCTAAAAACTTTAGCTTTCCGATAGATTGGTTTGTTTTACACGCGAAGTCCAATATCAAAAAGTTGTAGAAGAAAAGCTTTAATTATCATAATTCTTTGCTATAAAATGATCCCGTAAACCTAATGTCCCCAAATGTCCTCTGATCTGTAAATGGGGGATTGAAATATAACCCTAGTACTACTTTCTAGTGAGTGATTTGCTTGCGCATATTTGCGCGTTTACGAGAACGCTGCAATCAAAGTTTTCTTGAAAATTGTGGTTTTTATACTCTATACCTCGTTATGATTAGAAAATGAACAACATTATTACTAGAAATATGGTTGTTTTGTATTTTATGCATGCTGCATTGAAAAAAAATACCGAAGAAAATTTAAAAAAAATGTGTTTCGCGGGTGACATTTTTTGAAGGGTTAACGATGGCCCTTAAAGGGATAAAAAAGGTTCTTAAATATTCCTGCACATAAAATATGTTGCATGGAAACAGTTTACATTGGAAAAATATTTTTGGCCACCCATTTGTATGAGAATTCCCCATAGTGGGCTGGTTTGCAGTTCAGAAAACGTGTCACGGGATTTGGTCCCCCATTTATTTCCAAATCCCACCCCTTTAAAAATTTGTGAGGGACCAAATCCCGTGACACGTTTTCCGCACTATAAATCAGCATTACACCCGGGTTGGGCATCAAAGACATAAGAAAAAATTATTTTAAGAAAAAGAAATCTAAAGACAAATGCCAAAAGAGCAATAGTGAAAAAAAAAACTGCGGATAAGAATAACAAGAATCTTAACAAGGAAAGAATATTAATAAAATGTAATATAATTATTTCCTTGAATGTGGTTGGCGCATGTGAATAAATGTCAAATCTAATTTAAGTCCCATATGCTTCCAAAAAGCTCATGTAATTTCGTCGCGAAAAATAAAACAAATCCTGGCTAATTTACAGGCTGGTTTACAGCTCGGATTTCCGCTGGATTGTATTTTAAATCGGGCAGATATTCTAATTTTCTACAACAGAATCCTATAAATCCCGCCCGCACATATGGAAGCGAAATTCGAAGACAAGCTCCTGGTGTGTAAACAATTTTTAAACTACCGCAGCTGTCACTTCATACTTTTTTCTATACTTTTTGGCATGGCATTCTAAGATGACAACGCAAAATATCAGGTTTTAGTTTAAGTGTATTGAAGATTTTCAGGCTTGCGGTAGAACTTTGACAGCTGCGGAATTCGGATTCCGCAAAATGGAAAATTTTGAAAAGATCCGCAATAAACTATTTTTTATTGTCGTCGTTCTTTTACAGTGGATGATTTCGAAATATTCAGAATTATGCAGAAATATTTTGAATGATTCTTAATGTTTCGGAAAAAATCAAACGTTTGAAAAATATGTGGTAAAGCAGATCTAAAAAATAGAATTGCCTACTTCGCAAGAAAAAAGTGACGTTGAGACGTGACCTGATTTTCAGGATATACTTGCCTACCAAGTTACCGGTTTCATTCCATTCACTGATGGCCAAATTGGCCAAATTTTAATGTTTTCTGAATAAGCAGAAAATAGTCATTGTAATTAAACTGTGTAAAAAAAACTCCCGTTGTCACCTGTTGTCATTAACTGTTAAAAACCCTAATAAAAGTCGATCCATTTAAAATACATAACGGCATAGATAGCATATTTTTAAAGCAACACTAATAACATAGCATCTCACACTTTCTTTTTATTTAAGATTCCTACCAATATTGAATTTGTTTGAATAATATTTTGTGGCACTTTAGAAGAATCAATGAAAAAACGGGACAAACTGAGAATTTTTTAGATTACGACAGGACAGCACAATAAGGTCTAAAAAACGGGACTGTCCCGTAGCATATGCTCAGCCTAGTACTCTACTGGAAGTTCTTTAGGAGTTCCCCTTGTAAGTGCTCCAGGAGTTTCCCTGGAAGTCCTCCAGAAGCTCCCCAGGAGTTCTTTCTAGATCTTCTTCGAAAGTTCCACTTGGAAGTCCTATGGAAGTTCCCCTTTGAAATCTTTAAGGAGGTCTGCCTGGAAGCGCTCCAGAAGTTGTCCCTGGAAGTCCTCCAAAATTTCTCATTGAAAGTCCTCCAGGAATTCCTCCAAGAGTCCCTCCTGGGTGTCCTCCAGAAGCTTCCCTGGAAATCCGCCAAGAGATTTTCCTAAAAGTCATCCAGGAGTTACCCTGAAAGTGCTCCAGAAGTTTCCCTGAAAGTCCTCCAGGAGTTCCCCTGGAAGTCCTCCAGGAGTTCATCCTGAAAGTCCTTCAGAAGTTCTCCTTGAAAATCCTTCTGAAGTTCTCCTTGGAAATCCTTCAGAAATTCTCCCAGGAAGTCCTCGTACAGTTCCCCTGGAAGTCCTCCAGGAGTTCTTCCTGGGAGTCCTCCAGGAGTTATCCCTGAAAGTGCTCAAGGATTCCCCCTGGGATTCCCTTAGGAGTTCCCCCTGGAAGTCCTCCAGGAGTTCACCCCGAAGTCCTCGAGAGGTTCTCCATAACGCCTCTAGGATTTTCCCCATTGAAGTCCTCCAGAATTTTCCACTGAAAGTCTTTCAAGAGTTCCCTCTGGAAGTCTCTGGAAGTCCTCCAGTAATTTCACCAGGAGGGCCACAATGACTTCAGTTCCAGTTCCACTGGAAGTCCTATAGAAGTTTCTTCTGGAAGACCTCCAGGAGTTCCCACGAAAAGCCCTCCCGGAGTTCCTCTTAAAAGTCTTTCAGGAGTTCCTCTCAAGGAGTTCCACCTGGAAGTCCACAAGAGTTTAGTTCCAGTTTCACTGGAAATCTTATGAAAGCATCTGAAAGTCTCTGAAAGTCCTCCTGGTGTTCGCTCTGGAAGTCCTCCTGGAGTTCCCCCTCTAATCCTACAGGAGTTCCTCATAGAAGTTCTCCAGGAGTTCCCCGTGGAAGTGCTCCAGAAGTTCTCCTGGAAGTGCTCAAGGAGTTCGCCCTGGAAATCCTCCAGGAGTTTCCCCTGAAATCTTAAAAGAATTCTCCCTAGAAGTCCTCCAGGAGCTCCCCCTGAACCTGGAGATCCACAAAGAGTTCCAGTTCCAGTTCCATTTGAAGTCCTATAAAAGTTTACTCCAGGAGTAACTTTTGGAAGTCCTCCAGAAGTTCACCCTGAAAGTCCTCCAGGAGTTCCCCCTGAAAGCCCTCCAGGAGTTCCCCTTGAAAGTCCTTCAGGAGCTCCCCCTGAAAGTCCTCCAGGAGTTCCCCCTGGAAGTCCTCCAGGAGTTTCCCGTGGAAGTCCTCTAGGAGTTCCCCGTGGAAGTCCTCCGGGAGTTCCCCCTGGAAGTCCTCCAGGAGCTCTCCCGGAGTCCTCTAGGAGTTTCCCCTTGAAGTATTCCAGAAGTTCTCCCTTAAAAACCTCCAGTAGTTCCTCCTAGAAGTCCTCCAGGAGTTCCCCCTGGAAATGCTCAAGGAGCTCCCCCTTAAGTCATCCAGGAGTTCCCTCTGGAAGTCCTCCAGGAGTTCCCCCCAGAAGTCCTCCAGTAGTTCCCACCAGAAGTCCTTCAGGAATTCCCCCTGGAGGTCCACAAAGAGTTCCAGTTCCAGTTCTACTGGAAGTCCTATAGAAGTTTCCACTGGAAGTACTGCAGAAGTTCTCCAGGCAGGTCCTCCTGGAAGTCCTCCAGGAGTTCCCCCTGAAAGTTCTTCAGGAGCTCTCCCTTCGTAGTCCTCCAGAAGATCCCCCGGAAGTCATCCATGAGCTTCCTCCGGTCTACAAAGCGATCCAGTTGCAGTTTCACTGGAACTTCTATACGAGCTCCTCCTGAGAGTCCTCCCGGAGCTCTCCCCGGTAGTCCTCCTGAAGCTCGACCCGGATGTCATCCAGGTTTTCACCTGGAAGTCCTCCAAGAGCTCCCACCGTAAGTTCTCCTGGAGCTCCAGGAGTTCCCTCCGGAAGTCTTACAGAAGCTCACCCCGGAAGAACTCCAGAAGTTCCCCCCGGAAGTCATTCAAAAGTTCTCCCTGGAGGTCCACAAGAAGTTCCAGTTGCAGTTCCACTGGAAGTCCTATAAGAGTCTCCCCTTGTAACCGTTCGTCAAAAGCTCTATATGAATTACCGCAAACTCAGTGACTTATGCGCCACTCTCAACGTTGAGAGACCACTGGTCGTGTTGTAATAAGTTGCCCGACTTAGCTTTAGGAAGCATGAGCACAATCTTCTAGGGGTTTTAGAACGGTTCCAAAGCTAGACAACGAAAATTCTGAGGTGTTGTTTTCCTGAGGTGAACGCACCGAAGCAGTAAAGTGAACATAGGCAAAAACGTACTCTATCTGTAGCGCATGAAAAGTGAACTCAACACATTCCCGGGCAGGCTAACAAACCAAAGGGCTTAGCGAGATAAATTAATTAACGCAATGGAAACATTCATTGAATTCATTTATGTGCATTAATTTTTCCAAATATTCATTTTGTGTAGTGTGAGTGTTGTTGTGTGTGTGTCATGGCCATGATTAACGACATACCTGATCAGGGTTTATGCTCTATGCTGGCAGCTGGGTACACCGGCAGGGCTATGTCGTCATCGAGCGATGATGAGTACGGCGCCAGCTAAAGGGGATGTCCAATCAGTAGTGCGACGGAACACCCGAGCTCTTCGGCAGATGCATCACCTGAATGGGCACACGTGCGTTGATGGCCGACTTTGAGTTGCGAGAAAGGGCAGTGGCTGATGGTCCGATACTCTACCGTCTCCTCTCCTCGGGATGCATCACGGGTCTCCAACTGGCCTTCGTCTGCGGTACTACACAACCACCGGGACTAAGGGATACTTTCCTTCGGAGAATCTCGGTAGGTCGGAAGGCCTCACTTCTCTATTATCTATTACTATTCATATCAATAAATTATTTAAAAATAGAAAAATTACAATTAATCTTTTAACACGACGCTTTCTTCTTATTCATTTTTGGGTACACACCTTAGAAAAACTTAGGCAAAATTAAATTCGCACTGAAGCTGGCTTCTACTCTTCAGCCATGTTAAGAAAGAAATGGCAGAACAGTTTCAGAAGCACATATTAGCTCCTCAAATTTGCATTACACATCACACAAATACATTGATGAAAGATATTTAGACGAGTTTCATAGGAAACGTTAAAGTAAGCTCAATAATTTCTCTCAAGACTCATTAATATTTAATCTAATTAAATTCAAAGCTTTTTTCCTTAAAAGCATATTAGAAATGGCAGCTTTTTTATTACACAACTTTATGGCAAGCGGCAGTTGTGCAAATGGTTCGTGAAATATTTAATATTCATTCAATTAATGAAACTTATCATAATTTATTTATATCGTAGAAAGTAAACAGCTAATAGAAAGGAATTTATTTACTGAAAAACTAGATAACGTTACACCCTGAAGGTCCTCCAGGAGTTCCCCGTGGCAATCCTCCAGGAGTTCCCTCAGTAGTTCTCCCTGGAAACTCTCCAGAAGTTTCTCCTGGAAGTCTTCCAGGAGTTTCCTCTGGAAGTCCTCCTGGCAGTCATTCAGAAGTTCCCTCTACAAGTTCTTCAAAAGTTCTTCTTGGAAATCATCTAGGAGTTCCCCTGGAAGTGCTCAAGGAGCTCCCCTTGAAGTCCTCCAGGAGTTCCCACCAGACGTGCTCCAGGAATTCCCCCTCGAGGTCAAAGAGTTCCAGTTCCACTCGAAGTCCTATAGGAGTTTCTCCTGGAAGTCCTATATTTGTATTCCCTGGAAGTCCTTCATTTGTTTTCAGAAGTTCCTTCTGCAGGTCTACAGGAGTTCTTCTAGGAAATTCCCCCTGGAAGACCACCAGAAGGTTCTCCTTAAAAAGTCCTCCAAGTGTTTATCTTTTCCAACTTTAACAGCAGTTCCACTGATAATTTTTCCTAAGGCTTAATCGATTAATCTTTGAGAAGTTTTACTGAAACTGCTTTCATGAGCAATTCCCCAAGCGGAACTGAAAAAATCTGAAAGAAATACGAAAAGAAATCCACGAGAAATTCCCGAAAGAGTTGCGGGTAAAGATCTAAACGAACTTTCATGAAAATGCTATTTAGAACTCCTGGTAAATTTGTTTAACCTGGAGGTAGAGTTTTTGAAGCAATCCTCGAAGATATTCGACAAGTATTTCCCAAAAGAATATTCAGAAAGATTCTCAACAGAATTCTCGAAGAATTTCAGACCCGATTCCAGGATGAACAACCGAGCTAATTTCCTTTGGAAGATATTAGAATTTTTGAAGATATAGGATATCTGTTCTATTATTAATAACATGCTCTTATATCAATAACATTCGCAAAACAGGCAATTCAGGCTCAATTTGTGTCGTGTTTTGCTGTTATCGTGCTCACTGCGGAAAAAAAATCGCAAAAAATGAGACTCTCAAAATTGAGCGTACAGCATGGATTAGATGAATACATTCGAAAATTCCAAAGGAAGTTTAATTGTTGGCTCGTTTGTTTTTAATGAATTTCAATATTTATCCCTTCCTTCAATGTATGCGTACATAAAATGGTTGAAATTTTTTCTCTAAAGTTCATTTATTTCAAAATAATCTCAATATACGCCTATTAGATGTGACAAAATTGAGCGTACAGCTAATGTTTCTCTATAAAATTTCTTATAATAAACACGATTAATGTATTTCAATATTGTTATTTCATGATTATATTTATAATAATAAACATCCGCTACTTAAACATTCAATGTTTTGAAATTAAACCATTTTTTAATAAAAATGGCGAACAAGTAAGATGTATAAACAATGCTATTTAACAATTCAATGCTGCTGGGCAAAATAGATGCTTTAGGATATGGATTTCACCGGCATCGTGTCTTATATATGATAGATAATCGAAATCGAGCGAGACATACGATTAATTTGGGAAAATTCAGTCGGTAAATGATGAAAACAGATGTAAACATACCAAGAAAACGACAAATGTTGGGAACGGCATATTTCAAATTAAGTATAACTTTTTTTAAAAGTCGATGTATAGGTAGCTTATAAGCTCAGGACACTCATTAATAATAATATTAATAAAATAGCAGCACACGGAAACATTATAAGATGTCATTTTATATTTGAAGACTCAGTCACCGTAGGGACAAATTTGGTTGAATCATTTAAATTCACCAAGATATCATTAAATAAGCTGCCGAACTCTTAAACAAGTTTATTTTTACTCGCCACATGGAAATCATCCAATTGTATCCCTTATGGTAACAGATCGTGGAGTTCAATCCAAATTTAATTATGAAATTACGAATTTAAGCTATCTTTTCAATATTCAATCAGAAGTGCTCTACGGGATTGAAAAGCGGTTTTTATGTTCGGTACCTTAACATGAACCTTGTACTTTTAAAATTTGACTGTGAATGATTGGATTCAATAATATTACTCTTAATAATAGACCTGAGACAATAATCGAGCTTTAAAACAAATTCAAGTTAAAGACATATTAAATTTGAATTATGTCATTCCTAACATTTGTCGTTTTCTCTGTATGTTTACATCTGTTTTCATCATTTACCGACTGAATTTTGACAAATTAATCGTATGTCTCGCTCGATTTCGATTATCTATCATATATAAGATATGATGCCGGTGAAACATACAAATTAAAGCATTTATTTTGCCCACAGGCATTGAATTGTTAAATAGCAATGTTCTTACCTCTCACTTGTTCGTTATTTTGACCAAAACATGGATTAATTTCAAAACATTGAATGTTTAAGTAGAGGATGTTTATTATTATAAATATAATCATGAAAAAACAATATTAAAATACATTAATCGTGTTTATAATAAGAAATTTTATAGAGAAAAATTCGCTGTACGCTCAATTTTGTCACATCAAATAGGCGTATTTTGAGATTATTTTCAAATAAATGAACTTTAGAGAAAAAAATTCAACAATTTTATGTACGCATACATTGAAGGAAGGGATGAATATTGAAATGCATTAGAAACAACCGAGCTAACCATTTAATTTCCTTTGAAATTTTCGAATGTAGTCAACTAATCCATACTTTTGAGAGTGACTGTAAAACAATTTGCGCACCAATTCTTTGTTTACGAATGGTATGGACTCATGGAGCAGTTTTTCTATATAGTTGCAATAACCAAATTTTCGATAAAAATCAAATTAAAAATCGTAGGTCTTGGTAATTTTTTTTTCCTTCACCAATTTCCTTTGAATGTGATTCTATCAGTAGTAATGCGATTGTAATGGTGAACCCTCTGCAAAACTCTAAACACAGTGCGAACCTATCCTAACATTATCAAATATAAGAAATATTTTCCCAAAAGTTCAGGAAATAAATTTTCCTAAAAATTCACCCAGCCCAGGAATCGAGAATCACGGAAATTTTAGTTCCTCGGGAGATGTTTTCTTGCTTCAACTTTTAAAAACTAAATATTGGTCAAAAATCATAATATTCTTTGTTTTCTTATCAAAATTGGCATAATTAACACACCTAAGGGATCATCAACGTATACAAATTAGTCTTCTCAAGCATACACATATGCGAGCTTGACTCCATATCACTTATGAATTAGTTCACTATCAAAGTCATTTAATATATCAGTCTTCAAGTTTGCAATCCAAATTACTATAATTTCCAACAACTTGAATCAGAAAAGCCTAAACAGATGCTATGTTGCAAAACCAATCAATTAGCAAATTAATAAAACTTAATTGAATTGAAATGCAAACATACTGCCCATTTGGAGACATTCCTCGATGGTGCTGTACCACGATCGGAACAGGTTGAGCAAGTTGAGCAATTACGCAAAGGAGAAAAAAAGCGACATTCTGTCAAATTTGGCAATACTGCCGCCATTCACTTGATACTGTGGATGATCGATTTGAACGAAGCTTGGTCAAACAGTAATTCATCCCATTAAATTGGTCACACCGATTCAATTGCCATCCAGCAATTATTGACGGGGGCGAATCGGCTGCCGTTGGACTTCGCTTGGTTGAACTTTAAGCCAGTTGTCGATTATCACGCTCGTTCGTCCACTCTGTTGGTGCGACAAAAACGCTAAATGCTTCTGTTAGGTTTGACAGCGGCCGTCGCAATCATGCGCACCGACAACATATGACCGAGTGCAAAAATGCGTGTTTAACAAGAGCCCCAAGAAGAAATAGCGTGTTGCACTCTAAACGTGCGCAGCATCTTCATAAAAATTTAAAAATCAGTCGAAAATAATTACTGTTTTATCAAGGCATTTTATTCTGCAGAATACGAATTAAGATAATGAGATCAAATGAGAAATGTGATGATCAGCTTTAGAAAGTACCACGCCGCATTCGTTTATTTGCATGTGTCGTACCTTGCTCAAAGCTGATAAAATTCAAATTAGTCATGTTGTTTGTTGTGGTGGCAGAGATCCAATGCCAACCGCAGAGGAGCATGAATGGTCGACAGGTTAAACGTTAAAGTAAAAGGTAGTCAAGAGGCTTTGTCGCTTTGTGTAACTAAGCGAGGTGATTTAAGAGACACAGTGCCCCAGCAGCCGCCACTAGTGTGGACGAGGAGCGAATAACGACACGTCGTTTTGCATGCGAAATAGGTACTGTGGCTAATAAAAGCACCTTCGTTTGGTCCATGTCTCCAAACTGATGGTGCTGGCCCGTATCTTTATGGGACACTGACTCTGGCCGTAATTGAGATCAGGGGATTTGGACTGAAGAAAGGACGCAAATTGAAAACACTTATTGTCCAGGAAATGGCCGCTTGGAATGAAATTTACATTCATAGCGATGACCTATCGATATTCGCCAATCCACGGACGAAAGGTTCGTTTCAGTTTCGGCTCGAACTGTGCCATACATACGTTTGTGAAATACCAATTAAAATCGTTTGTGGTCCAGCTAAATCAGTGCACCCGTGCGATGATGAAGCCATTTAACTTATGGTCAAAATTAGCCCAGCGACCACATGTTGGCGTTGGCCGTCCAACAGACTTAAATGGTTAAAATCCAATAAACGGCTTCCATATGAACTCCCCGAGTCCATTTGACCAAGGTGGAACGTGTCTGCCATAATGGGACGGACGCCGCACCGTCCGCAGCAGCCGGGTGAAAGAAAAAGTGCATCGTGCGGAGACCCTTGGAGCCGTTAGAACCTGTTCAAGTGTTCAGCACTACTGACGGTGCACACTGGGGCAGAAACCGGCGTAAGTCTGATAAAGTTGACTGGTAGTGTTGTAGCGTGGTTCCCTTGGCAACAAACTATTTGGCGTCTTGGTGCTTCAGTAGATTGCAACAAAAAGTCATTGGATTGAATATACAACACCTATTGATTTGATCCTCTGTTGAGTCAAAAACAAAGTCTTGAGGTAAAATTGGCCAATATTTATATTTGACAAAAAATCCGGAAATACTTTTCGTTTAGGATAAATGTTTGATTTGGACCCCCAGATGAAGACCTCACTAATATCAATTTATATCTATCTGATGAAACTTTGAAGTAATTTAATTATTTATGGAAACGCAGTGACGAGCTCTATAAAAATCACTTTAATAAAGTAATAAAAAAAAAATATGGAAACGGTAATAGGAAATGTGTGGTTGAACTCTAAAAATTGCAACATTTTGAAATGTAATTTTTTATCTTTTTTATCAGCGCGTATACATTTTGGATCCCCCAATTTCTTCTCTTTAAGGTCGAATTTGCAAATTCCAACGACCAATCAAGCCTGAACAGTGTATTATCTTTTGATTGGCATGCAGCATTAATTTGTTTTTTCATTGCTTATTATGATGAATTTTTAAATCCGTATCCGCCAAGTCATCACATTTTCAAGTAATCAAAGTGCCGGATGAGGACATGACGGAATGCAATTAGGCTCCTCATCATCAACAGTTCTACATCGGTGCATCACTGCTCAAAATCTGAAACGTTGCTGATCTATAATTCTTAATGGCGGCTCGATTCAGAAATTCAAAAGAGATTATCACGTTCAAATGGTTTAACTATGTACTTACCAAAAATTAGTTAAACAAGAATGTGTATAAATTAGTTTTTATTAAAAATCAAAGTTAGATATTTTTTTAATTCGAGGTATACAGAATGCGAAGAATATATTCTTTAAAACACCTATTTAAGCTTATGTGAGTTGCCGAATTGACTCTTTGTATTCCACCTTCCATCATGCTGAATACTATCATTTGTGTCTTCTTATGGCCTCACTTGACGATGTACAATGGCGGAAACCCGGACAAACCTTTCATTTGTTCCGCGAAACTCGTATTTTTAATTTCACACATATATTAAAGGGACTTCTTCCAAAATTTGATGAATGTAGCTTGTAAATTGAATTTTTGGTGGCCTGATGAAGCTAATGGTGTAAAGCATCTCCCGAACAAATTTGTATGGAGAAAGAAAATTTAAGATTTTTTTAAGTTTTTTCGGGAACGATTCGGAACGATCTTCTTTCCGGTGGTTAGTGTGGTGATTTGCTCCTAGCTGCTCCAAAGCTGGAAGTTTACTGCTTCAATGATAGAATGAGGACGCTGTTGATGCTTCAGACCTTAAGTATATGTTGGATAACAATTCTAACCTCAGAATGAATTGAGCGTCCCAAAATTACTCTTTAGTGAAAGATTCGAACAACATATTAGGTTCTGTCCGGCATTTGTATGGGGCCGGCGTGTTAGGTGGGTTCATGTCCTTTGGCGTGTTTAGCGGGTTCATCTCCACCAAGACGTTGTTTATGACATTCCACGCTTCCCTCATGGTATTATGCCAAAATTGCTCACAACAGAACAAAACAATAATTTTGAGATCTTAGAAAAAGCATCCGAAATCTTATTCATAGCATATCTTGATATACAAATGTTATTTTGGTACAAATTTTTGATATTGTCGTCTGTTCTTTTATCTCTTATATCAATCAAGTCCATATCATGTTTTGTTATTCTGTCCATGACTTCTTCCCGGGAAGTGTGTGTTTTCTACCCACCACTACCAGCAAACAACTGCATGAAGTTAACCGCCAGAATTTGGTATGACAAAAGACATCTTAAGCAGATTCGTTCCTATTTTTTTTCGAAAAGAAACTCTCCATCGGAACCTAATATTTTGCTATTTCTGTAGGTTTCCATTGTTGCTATAGTCCACCAGGATCACCACAAGTTTCCGTTCGCTCAGACGAAAAATCATCATTAGCTTCCCTATTCGTTTCTTCCGCTGCTGCTTGAACTTCCTCACGTCCACTGAATTCCTTCAACATTCGACTAAATGTCCTTTCGACTAAATGTCCATTCGACCGAATGTCAGGCTTGTCATTGGTCACCATCCATAGTCATTATGAAAAAACTTATTATGGTTACCAGTGGATTCTTGGTCGCGATGTTATGGCTTTCGGGTGAATATATGGTTGCTAACGTTGCGTTCAGTGACGACCAAGATGAATACACCACTAGGTGTTCCAATCTGCCAAATTCACGATTCAGCCATCTTGGATTTTAGTATGGGAGAGCCAGCCGGTTTGTTTTCGTTTTGCACTGAAAATGAATTTTTCACCCCCGCCGTCTTCTCTTCCACAAACTTGACAGGTTGGAGCACCTACTACTGTATTCATCTTGGTGACGACAATCAACAGGAGAAAAAACTAAACATACCAAAGGCTGTCACGACCAATGCCTAGCCTGCCGAATGTGATTCAATTCGTTCAATCATTCGACGAAATGACATTCGCCGAGCTACTACGCCTACCAAATATTTGTTCGGTGAAGTTGCTCAATTTTGTGAAAATAAATCATAAATGGCTTTCGCCAAACTGATTCCATGAAGTTAACTCCTAGTGTGCCGCTGTATTCACGCTGACATCTCATTTCTCACTGCTACTGTGAAAAGTGAGAAGCACAAAGTAAAAAGTGAAAAATGAGAAGTAAGAAATAATGAATGAAAAGTGAGTAGTAGCAAGTGAGTAGAAATAAATTAGAAGTAAGAACACAACTCACTACTCACTTTTCAAAGTGAGACCTGCGATATGAGGAGGGAGAAGAAGTGAGAATTATTACTCACTTGTCATTTCTAACTTCTCATTGACCCCATGACATCCGCTCAACTAATGCATTGTTTATTTCGTAATATCTGGGGTTACGGGTAAAAGTTCGAAGAAACAAAAAGTCGAAAGGAGCACTATTTCGAAAGGGAATTCCTTCTTCATCAGGGAATCAATATTCGAGCAACGCCTAACAATATACCCTTTGTCATCAAACGAGTTTGTTACTGACAAACGCACCTCGCAACAAACCTTTATCAGAACCCGAACACAATATGACAAGAATTGTTTGTCTTGCATGCTCTGATATTTCCGAGAATACGATACTATTTTAGTAATCAGATACTATTTTAGTAATCAGAGTGAGATTCTCGAATATTTCTATTAAAGCAGACACTACGATAGCAGAAATCCGAAATTTGCTGTAGACATAGTGCAAAATTACGGGATGAAAAGTTAGCAACAAAATTGTCTTCTTTCTTGTTGCTGACAAAAAAATTCGGATCTTTGTCATTATTATCTCCGACAAAAACAAAGCTTTGTCGTTGGTTCTCTTTTGTCGCTTGTATGCGCATCTACGAAAAATTCATTCCCTGTTCTTCATTATCTGTCTTTCCTTCCTCTTTTCTTATTCCTTCTTTTTTTTCCTTTTTCCTCGTTTCTTTTTCATTCGTTCTATTTTTTCTTTCATTTCTTTCGTCTAATTTCTGCCTTTCTTTTCCTGTCATCTTTCTTCAGACTTTTTTCTCTTTTTTTCTTTCTCCCCTTTTCGGAGTTCAGTGCGTGATTTCTCTTGTTTCGGACAGCAGAGCGATCGCGCGATTGGCCGAAATATTGTGTTCTGCATTGCGCGGCCGGTAATAAAAATCAGTTCAGTGCGAGATTTCTCTTGTTTCGGACAGCAGAGCGATCGCGCGATTGGCCGAAATATTGT
This sequence comes from Armigeres subalbatus, assembly GCF_024139115.2. Classification (NCBI taxonomy): domain Eukaryota; kingdom Metazoa; phylum Arthropoda; class Insecta; order Diptera; family Culicidae; genus Armigeres; species Armigeres subalbatus. The sequence continues at coordinate 320,260,197 of NC_085140.1, forward strand.
GTTCTGCATTGCGCGGCCGGTAATAAAAATCAGTTCAGTGTGAGATTTCATTTGTTTCGGACAGCAGAGCGATCGCGCGATTGGCCGAAATATTGTGTTCTGCATTGCGCGGCCGGTAATAAAAATCAGTTCAGTGCGAGATTTCTCTTGTTTCGGACAGCAGAGCGATCGCGCGATCGGCCGAAATATTGTGTTCTAAGATTTCTCTTGTTTCGGACAGCAGAGCGATCGCGCGATTGGCCGAAATATTGTGTTCTGCATTGCCATTAGTTTGTTCTACTTTGTGCGGCCGAATTCTGGTTAGGTAAAATCACTGTTTATAAAGAATGGCACGGTCGTATCGCTTATCAGAGTGAATCCAGATCCAACGATGCCTACCAACTAACTGATAATCTTTCCTGTGGTTTTTGTGGAGACGCAGAGGTAAACACGGTCTTCAAATAGCAAAAACCACCTACTAATATTCCTTCCCTCTTCCTAACTGACAAGACGTGCGACAAGGACGTGGCCGGTGCCGTTATTGATCATTTGAATATTAGAGTCACTGAAACTTACACACTGAGAAGGCTTCAACAATCCCAGTCAATCATTCAGTTGATTCTTTGTGCAGATTGTTTAGGGGTATATATGTTTTTACATATTCTGAATGTGCATAAAAATATTAGCCGAACCTCAATTTTCCATAATTTTTGGAGCCCCGGAACTATTTTTAATTTGCATTTTAAATTTGTATGGGACTAAAAATTTGTTCTTATGCTGCATGGGCCAAATATCATTCTATGAATGTTAGTGTCATTCTATCGATTGAAATGGCTTATTGTTTGCTGTATAAAAATGTAAATAAAAGGTTTACAAACAAAATAAAAATATGTTGGAGATCAGGAAAGCATGCTCTTTATGTTAAACTATAAAAAACCTCATATTTTTCTTCGCTAAACAACCCAATTCACTGAGTAGCAACCATAGATATGTGTAGTCAGTCAAAGCTAAGCTAAGCTTTTTTTTCTTTCTCCCCTTTTCTCCTTTCTTCGTCCTTTTATCTTCCCTTCTTCCTCTTACCTGCCTCATTCTTGCTTCTTCTTTCTTTTTTCTTCTTTATCCTTCCCCTTCTTTCCTTTCTTTCCCTTCTTTCTTATCTTTTTTCATTCCCTTTTCTTCTTCTATCTTCTTTATTCTTCCTCTTTCTTCTTCTTTTTACATTCTTTCGTCTTATATCTTCTTTTTATTTCTACTTTCTTCCTTCTACCTTCTTCTGTCTTCCTTTTTCCTTTTTCTTCTCCTATTTTCTTTCTTATATCTTCCTTCTCCTTTCTTCTTTCTTCCTTCTTCCTTCTTCCTTCTTCCTTCTTTTCCTTCTCCCTACTTCTTTCTCCATTCTCTTTTCTCACAGCCTTCTTTCTACTTTTTTTTATTTTACCTTTTGTTCTTTTCGACATTCTGTCCCTTTCGACCTTTTGTCCTTTCGACTTTCTGTCTATATCAAAGTTTTAAATTTCTGACGTGTCGAATTTTCAACGTTTTGTCCTTTCAACCTTTTGTCTTTCGACCTTTTGTCATAGATTCATATCTGCACCGAGTTTCTTAGTGAAGGTGCCTAAAAAAGGTTCCAAAATTTATGCTAGGTGCCAAAAATTATATAAAATTATATAAAAGTTCATTTGATCATTTTGCAATGTTCTGTGAAATTGTTCTGTAGCATACCAACTGCCGTTTTTGCAATTCTGAGGTCAATCGAGCAATCAGAACCAATTTCCAGATCGAATGAGTGACGGAGGTGTATTTTCCTATACATTTGGCTGAAATCCCCATACAAACTTCAAATCAAATGCGCCAGCTTATGCAACAAGCGATTGAGCTGAAATTTTCAGAGATTGATTTTCTCACCCAAAGACACAATTCTGGGGGGTGCCCCGTGAAATTCAACAACATTTTTTTCTCCCCATAGTAATCTGGGCCAGTCTAGTGGGCACCCATGAAAACTCGTCAGAAAATAAAGAAGAAATAATCAAAACCACCTGGATTCAAAGAAAAGAAATACAGTGTCGACGCGATTTTGTCACTCCCCAATTTTGTCTACCCCCAATTTTATCACGTTTTCGACCCGATTTTATCACGTCCCGATTTTGTCACGTTTTCGACCCGATTTTGTCACCCCAATTTTTTTTTGAAAATTTCAATCGTTCTTTTTATTTTTGTAAATAATGCCGTAAACAACATTGATTTTCTAAGTACCCGTCAAATATTTTTTAAGCGTTTTCGACAAAAAATACTGGATACCATTCACGCATCTTACCTTTCCGAGATATAAACTGATTTGTATTTGTGAAATAAATTAAAAATTTGGAAAATAAAATTTTCCGATTTTGTCACATTTCCCATTTTATCACCCCAAAATTCACCAAGGGGGTGATAAAATCGGGATATTACTGTAGTTTGTTTATTTTATTAATCAGGAGACACTAAAAAATCAGATCAATCCACCTAGCAGTGATCATGCCTTTTTCGTGCATTAGGAAGGATATTTAAAACAATCACATGAGAAAATATTAAAATTGCATATAAATGGAGTTTTTTTTTTGCACAGGGTGCAGGACGACAATGGCAGGGGATAAGAAAGGGGACGCAATAAATAATCTAAAAAGTTCCGTTTCAGAGACAAAAAAAAGTTGTTTGGGACCCCTCGGTAGATTTTTTTTTTAAATTAAATTAAAGCTGAACACCTATATTTTCCGGTACCGCCAACGGGGGTGTCATTGGGCCAAAATAAGGTATGCTCCAAGTAAATGTTACAAAGGCCTAGTAGTTAACATTGGAATCAAGTTTAATTAGTTTGGTACAAGCTTGAACAATGAATTTACCACTGTGTGAGGAAAAAATAATAAATGAGGGAAATTCTTCAAAGTTATATGTTGTTTAAAATTGGCCCATTATCACCCCTCACAAAGGATGATATTGGGCCAAGTACAATCAAATTCAGCGGTGACGATGCAACGATACAATCGTTCATTAAAAATAATTGCCTACATTACGGCTCTTACCAACTATGTATGGCAAATCAACCAAAGGCTTGGCCCAATCTCACCACTTTTCAGCGTGCATTTCTCGTTGTTAAGAAAAACCAAAACCGCTATATAAATATTCATGAAATTCGATAAAACAACAACAGATTATCGTAACATGATAACCAGGTATCCATCGATCTAAAAACTAGTTATGTAATAGATTTGTGGGGCATTACTGACACTATTTTAATACGGGTTCATTCGATCACGGGCAGCAGGGACTATGTCCAAGGGCTTGACGATCCCTCCCCAGGCCATCTGCGAGTTGAGGGGCTTGCCTAGGATGTGGTGGGGTTTGACAGTGGGCCCTGTTGATGATGATGATGATGATGATGGTCTCGCCACATACCCCTACAAGGGTTTGAGCTAGACGAGAAAAACGATCCGATTTCTTATGACAGATATAAATTTGAATATTTTACATCACTATACAACAAAAAAAAAAAACCTCTTATAAAAAGCTGCATGTATCCGCAAGTAGGCCCCACCAAAGCGACCGTGTGCCGCTCAAAGCGCACAAGCCCAAGTCCTGGTGTTAGGTGGGACGCTAAACAGCCCTGACACGACGGCCCTTCGACGAGACAGGAGGTTTGCGCAGGCCCAATAAGCCGCCTAGAAAACCAATCATTACGAACAATATAAGAGATAATGCGACTCGATATAATCGGCAAAGACCTAGGCGACGAATACAGGATCACGATTGGAAGCTTGGAACATGGAATTGCAAGTCGCTAGGTTTCGCAGGTTGCGACAGGATGATCTACGATGAATTACATCCCCGAAACTTCGACGTCGTGGCGCTACAGGAGATTTGCTGGACAGGACAGAAAGTGTGGAAAAGCGGGCATCGAGCGGCTACCTTCTACCGAAGCTGTGGCACCACCAACGAGCTGGGAGCCGGCTTCATAGTGCTGGGTAAGATGCGCCAACGCGTGATTGGGTGGCAGCCAATCAACGCAAGGATGTGCAAGCTGAGGATTAAAGGCCGTTTCTTCAACTATAGCATCATCAACGTGCACTGCCCACACGAAGGGAGACCCGACGACGAGAAAGAAGCGTTCTACGCATAGCTGGAGCAGACATACGATGGATGCCCACTGCGGGACGTTAAAATCGTCATCGGTGACATGAACGCACAGGTAGGAAGGGAGGAAATGTATAGACCGGTCATCGGACCGGATAGTCTGCACACCGTATCGAATGACAACGGCCAACGATGCATAAACTTCACAGCCTCCCGCGGAATGGTAGTCCGAAGCACCTTCTTTCCCCGCAAAAATATCCACAAGGCCACATGGAGATCACCTAACCAAGAAACGGAAAACCAAATCGATCACGTTCTAATCGACGGTAAATTCTTCTCCGACACCACGAATGTCCGCACTTACCGCAGTGCGAATATTGAATCCGACCACTACCTCGTTGCAGTATGCCTGCGCTCAAAACTCTCGACGGTGTACAACACGCGTCGAAGTCGGACGCCGCGGCTTAACATTGGGCGGCTACAAGATGGTAGACTAGCCCAAGAATACGCGCAGCAGCTGGAAGTGGCGCTTCCAACGGAAGAGCAGCTAGGCGCAGCGTCTCTTGAAGATGGCTGGAGAGATATTCGATCCGCCATTGGTAGCACCGCAACCGCTGCACTAGGCACGGTGCCCCCGGATCAGATAAACGACTGGTATGACGGCGAATGTGATCAGTTAGTAGAAGAGAAGAATGCAGCATGGGCGAGATTGCTGCAACACCGCACGAGGGCGAACGAGGCACGATATAAACAGGTGCGGAACAGACAAAACTCGATTTTCCGGAGGAAAAAGCGCCAGCAGGAAGATCGAGACCGTGAAGAAACGGAGCAACTGTACCGCGCTAATAACACACGAAAGTTCTATGAGAAGTTAAACCGTTCACGTAAGGGCCACGTGCCAAAGCCTGATATGTGTAAGGACATAAACGGGAACCTTCTTACGAACGAGCGTGAGATGATCCAAAGGTGGCGGCAGCACTACGAAGAGCACCTGAATGGCGATGTGGCAGACAAAGATGGCGGTATGGTGATGGACCTGGGGGAACGCGCGCAGGACATAATTCTACCGGCTCCGGATCTCCAGGAAATCCAGGAGGAGATTGGCCGGCTGAAGAACAACAAAGCCCCTGGGGTTGACCAACTACCAGGAGAGCTATTTAAACACGGTGGTGAGGCACTGGCTAGAGCGCTGCACTGGGTCATTACCAAGATTTGGGAGAGGAAGTTTTGCCGCAGGAGTGGATGGAAGGTGTCGTGTGTCCCATCTACAAAAGGGCGATAAGCTGGATTGTAGCAACTACCGCGCAATCACATTGCTGAACGCCGCCTACAAGGTACTCTCTCCCAAATTTTATGCCGTCGACTAGCACCAACTGCAAGGGAGTTCGTGGGGCAGTACCAGGCGGGTTTTATGGGCGAACGCTCCACCACGGACCAGGTGTTCGCCATTCGCCAAGTACTGCAGAAATGCCGCGAATACAACGTGCCCACACATCATCTATTCATCGACTTCAAAGCCGCATATGATACAATCGATCGGGACCAGCTATGGCAGCTAATGCACGAACACGGTTTTCCGGATAAACTGACACGATTGATCAAAGCGACGATGGATCGGGTGATGTGCGCAGTTCGAGTTCCAGGGCATTCTCGAGTCCTTCGAAACCCGCAGAGGGTTACGGCAAGGTGATGGTCTTTCGTGTTTGCTATTCAACATCGCTTTGGAAGGGTAATACGAAGAGCAGGGATTAACACGAGTGGTACAATTTTCAATAAGTCCGTCCAGCTATTTGGTTTCGTAGACGACATAGATATTATGGCACGTAACTTTGAGAAGATGGAGGAAGCCTACATCAGACTGAAGAGGGAAGCTAAGCGGATCGGATAGTCACCAACACGTCGAAGGCGAAGTACATGATAGGCAGAGGTTCAAGAGAAGACAATGTGAGCCACCCACCGCGAGTTTGCATCGGTGGTGACGAAATCGAGGTGGTAGAAGAATTTGTGTACTTGGGCTCACTGGTGACTGCCGAAAATGACACCAGCAGAGAAATTCGGAGACGCATAGTGGCTGGAAATCGTACGTACTTTGGACTCCGCAATGCGCTCCGATCGAATAGAGTTCGCCGCCGTACCAAACTGACAATCTACAAAACGCTAATTAGACCGGTAGTCCTCTACGGACACGAGACCTGGACGATGCTCGTGGAGGACCAACGCGCACTTGGAGTTTTCGAAAGGAAAGTGCTGCGTACCATCTATGGTGGGGTGCAGATGGCGGACGGTACGTGGAGGAGGCGAATGAACCACGAATTGCATCAGCTGTTGGGAGAACCATCCATCGTTCACACCGCGAAAATCGGACGACTGCGATGGGCCGGGCACGTAGCCAGAATGTCGGACAGTAACCCGGTGAAAATGGTTCTCGACAACGATCCGACGGGCACAAGAAGGCGAGGTGCGCAACGGGCAAGGTGGATCGATCAGGTGGAAGATGTCTTGCGGACCCTCCGTAGACTGCGTGGTTGGCGACGTGTAGCCATGGACCGAGCCGAATGGAGAAGACTCTTATATACCGCACAGGTCACTTCGGCCTTAGTCTGAATAAATAAATAATAATCATTCGATCAATAGTTTTACATTCAAATTCCAAGCATTATGGTACGAGCACAATTAGTTCTTGGAATTTGTTTTGTGATTTCCTAGACGTGAATTTTAATATAATTTCGAGCCGTTTGAAGTTTTCATCAAAATTCGTAACAGTCTCTGAGATATAAGGAGTTCAAATATTTTTCGTTTTTGGCCCAATCTTACCCCCTAGGCCCAATGTCACCCCGAACGACGGTAGTGAAAGTTTTGGCGATGCTCATTTTTCTGTCATAAAGGTCCGCCATACACACGCCGTGTAAATATTTAGTGGTTTTGTCACACAAAAACACGCTTCAGCTTCAGTGTGCGACAAACGAATACGGCACGTCTGACAACCAGAGAGGACCGGAGGAGTGGTGCTACACTTTTGATTTCTGTTACAGTTTTTTTTTTTCTCCCAATCTTAAAACCAGTCAAAGAAAAAAATGGCAGTCACGTCGAGGCGCATTATGGCGTGCACTGCACAGTATGTTTTAACACCATCCTAAAGTAAATGCTACCTCCTCGGTTGCGGAGGAAAGCAAAGAGCAAAAAAATGAATTTATGCTACCTCTAATGGAGCGGTCCAGTGAGGGGGTGTCGCACGCCAAACCGGGCACATACTGGCTAATGGTTGTAATGAAGTTTAACGAACTAATGCATGTTTACATAATAGTTTTTACGTGCTTTATGTAGGAATTATTTTGCTGGTGTTTTAATCGGTTCAAAGTTATTACGATCCAATATCAATCAATAAAAGTGGAGCGCTATGGTGTTTCTCTTCTTCTCTCTTGTTTATGCCAAGAAAACAATAGGTTTAAAATAAATTTGAAACTTTTAAATTTATCTGGAAAAACTATTCGTCGTTTTTTTTTCTTTTTGTATAACAGAAATATTTGAAAATAACACTTTCGAAAAATTAAAAGAATTGTACAATATTTTCAAGACATGATCCCAAGGAACATTTTTAGATTTATAACGCTCTTGAAGACCATTATTTGCTCTACAAGAGTGCCTTAAAACCATTATAAAACCAAAATATGACTGGGGATGTTCCCTCCATGGTTTTAGAAAAAAAACAACATTAGGGGATTGAAATAGTTGTAGAAGTGAAGATTTTTTTTCGTGTTCCATGGGTCCCTCCGCCGATTTCATAAGGACTGTGAGAAGTTTCTTTCACTATAATGCAACACTTACACCGGGATTATTTACAATTACAAAAGCTGCCTTTATTTCATCATTACTCATCATCATCGTCATCCTCACCCGCACCATCGTCTTCCTCGCCTTCGCCCTCATCTTCCCCTTCATCTTCATCGTCCTCTTCGTCGTAATCAGCTTCTACGTCGTCTTCTTCCTCCTCCTCGCCGAACTCCTCATCTTCGCCTTCCAACTCCTCACCGTCGGCTTCGTCATCTTCCTCTGCCGCAACGTGTTCGTCCTTCTTGGCCTTTTTCGGTTCCGTGGGTTTTCCTTCGGACGGCCGCTTGACTCCCTTCGGCTGCTTGGCGTCGACTTGCTCCTCATCGGCGGCGACGACGACGGCGGCTTCAGTTTTCTTGTTGACGGCACTCATTTTGATCACACTTGGGGATGTTTGAACTTAAACCTTGATACTACTTAAAATAAACACCTTAAAAGAAGGATTAAAGCTGTCAAGAGACGATAAGTCTTCAATGAGATCAGTAGTGAACTGTGATGAACGAGTCAGGGCGCTCACCGGTTATAACTGGCCAGAGGTAAATAATTTGTTATGGTGTAGATAGGAACTACGATGTACCCAACGACTGTTTACCTGCATTTGAGGTTCTGGAGCAGCTCCGCGGGTAGCATACGAGTTTGGTGGAGGTAGATCAAAGGACCAAAATGAATGACAGTAGCAGAGTCGAGATCTACCTCCTTTTTCCGTTACGATACACGGGAGTTTCGGCAACGGCTATGGAAGCAATAGTTTTCCCATCTGTGGTTCGATTCAGAAGTTACCATCCCCAAAATGTGTAAACATTATTATAATTATTCGAACCGCATTAAAAATGATCCCATAGAACTTATATTTAATTCCTATACTATAAATGCCCCTATCCACATAAGCGTCCCATGTCCATTTTCTTCACCGTTGAATTTTTCAAACTCGTTTTCCAAGCAGTCTAATAAATTGATAAAACTGGAATATCTTTCTGAAAACATGGTATCATATTGTTTATCATTTCTATGAAAGTATTAAATGAACCATAATTATATTTATTATTTGTGCAAAAGTGTAACAAAATCTGGAATGTGACTGTTATGCGAATAAATAGCAAGATGCGACAACACAAGTGGATTTTGATTTTCAAATTTCTAGAACAAAGCCTATTATTTTATCAGTTTTTCTCAAAGACGAGGTAATTTTAGGCTTATATCTGGAGGATAATCAAGACTTTGTGAATTTATGAACAAAGAATCCTGCGAACAAAAATAACTGCAGTTTGGGATGACAGCGTTCAATACAACTGAGTAATTTATATGACCCACAACATCAATTCATCATACCATATTTTTTTACAGATATGAGAAATGAAACATAATTTAGATGATTTGTGTAAAAATCTGATGCTTAGATTTAATTGAATTAAAATTACTAATTCAAAAGTATCTCATTCGGTTTTCTAAACAAAAATGCCACTTTGGGGGGTATTGAGAAAACCCATGGAAAATTTGTAATAATTCTAAACGTTCTTCAAAAGTTCCACTGGACCTGTGACTTTTTTTGTGAAGCGTGGAACCATGTGCGTAAGAAAATACATGCCCCTCATATTAATAAATTGCCGCAAAGCACTAAAGCATGAATAATTTTTATTTTACGTTTTTTATCGAGAACTTTCTTTGTAATGTTGATATCAAAAGCAAACATGTAGAAGGGAATTATCGAGAAAAAATGGAAAGGATTTCAAAACTAGTCAGCCTAATGCTGATATTTCAAATCAAATTTCACAACTTAACTTAAATAGCTTTTCCGAAAGTTGAAGAAAGATTTGACATTAGTTGGACAACATTGTGGACAGATTATTTAATTCTTGATCAATCAAATCGTTTTACAGGCAACCCTCTATTCGTAGAACTTTGCCAATATGTGTCAAACATAGGATAATGATGGTACTTTCCGTGATGGGTTCAAATGCTAAAAATTTATGACAATTATCCATACACACTAGTGCAGAACTTAGAATTTTAAAATTCTAAAGGAAGAAAAAACAGTATTCGCTGTATAATTAGAATGCGATTGCCCTTTCAAGTGAATTATTAGGAAGATATCATTTAACGGACAATATGTTTGAGGTAACAAAAACAGGAAACTGTATTATGGAAAAATTCGTCTTGTTTCGCTCCTGACCCTATCCTTTTACATTTTTGAATGCAACAGCACTGTAACAACCCAAGCTTTTAAACATACAATTAAACATATATTGTATATAAGTATAAATAAATAGAGTAGATATGATATAATGTCCAATAGTTGACCCCTAACCAACAGTGAACCCTCGAGCCACACTTGCATTATTACAGCATAATATAGACAGTTTTCTATGAAATTCCATCGGGAGAACCTACTTTACATTCCAATGATTTGATTACATGCATTAGAAGTGCTATGGAAAGTAAAAATAGAATATTTATTACAATTTTGTAAAAGAATAAACACAAGAGTGTCGACTATAGGGAAGTGATTTCCTTTTCTGGACCCCCAGGAGCAAATTCAGTCAAACTTCTAAAAATTTTAATTCTAAGTATTTTATGCAGAACTTTATATGAACGCGAATTTAATATGTTGAACATTTCCACTTCTTATGTTTCCATTTAGTGTGTTCTAGTTGCGCGTGCCAATTTGGTTGTTTAAATTCTGACGAGAAAATAGCAACCCGTCTTGGGAAGGGTGGTCTCATAGCAGGCTTAGACAGAGAAACGGTCCTTCTATCAAGAAGGAGGCGCTTGAGCCGTTGCTTGAAAAGCAGAGTACAACGTTTCATTTTGGCAGGAAGAATAAAATTCCTCTACTAGGGTCCACTACACTGCCGTAATCTGGAAAAGTGACGTAACCGCCATTTTACAACATGCATATTTTCCATTTTTCTGTTGAAGAGCTCGATGAGTAGTACTCGTTAACACCATTTTTGGAAAATGGCTTATACGTCACTTTTTCAGATTACGGCAGTTACATGTAAACATAAATCGAGCTAAATCGAAGAGGGATTACCATACTTGACATCGAAAATAACATAGTATGCTGGGGGTAATGTGGACACCCTAAAGAATCGCGTCATTTTCATAAGGAAAACATTGTAATAGGGGACTCAAACCAGTATCTACGTGATTTTTTTAATCTATCGTTTATTTGGGAGCCGAAATCATGTTTTTAACACAGTTTTTTTTATGATTCTTATACAATAATGTTAGTTTTGGGAACCGAGAGACTCGCGGTTTGGTCGAGGTAAGGTAATACAATAATACAGTAGGAAAGGAAGGGAATTTAGGGTGCTTTAGTAATTACGGTGCTGATGTTCACATAGTTTGCATTCTTGCTGATGTTTTACATCAGAGACAGCAACGAGAGGAAGACATGCAAAAGGGATGAACGACATACATACATTGAAATGGACAATAATAAGAAGGCATTCAAAATGGGTTTCGACAGACGAGGAGATGGGTGGACTATGATTACAGTCTTACATCAGCAACTTTCAAAAATGTATGCACAAGGGACATGTAGGGTTGAGACAGGCATTTTCGTCTGTTCGTCATAGCCTCGAAAACCGATAAAAGAGACACTTTTTTGGTAAACTCATCCTTACTAAATCGTAAACTCAGGAGAAACGTTCTGCTATAGTGGAGTTCTAGCAAATGGACGTTGTTTTCGTTGGTTTTAGCCCCTACGACGATGGACGGAGATACCTGCCGTGTCCCTATTCGAGATCAATGCACGCCAACACTTCCCTAATAGGCCTTCATAGTTTTCCTCGGACCCGAAGTTAGTTAGCGTTCAGTTAGCGCAGATCTGGGCAACGATGCTACTCGCACGCCCCACTTACGTGAATCTTAAACTCAAGAACTATGATACCTTGAAGTCAATTCAGTGAAAAAATCTTTTTTTTTGTGACTTTTATGATAATGAAAATCAGGCTGAAAAAAATTCCATTTTAATGTTGAGCATGTTGAGAAATAAATTGTATGCATAGGCCAAGAATCTATAAAATGTGCCTCTTGAAATGAAAATGTTGGATAATAATTGATAGCTGACTATGGTTTTACTGGAAAGGCATGTTTTAGCTATAAAAATTATTTAATAATTACATAGTTTAAAAAAAAACTTCCCTACGGAATGTTTGGTGTTTTTTGATGGTAAACAAAGCAAACTTATCAAAAAATAATGTAACTCATACAAGAACGTGAATGGTTCACCCCACCATAGTCTTATTTCTTAGAAAATACTGTTAAAACTGGAAGATAAGTTACCCATTCAACCCGTACATAATCTTTAAAAAGACTAAGAATAAGATCCCTGAAGATTCAAAGGATTATTTTGAAAATTACTGATTAAAAACTTAAATACTGTACATCAAAAATTAGATCACCATGGCATTTCAGCCATAGTTGGTATTGAATCATTTAAAAAAACAGAATGGTTTTCATTATTTGAATATTGTAAAACATGTCGTACTCATGATTTGAAACAGGGAATAATATCCAGTTAATGATCATAATTATAATAATTTATTCAGCTCAAACAGAACCCCTGTCCGTTTCAACCACCCAAACCGTTTTACCCCCACCTTCTGACTTTCCACTATACTCAACGGATCCACATTTTAAGGCCACTTTTGTTTTCATTATTGTCAAAAAATAATGTCAACAGTAACTGCCCTGTGACGAAGTACTCAATGCCTAATCCAGCTCTATTTTTCATACATATGTATTACATTCAAAGTTCACATTGTTCGAAAAAAAATGGGAGTTAACGATGTTGAAGGTAGGCACTTTACGGGTAGATATAACGGTTTCTGGATTGGTTAACGCCTCTCTAGAATCCGACTCAATTAGTGGGCTGGAACGGAACCATTCTATCCAAAATGGGTTGAAATCAAAATCAGTTGGTAAGTTGGAATAGAGAATCAACCAAATTGATTATTCTTTTTTATAAAAAAAAATCAATACCCTTAAGGTTCTGCTGAAATTAGTCCATACAAAAGTCAACGTATATTTTTCGAGTGTGTTTCTGTTCTACCTCCCACTACTGACCAACCCGTTCATGGAAGAAACATGTTTTCATTTATTTATCGATACTTTTTGTACCCATAAAAGAAAACATAGTTACCCCTAATTTAGTTTAAAAGCTCTACTGTGCCCCAAGAGACTCCTAAAGCAAGATGCTCTGATCACATCTTGAGATTCTTTTTTCAGCAAAGCGAATCCCGCAAAATTGCACACTACACACATAATATTATGCAATGCTTCCAGGATCAAAAATTCAAAAATAGTTATATGTATATTAAAAACCAGCAAATTTGATCATGGCACGTAATACATTTAATCAGTTTTACAAATTATTCCACCATATTTGAATCATTAAATGAATAATTATATGAAAACAAATCATCCTTACATTCGGTTCTTCAGAACTGCAGTTAATTGCCACACTAATTATTGTCAACGTAGCACCAAATTATAATTTAGTAGGACTTCCAAACCGAACTATTCTCCCGAAATTTTATTTGTCAAACTAAATAATTCGTTGTTCTACTTTCTACCGGATCGACAATAACAATTTCAGCGAAAGATCTTATGCTCACGGTAGCTCTAAGGGAAAATATTGTTTCATAAAAATCAGTATCTCTGAAGTAGGGGAAGAGGCCCTTAAACGCCCTCCCGAGGCACAGAGAACAGACATGGAAGCTCGCACAAAATTTTGTAGAAAACGTGTGTAAAGCTCCACTGCCCGACATACGAACTCAATCTCATCAAGTGATGGCGTTAACTTAAACTACGTAAACAAGGTGGTGCTACCATCTAGTGGCAAATGGGAATGAACGATAATGAACTGCTTTGGGGGGCTATACCCCATGAAAATTTCTTTTAAAAGGCTTACTGGGGCCACCAGTTCTGGTGATGTATTTTACCGAGAATGCATTTTTTGAGAACATTTTTGAGCGACAATGAAGCGTTTTATTATAGCCTCTCGGTCGGGGCTGCCTATCCGAATCCGTTTCTTCGAACTTGTATACAAGTGCGATACATTTGTTTTCGTGGCTTTGTATCCCAAGTAACATTTTAAGTTTTATTCCGCTCTAGGAATGGTTTTCAAGATAAAACTATAAGATCTGACAATAAAACCCATGACTACATAACAACCTTCTGATAACCACTATAAGAGTGAGATATGACCAAGTGGCCCTCTCTAGATTACCACTATAAACCTATTATAAGAGTTATTTAGAAATCCCTTTTAAACCACCCGGAAAAAGGGAATTTGGCTGCGGCAGCTGTCAAAAATGTTGCATTTAAAAAGAGAAACAAAACTTTGTTGAAAAATAATAACAAAATAAATTGATGATGACAATCGTGATGAGGATGATTCAAGGGATGATTATAAAATAATATTTTTTCAGGTCTGTTTTTCAATTCACTTCTATCCAAATGAGGTGCGCTTTCAATTTCACGGCAAAAGCTAGTGAAAAAAGAAGATTGAATACCACGCGCCCTTTTGAGTTCTAATAATCATAACAGCAATATCGCAAATTTCCATTGATTCGATTGATATTTCACCCCAAAATATTTGTAATGCACATCAACTACCAAAAAAGTGCTTTACGCGGTGAAATTATCGTCAATTCATGAATTTCAGTGAAAATTTTCACTGTGTTAAAATGCTTTCCCATTTTCAATATGGCCTTCACAAATTCCGATCAGAAAAATGTTGCTCTCATTAAATACCGTCATAAGCTCTTTGCAATGCAAATATTCTTATTGGGGTATTGACCACATTACGACCAGAAATGTAGCTTTTATCGAGCCTTGAAAATAGGGTTTATCACGCTCTTCATCCCGACGGTAGGGCTGCTCATAAGGTCAATAAGCGTTGGACGTTTGAAGCTTTTTCAGCATATTTTTGAGAGGTTTATTGATAGCAATAAGATCGACAATAAAACTAAGCAACTAGCTATGGCGATTGCTATTATAAATCCACTATAAGAATTAAATAAATCCAAGAAGCATAGAAATTGTTACTTTGGTATGGTTTGAAGAGGTTCGTTGTTGTTGTAGGAGTTAACTTTTGGAAATCAGTATGGCAAAAAGCATCTAATGTTTAATATCTCGAAAATAAGCACCTTAATCGAAAAAATATTTGGTAGGCGTAGTAGCGGACACCATCCTTCATAACCGGTACCAAATAGTTTTTCATGAAAAGTTCCTAATTTTGAGAAAACCCGCGTTAGATGCCTTTCGCCATACAAATTTCTGGCGGTTAACTCATGCTGGCTATTTGCGCATATACGATAGCGCCTGGATGTGGAAGCGGCTAGTAGAAAATCAGCCACTGCCAATAATTCATTGAGAGCGATTTCTGCAAACCCTGCTCATGAGTTTTCCGGTACCGAAATGTCACCACATTTTTTAAATTTGAATATTATCAATATCATTGAGATTTTCTACAATTATAGAATGGCATCAGCTAGCATGAGGTAAAAATACACATAAAAATCGTTACAGCTAAGACATTAAAGCGGTATTTGCCTAGCTAGGGGACGTTGCTTCCCTTTCCTCTATCAACGCTCCTTCTTCGTGCTTTAGGTAAACGGAAATGTTCTGTCGGACGATCTAAAGCAATTTTTTCAGTATTTTCATTGCAAATTCCATATAAATCTTGAACGGTAGCCATTTTAACCTCATCCTTCTCAAAAATGTATAAAAAAATTACCCCCGGCTTATATGAATAAGGAAAACCCATACTTTCGTTTAGTTGGTGCTTTAAAGATGATTATGACGATGACGATGATGATACTATTATCAATTGTAGCCAGGTACCTACCTATGAGGACGTGCACCGAAGGAACACAATGACGTTTGAGCGGTGCGCTGTTTACTTAAAAAGAACACTTTTTTATACATCGAAGTAAGTCATTCAACATGATTTTCAGCACTACTCAAACATCAAATAATGAACCTATGCACTACCCATACCGAATAGGTCATTTGGCCGAAAAGGTCTTTTAACCGAATAGGTCATTTAGCCGAACAGGTCATAAGGCCGGACAGGTCATTTG
The DNA here is from genome assembly GCF_024139115.2 of Armigeres subalbatus. Classification (NCBI taxonomy): domain Eukaryota; kingdom Metazoa; phylum Arthropoda; class Insecta; order Diptera; family Culicidae; genus Armigeres; species Armigeres subalbatus. The sequence continues at coordinate 320,276,207 of NC_085140.1, forward strand.
GCTGACCAAGTCATTTGGCGGAACATTTTGTTTAAAACTTAATCATAGTGATTTTTCTACATAGGAAGTTCATAACTTTTTGGCCGAACAAGTCATTCGGTCATATGTTATTTGGCCAAATAGGTCATTTGACGTCTCACTTCTCACTTCTCAATCATCATTTCTCACTTCTCGATGCAAAAGTGATAAATAAGAAAATAGAAATGAAAAGAGATTAGAGACGCGTCTCCCTTCTTACTTCGCTCTTCCCACTTTTCGCAGTGTGAAGTGATAAGTGAGAAATTAATGCTGAAAAGAGTGAAGTGAGACTTCTCATTGATCATTTCTCACTTTTCACTTATAACAGCGAGAAATGATTGGTTCTCACTTCTTACTGTGAAAAGTGAGATGTGCGAAATGAGTAGTGAAACGTCTCACTTCTCACTTTTCACAGTGTGAGTGAGAACTCAGAAATGATTAGTGCAAAGTGAGAAAAGAGTAGTCTCACTTCTCATTCCTCATTTCTCACTTCTCCCAAGGGAAGTGAGAACTGTGAAGTGAGTAGTGAGACGTCTCACTTCTCATTTTACACTACTCACTTTTCACAGTGGAAAGTGAGAAGTGAAAAATTAGGAGTGAGAAATGAGAAGTGATAGGTCTCACTTCCCACTTCTTCTCACTTCTCAGTGTGAAAAGTGGGAAGAGTGAAGTAAGAAAAGTGACGGGGTTCCTTCACTTTTTGAGCCTATCAAAATTATGACATGCCCACGGCTCAACGATATTTTGTAGAACTGATTTCCTACACGTATTTTGTATTATATTATTTTTACTTATTGTTAATTGTCGACTGGAAATAAAGTTGCTTATGGATGTGGCTTTCTCAGTCCGAGGATAATCAAAACGGCTAGATTTTGAAATTACCCGACGTTTCGGCCGAATGTATTTGGCCCTTGAAAAAGGCCAGGAATACTCGGAAAACACGTGGCACGTCCCAAGCAACTAGAAGTACGGATAAGATGGGATGTTTGGCTTATTCAGCTCACATTTTAAGTATTTTTTTGTACGGTGGGAGCGTAAAAGTGAACTTTGAAGTTCCGTTAAGGTGCTTCGAACTCGATGTGAACCAAGAGTGAACCAATTGGTTCAGTTAGTTCAGGTTCACAAGAACTGGCGGTAAAATCAGCTTTTTTAACATCTCACGCTCCGTGCACGGGAAACGGAATGGCACGCCTGAAAGGCATTCGAACCACATTAAACTACTAGACAAAAGAGCTGAATAAACGCTCGAAATTCAAACACTGTAAGATGATTGCCTACTTTTAGGGTTTTATCCATGATTGAATTGGGACGAGTTCAATGATAGATGATTGCCTACCTTCAGGGTATTATCTCTTATTGAACTGGTGCAGTGGAGTTGACTCCTTTAAGGTAACCGTGTCATGTCTCTGCTGATATCTTCGCGGCTCGAGTGGGCGAGTGTTGAAGCACATGTGGTGCTATAAGCCATTTTACGAGGCAGATTCGATCAGCTGATCGAAATTTTGAGTGGACGGCTCGGTCTTTGTTTTGGTAAATTTGCATGCAAACCATCATCAATTCGTCATCATCATCATCATTTCATTCCATTTTCGCAAATGTTCCTTGAAAAATGTAAATATTAGTGTTTGGTCTCCTGTCATTTGAGCTTTCTATAAAATGGCTTATTGTTTTGTGCACTGAGGTTAGGGTGGTCGGTATTGGTCCTTTTTGACAAAATACTGGTATTTGGTGGAGTCAATACCGGTAATACCGGTAAAATACTGGTATATGTGAAAATTTCAAAAATAAAATAAAAACGTTTGATTTGGACTTTTGGGTGAAAAACAATGAAGAATTTACAAACTTCAAATGCTTCAAATATTTAAATCATTGCTTATTGAGCTGGGCAAAATGAAACTTGAGTAGACATAACATACTGAGCGATTAATCTCCCATTCCATTCCATCTCACTGTAAAAAGTGAGAGCTGCGAAGTGAGGAATGAGACGTTTCACTACTCATTTTGTACCTCTCTCTTTTCACAGTAAAAAGTAAGAACTAATTATTTCTCACTTCTCATTTCTCACTGTGAAACGTGAGAAGTGTGAAATGAGTAGTTAGAAGCCTATTCACTTTTCACAGTGATAAGTGAGAAATAAGAAATGATCAATGAGAAGTGAGACGTCTCTCTTCTCACTTTCCTCTCCTCATTTCTCACTTATCGCCTCTCTACTCACTTATCATTTCTAATTTCTTATTTCTCACTTTTGCAGTGAGAAGTGAGAAATGATGATTGAGAAGTGAGAATTGAGACTTTCAATGACTTATTTGACCAATGTCCTTTTTGGCCAAATAACGTATCCGACCGAATGACTTGTTCGGCCAAGAAGTGTTGAACCTCCTATGTAGAAAAATAACCATAATAATTTTTTAAAAACAATGTTTTGCCAAATTACCTATCTGGCCAAATGGCAATTTCGGCCAAATGACCTATTCGGCAAAACGACCCATTCGGCCATATGACCTTTTCGGCCAAATGACCTATTCGGCCAATCTTCAAAGGATGTGCCTAATGGCAATGACTGGGGCGTTCTCTTCAACTCCCACGGCTGCTCTCGAAGTTCTCTTCGACGTGGCCCCACTACACATACATCTCAAACAAGAAGCATTTTCTTGTACTTACCGACTATGGGTACTCGGTTTTATGGAAGAGAATCCTGTAAACCGCAGTTCTACACACACTTCGTTGTTACCGCTTATAAACTCCCGGAGAATTACACAAGAAACTTCTGGCGTAACTCCCAGATGAACTCCAGGAGGAATTTCCAGAGGAACTCCTGGAGGTATTTCCAGAAGAACTTCCGGAGGTATTCCCAGAGGAACTTCTGGAAGAATTCTCAGAGAAACTTCTAGTGTAATTCCCAGAGGAATTACTGGAGGAATTTCCGGAGGAGCTTCTGGAGGAATTCCCAGAAGAACTTCCGGAGGTATCCCCAATAGGAACTTCAGAAAGAATTCTCAGAGATGCTCCTGAAGGAATTTCTGGAAGTATTACAAGTGGAAGTAGCGGAGGAGATTCTGGAGACATTCCCATAGGAACTCCTGGAGGAATTACCATTGGAACTCTTGAAAGAATTCTCATATACACTCCCGGAGAATTACACAAGATACTTTTACCGTAACTCCCAGAGGAACTCCTCCTGGAGGTATTCCCAGATGAACTTCTGGAGGTATTCTCAAAGGAACTTCCGGAAGAATTCTCAGAGAAACTCCTGGAGGAATTCCCAGTGGAACTCCTGGAAGAATGCTCAGAGAAACTCGTGAAGGAATTTCTGGAAGTATTGTAAATGGAGCTAGCGGAGGACATTCTGGAGGAATTTCCATTGGAACTCTTGAAGGAATTCTCAAAGACACTCCTGTAGGAATCCCTGAAGTAATAACTGGTGCCAACTTGGAAAACCTACGCCTTGCGTGCAAAAGCGTTAGATTTTCTAATCCGGAGATGGCGAGTTCGATTCTTGATCCTGTCTAGTATGTTTCCGGTTGGGAAACATTCTCGACTTCCAGATAAGATACATACTCATGCAATGGTGGGCAATGAAAGCTTTCAATTAATAACTGAGGAAATAATAAAAGGATGCTAATTTGAAAAGCAGACTAAGTTCCAGTTGGAATGTAGAGCCATAGAAGTAGAAGAACTTGTGGAACTCCAAAAGTAACACCTGGAGGGACTTTCGAAGGAACTCTCGGAGAAATCTCCGAAGAAACTCCTGCTGAATCTCCGAAAGAACTCCTGCAGGAATCTTCCAAAGTAACTCCTGGAGGAACCTCCGAAGAAAGTTATGCAGGAATCTCCCAAGAAGCTCCTGGATGCATCTACGAAAGAATTCTCGGAGAAATCTCCTAAGGAACTCCTGAAGGATTCGCTGGAGAGCACTCAGAAGGGTTCCCTCGAGGTATCTCAGAAGAATTTCCTGGGAAAATCTTCCAGGAATTCCTGGAGGAATCACCGAAGGAACTCCTAGAGAAATATACCAAGGAACTCTTTAAGAAATCTCAATAGGGATTTCTGTGGGAATCTTCGAAGGAATTCCCTGATGCAGCTCCGAAAGAATCCTTGAAGGAATCTGAGAAGGAACTCCTGAAGGATTTTTCCCTCAGAAGGATTTCCTGGAATTCATGGAGAAATATCCGAAAAAAAAACTCCTGCAGGAATCTCCGAGGGAACTCCTAGAGGGATCTATTAAGGAATTCCTAGAAGAATATCTCAATTCTTGGACGAATCTTCGATGGAATTTCTAAAAGATTTTCTTCCTCAGAAGGAATCTCCCAAGATTGCCAGGATGCAGCTCCGAAAAAAAACTTGACGGAAACGCCTAAAAGACTCCTGAAGGATTTTCTTCCTCAGAAGAAAATCTCAGAAATCTCAGAAGTATTTCCTAGAAAAATCTTCCAGGAAGTTCTGAAGAAATCTCCGAAGGAAGTCCTGTAGCAATCTCCGAAGGAACTCTTACAGGAATCTCGGAAGGAAATTGTGTTAGAATTTCCGAAGGAACTCCTGGAAAAATCTCCAATGAAACTTCTGGAGGAATCTCTGGAAGAAATCCTGGAGAAATCTCCGAAAAAACTACCGCAGGAACTTGTGGAGGAATCTCCGAAGGAACTCCAGTAGGAATCTCCGAAAGAACTTCATCCTGAATGAATCTCTGAACAAACTCCTGGAAAAATCACTGAACGAATTCTTGTAGGGATCTCCGAAAGTACTTCCGGAGAAATCTTTGAAGCAACTCTTGGAATCACAGAAAGAATTCCAAAAGAAATCGTAGAAGGAATTCCTTGAAAAATCTCCGAGGAATGTCCTGCATTTATCTCCGAAGGAATTCTTGGAGAAATCTCCGAAGGATTTCCTAAAGGAACCTCAGAAGGGTTTCTTGTATGTAACTCAGAAGGATTTCTTGGTAGTCTCACTCCCGTATTAAACTGGGCATCACTAGTTACAGTCCCCAGAGCAAACAGCTGGATCTATATTGCGGTCCCCGGCTGGGCCAGTCAGTGGAAACACTCAGCTGGAGCCATACTCCTTGCTCCTTGCTCCAAGTGATCTCACACACGTTAGTAGTTTTCCTTATAGGACATTTTCAACACAATTCCCCTCGCGGGATGAGTGGACATCTGGCTATTTGGAGAGAAGTATGTCGGACAGCATTGTTTGTTACACTGACGGCTCCCTCCTCGAAGGTAGAGCAGGTGCAGGCGTCTATTCGCGTGAGCTGAGATTGGAACAGTCACACTCACTGGGTACACACTGCACTGTCTTTCAAGCGGAAATATTTGCCATCACTGCACTGCAGCAACGCATTATGGGCAAAGTAATATACTTCTGTTCAGATAGCCAAGCAGCTATTAAAGCTCTCGCCTCGGCCAACTCAAGGTCGAAGTTAGTAATCGCATGTCGAACTCAAATTGAGGAACTGAATTCAGTAAATACTTTACACTTTATATGGGTACCTGGCCATTCTTCCATAGCTGGAAACGAATTGGCTGATGAGTTAGCTCGTAATGGAGCATCGCATGACTTTATTGGTCCTGAGCCAGCTATTCCAATATCCAATTGTTGGGTGAAGCTTTTGATTAACTCTTGGGCTGTCACTCAGCACAAATGGCATTGGAGTAGTCTGGATTCATGTCATCAAACAAAATTGTACATCCGGGAGCCATCTCCGGTAGTAGCAAGCTATTTAGCTAATCTGTCTAAACAGAATTGCAGTGTCTTAGTCAAGGCCTTGACAGGTCACTGCCGACTGAACTATCACATGGCAAATATTCAACGCGTTGAATCATCTGTTTGTGATAGTTGTGAATCAGGAACTTTTTATCATCTAATATGTAACTGCCCAGTCTATGCACAATTGCGCTTCCAAATATTTGGTAAACACTTAGTGAAATTGACTTCAGAAACCTGAACCTTCAGAGTATTTTGTTGTTCATAACCCGTTGTGGTAAGGAGCTATAAGCTCTTGTACGCTAATGCGTTGTATGCCCTCTTCAAGGGCCCTTTTCCAAACATTCCCTTTGTTCTCCCATCCACATTCCTGTCCTTTTGTTCACTTCCTTTTCCGTCAGGTGTGTGATGAAAAAGGCTGTGAAGGCGATGGCACAAATCTCCCAAATTGAGGTGAACGTGCCCCTGGAGCCGACGTTCTGATACCTGATACCTGATGGTTTGTACGGCCTAGTGGCGTTCGGTCGAATGGGTTTCGGCCAAACGACCCTTCGCCGTTTGATGGTTAATTTTCAAATTCAAATTCACTGTAGAAAACATAGAAATATAGCTACTATCCACTCTCTAAGAAAGCTCCGCTTCTATTTGGAAGGAATTCTGTCGGTGAAAATGGTAATGAATGCTCCCAGTTTATCTTTTTTTAATTACATTTTTCAAATTGAATTTTCTTTGGTTTCTATTTCTGGTTCTTCATGGAAAAACTATTATATTGCTGTCAAATTTGTGATAAACATTCAAGTGAAACTCACACTTACTCTATACAGTTTATTTCATAGTCGCAAAACACGTTTACACATAATTTGACACAATGTATGAATGATCCCTTTTTCATTCGACTTCAACAAAGTTGAATAAATTGCTTTAATTACCTTAAGAGATCTTTTTTGTGATCCAATTAAAAAATCTTACTTTTCACTCGATGAAATACTTTAACCTGCCTATTAAGGAGGGACAAAACGCAAAGGCTTTTTCTTCTAATTGGTGGGTTCTTTATCTCGCTGCTGCGATGGATTGCAAAAGCCAAATAAATTGACCGAGTGACGGCCTGTCCGAAACCTGAATGACAACTATCCTGAGACGGGGCGGACAAAGACGGAGACCATTCTCCTCCGCGTTGCAGCAGCGGCGATCGGTTTACCAAGATATAGTGACGTCCAAGCAAAACTCGGATGAACGGCGCTGCTGATGCTGGTCCGTTGCGTTCAGTACGGGTAGCAAGTGAGATATTAAATGTTTCAGTCTGCTACTGCTGCGGGGTGACGACTAGTACCAAAGGCAAACGGCATGATCTAGCTAACAACCTTGCGAAGAAAAGGTGCAATTAGAGCACAGGAGATAAAATTTCAGCCTGATCTGATCATTTTGCGCCATGTGATCGCGCGCGGGCCGGCCGAAAACTGGTTTAGTAATGTCGCCTTACCGTTGTCGCCATTGTCGGGAGCCAATGAAGTAACCTACAATAAAATAGAAAACATCTATTAATTTAGAATTCAGTATCATAAGTGTACTTCTGCATTTTGTTTAAATTGATCAAAATCACTGATTTTATCTTTTTACATATGTTTCATGAGGAAAAAACAATATTATATACAATAATATCGCGCTTCTCTCTAAATAAAAATTGTTTTAATTTTTTTGTGAAATAACATTTTCAACTATTTACAAAACGTCGAAGCTGTAAACCACTGAAACGTATATATTTTAGTAACTGCAGTTTGACTGTCTACGACAAACGATGGGGAGGAGTTGTATCACCTTCTCGATCATATGGGCACACATTACAAGGTTCGGCGAGAACTTCTCGTAGTCTTCGTCATCGGACAGACAAATCTATCGCTTTTAATTAAATTTGTTTATAGGCTCTAATTAGTGCCCATTTCGTCCAACCTAACGCGAACCGATGGACGGGCGCGACGATAACCGTTGTCAACCGTTTGATCTCTTCGGTTGGCTTTGGTACAAGAAGGCAGCCACCGTCCGTCGTCGCATCGATCGCAGTGCAGATTCCATTCCAAGGAGAGCATTTTTTTCTCCATCCTGCCACACGTCTTTCTATCGAGTCTGCTGTCAACCGTCATAAAGTGGCTAAATGGTCGCGAGCGAGGAAAAATGACAATTATTTTTCAACGGTACTCAGGCATGGTGGACGTGTAGAACCTGGGAGGACATATGAAGCAGTCGATGACCATAAAATCTGCCCCTCATGGTGGTGATTAGTTCTGGCCATTGCATGATGTCACGTAGACAAATAGTGGGTAATATTTTGAACGCGAATCTAAATGATTTGGCTTGACAGTGAAGATAAAAGAGTGTTTCCAATTGAATTCGATAATCTTATTAACAACCCAATCGATGCCATCAGAAAAGGAACTACCGAGTTCATAAGTTGTGTTGATATTGCATAATACAATCTTATTTTATTGACATAATCAACCTGGGAACCGCGGCCGTGAAATGAACGAGCCTCGTTTACTTAATTCCAAGTCCACCCCCATATCCACCTCCCGTTTATCCAAATTAATTCGCCCGAACATTTCTCCGCCCTTGCAACACTCCCGACAAAATTATAACATCTCTCTTTCTCTTGCGACGGACCGACCGACCGCGCCAAGTGGAATGATGCGTTGGTGTGTTAATGATCACTTAGCTGGACCCCATTAGTGGACCCATCGTGCCCACGGCGACGATGAATGGACCTCCGAAGCAAAGTGCGTCACTCATCATCGCATTAGCCGGACCGGACCGGACGGCTCAATTTTCAACCATTGTTCGGGTTAGTTGATGTGAGAATGCCGCACCGAGGCACAGAGAAGTGATCGATCGAGGTACACGCAATTTAACTAAGGGAACATCCACAAATTACGTAACGCTTAGAGGGGGGAGGGGGGGTTGACCAAAGTGTGACAATCCATACAAAAAAATTCAATGATTTATACAAAAAGTGTGACATAGGGGGGAGGGGGGGTTTAAAATGGCCAATTTTTACGTTACGTAATTAATGGATCTTCCCTAATTCGTGATCATGTTTTCGATTTTGGGGGGCGTACGAGCATTAGGGGTGTAGTTCCCAGTAACACCGAGTTTTAAAATATTGGACTGACTGGGCTTGTCGTGATTTGTTATGCGGGCTAGTGATGAGTCAAACGAAGCTGATGGGTTGGTGTGGCTTTTGGGGCAGGTGGCATTTGGGAATGGATGGAAGAAATTGGTAAAAAAAATTGACCTCGTCGAATGGGTACACTCGTGCTTAACCGTTTTTGGAAAACTAGGGCGATCAGCTCACATGCTTTTGCATATGGAAACTGCTCATAGCCAATGTCAAACAAAATAATACACGCCCTTCTTTCAGTGGCGCTCTAATTTCCTTTAGAAGTTTCGTGTTATTTTAAAAAGTGAGCAGACAACACTGAGTGCCATACGACCTATGCTGACCTGAAAACTCACAACTTTGGATTGGATCCTCGTGATATATAATCGTTGTATGAGGAGAAGAGCGATTTGTATAACTTTTTCAGTTCTCGAACTAATCATTCTTGACTGGAAAATTTGCTTACTGGATTTCCTGAGACTGTTGCGAAGAGTCCGCAATTCGAAAGTCCACCAAAGTTAGTTTGATCTGAATTGTGTTATTTATTTACTATCAACAGGCTCAATGGGATCTAAATGATTGTATTCTTTTGCTGATAATCATACACGTAATATATTTTACAAACATTAAAAACAAAAGCAATTTTAACGTTCGATTAGGAATTACAACTTTAATACAAAGATTGTTAAAAAACCACACAACTTTGTTTCTGCGGCTCCTAGTGACTAAGATCTTGATGAACGAATTACCGGCACCGTATTCCTTCAGGCCATGTTAATGCAAGTAGTTCCTTCTCTCTGTATTTCCAAATCACTCCAATCTTGTAGGAGGCAAATCGTAGATCTGTGTTGTTAATCCAAGGTAGCAAAATAAAATTTCCATAAAAAATTAGAAATTTTCCATAAACAATTAAGAAATTGCCAATAAATAAATCAGGATATGGGCAATAAATAAATATAAAATTTCCACAAATAAAACAAAATTTCCATAAACAATTAGGAATTTCCCACAAAACAAAAATAAATAAGCACTTTTAAAAACAAAAATTGCAATTATAAAGGAAGAATTTTCCATAAAGAAATCAAAATGAAAAATGTGGAAAATTCATAATTGTTAATGGAAATTTTGTTTTATTTGTGGAAATTTTATATTTATTTATTGCTCATACCCTAATTCCTTTATTGGCAATTTTCTATTTTTTTATGGGAATTTTCTAATTTTTTAGGGGGAGTTTTTGTTTTAGTCGTTAATCCAATGCGGTACAAGTCTTAAAACTTGAGGTTGATCATCTAGTTGTAACGAATTATTTACAATTTGTCACATAGCATAACTGGAAAAGCAATTTTACCTCTTTCGATAAGAAAATCCAAAATCTGTGGGGATCAGTAGAAACCGTTTTTGCGTTTGATCCCATTATCAGCTGAGATGTATCGTTGAAAGAATTTCTTCGATTAATGTTCCCTTGCGGTGTGGATGTAGATGGCAGAGCGATGTTATCACTTATCCGTTGACAACCACTGTAAAACTAGAAGTTATTTTTAATGCTTTTTGCGTGAAGTGAAGTGATAAGTGAGCGATTCCAAGCAACAGCATCAAAATTTAAGAAAATTTTTAATTCATGATTTTCTATTGAGTTGAAACTTTGCACAGTTTTTCAATTTCATCTAAATCGTCATTTTTCGATATCAAATCTTCATATTGAGTCACGACTAACTTTTCAAAAGGGTGTATGTGAAAATGGTTCAAAAATATTTAAAAAGCTGCACAGCAAAAACGGAATGTTCGATTGTTATGATTTTTTCAGCAAAGTTAGACAACTAAATGGTGATTCTTAAGAAAATGTGCACAGTAAAAAAAAAAATTTTTTGCCTTTAAAAATATCATTTTGTCACAAAACTCAAATATCTCAAAACCCTATCTTTTTTCGAACGTAATTTTTTAGGAAAACGGTCCATTATATTAGCTATCTACCATAAAAATTTGGTGATGGTAAACTAATAAACAAAAAAGTTATGACATTTCAAACATTTCACAATTTTCACATATAGTAAACAAAAAAAAATGTCCGTGTATTTTTTTTTTTTCAAGAATCGCAGTTTGATGCTGATTTTATTGTTAAGGGCCTTGCGTGAGTTAAACAAGTTGTTTGTATGATATTCCATATTTATGTATTCATCGATATTATGTATATTATATGTATAAATATTATATGTATAAATAAATAAAAATCTTTTTGACTTCTTTATGCTTATCAACGCGTAAAAAGTTAATCATTTTTTCAATGAACAAGTTTACGGATACTGAATCGTGTCTTAAATCTTCGGAAATTATAATAAAACTTAAGTGTTCAATTTACGTACTTCCATTAAAATAAATAACGAATGGATGAATTGTAGCTTGTTGTACGTTCCAGTGATGGGACTGCACTTCATCTTGCAATACAAAGCTGTAATTTTCAGAAAAATCACAAATGACTAAAAATTCACCATTTTGTAATGTATTTTTCGTATTTTTTAAAAAGCTGGATTGTTCTGTTTTAATGAAATCGTGAGGGATTAAACTTTCTAATTTCAAGCAAAAATATGACACAAACTCATCTACAGGTTTTACAATAGTTTCTATGTCACACCTATCCGTGGTCACCCATTGCTCAAATGATAACTGATCAATATATTTTTCTTCAAACTCAGCGAATAAAGTATTTTCCAATGATGAAGAATCTGGACAATCCGAACAAGATCGTAGATAGCAATTTGATGTTGTATTTTCACACAAAAGACTACCAGTTAACATGAGCGATTCCAAGCAACAGCATCAAAATTTAAGAAAATTTTTAATTCATGATTTTCTATTGAGTTGAAACTTTGCACAGTTTTTCAATTTCATCTAAATCGTCATTTTTCGATATCAAATCTTCATATTGAGTCACGACTAACTTTTCAAAAGGGTGTATGTGAAAATGGTTCAAAAATATTTAAAAAGCTGCACAGCAAAAACGGAATGTTCGAATGCTTGACTGAAGGAAAAAATTACTATAAGATCTTTAACAACCTTAGTAGTAGTATTTTTTTTGCTTTTTCGTGAGCATTGTCATGGTATGTACCTATCATGCATTTGTTGTTGTTGAAGATACCCGTTTCCTCCCGATCATAAAGTCTATTCTCTAAGAGGTATATTTTTTGCAGGTAAACTATAGACGTACACGTGTATATAAATCTTTGATTTTGCAGCTTTTGTCTTAAAAATAACATTTCTGATATGTTTCTATCAACGTTATTATCAACAGGTTTCAACACTATTAAAAGAATTTTTCGCCAGTCACGTGCAATGAAAATTATGACACTATCAATACTTTTGATCACAACACTGGATCGTGTCTAAGTTTCTTATAGATGCTATGAATAATTAAATCAAAATATCATGAAAACAACTTGTTTAAATCACGTCCCTTAACAATAAAATCTGCATCAAACTGCAATTCTCGAAATAACTTACACAGAAAAATTTTTTTTTACTAAATGTGAAAATTGTGAAATGTTTGAAATGTCATAACTTTTTTGTTTATTAGTTTACCATCACCAAATTTTTATGGTAGATAGCTAATATAATGGACCGTTTTCCCTAAAAAATTACGTTCGAAAAAAGATAGGGTTTTGAGATATTTGAGTTTTTGTGACAAAATGATATTTTTAAAGGCAAAAAATTTTTTTTTACTGTGCACATTTTCTTAAGAATCACCATTTAGTTGTCTAACTTTGCTGAAAAAATCATAACAATCGAACATTCCGTTTTTGCTGTGCAGCTTTTTAAATATTTTTGAACCATTTTCACATACACCCTTTTGAAAAGTTAGTCGTGACTCAATATGAAGATTTGATATCGAAAAATGACGATTTAGATGAAATTGAAAAACTGTGCAGAGTTTCAAATATTTTCGAAATGGTCGCTCAGGATCGACTGACATGCCCCCGTGGAATGCCTCAAGTGTAATGTTCGATGTGAATAGTGAAAAGTGGGAAATGAGATGTTCGAAGTGACTACGAAGTATTGAGAAATAGAAGTGAGTAGTTGGTAATGAGAAATGAGAAGTGACGTGTGAATTTCTCACGATTTGAGATGTGATAGTTGTGAAGTAAAAAATAAGAAGTGAGTAGTAAAGAAAACAGAAGCAAGAGGTGAGAAAGGATAGAATAAGGATTAAGGAAAAAGGAAGATGGAAGAAGGAAGAAGGACAAATCAGATCAAACTAACTTTGGTGTACTTTCGGATCCTTCGTAACAGTCTCAGGAAATCCCGCAGACGATTTTTTCCAATCAAGAATGATTCGTTCGAGAACTGAAAAGTTATACAAACCCCTTTTCTCGTCACACAACATACAGCATAGGTCGTACAGTACTCAGTGTTGTCTGCTTACTTTTTAAAATAACACGAATCCTCTAAAGGAAATTAGAGCGCAACAGAAAGAAGAAAGGGAACGTCCACAAATTACGTAACGCTTAGAGGGGGGAGGGGGGTTCAGTGAAGTGTGACAACCCATACAAAATTTCCAGATGCTTCATACAAAAAGTGTGACATAGGGGAGAGGGGGGTCAAAAATACCCATTTTTTGCGTTACGTAATAAATGGATCTTCCCAAAGAAAGGAAAAAAGAAAAAAAAACGGTGGAAAGAGAAATAAAGCTATGTCCATTTAGAATCCGGAATAATAAAACATCTGTAGCTAGGTAACGGATTGACATACAAATAAGGTTAATACATCAAAACAAAGGTAATTTATTGTACTTTAATGAAAAAATATAAATGCAAATCATTTCTAGTTTTCTAGTGACAATTCGCACTTTCTTCTTTATTCCTCTCATCAAACGCTGCACACCTCCGGAGACAACTTCCTTGGCACATTTGTTCCACATTTTGGTCATCTGAGTCGCGTCTCGAGCTGTTTATCCACTTTTCTTAAGCTTCCGCTTCATTATTGCCCAAAATGTCTCGATTGGGTCAGAACTTCGGGTAGTTGGGTGGATTATGTTTTTATTGTTGAAATCAACATTATTATCGCGGTACAACTGAATGACTTAGGCTGTAGTAGCAACTCGCCAAATCTGGCCAAAACTTCACGGGACCTTCATGGGCTTTCATGAAACTTAGTACGCGGTTTTCAAAACATTCTTCCATGTACAGCTTAGAGTCTATCGTCTTATTCGCCACGAACATTTTAGTCTTTGCTCTGCAGCTGCATATCCCTCGCCAAATCAAACAATCTGGAATAATTTTTGACTCGCTGCACGAAACACCATGAAATTTATACCACAGAAAGTGAGCGCCTAGGTAGACATACCGCCGTAAAATAATTCTTGCCGCGGTCACTTTCCGTGCCGCTGCAATACAATAAATGATTCCGGATTCTAACTGGACAGAGCTTTAATACGCATGCAGAAATAAGGGGAAAAGGATAAGTCTGAAGGAAAAGGGAAGAAAAAGAACAAAGATGAAAAAAGAAAAGAAGAGAAAGAATAAGAATGAAGGGAATAAAAAGAAAAAAAAAGAAGAAAAAAGAAAGAAGGGTGAAAAGAGAGAGAGTTGGAAGGAATAAGGATTAATTTAGCAATTTTCAAATCTGATATCTTTACTTTCACTGCTTACCCCTCGGTTATCACTTCTCATTTCTCACTTCTCAATTCTCACTACGCGCTTCTTACTTCTCACTTCTCACTATTCATTTCACACTCCTCACTTTTTTCTTCTCACTTCTCACATTTCACATCTCACTTCTCACTTTTCACTTCTCACTTTCCACTTCTTCTCATTTCCCACTTCTCTCTTCGCATTTCTCACTTTTCACTTCGCTCTTCTTACTTCTCACATTTTACTTATCACTTCTCACTTCTAACTGTACACTCCTCACTTCTCACTTTTCAATTCTCACTTTTCAATTCTCACTTTTCACTTTCACTATTCATTTTTCATTCCTCACTTCGCAATTCTCACTTTAAATTTCTCATATCTAACTTTTCACCAGTGTTAGGAAAAACTCAAAACCTCAAAACTCATGGACGATTCAAATCAAGCGTGATTTGAAACTTCTCTTCGAAGTTGTCACTTCTCTTTTCTCACTTTTCACTTCTCATTTCTCAATTCCTACTTCTCACGACCTATTTCATATGAGATGTGAGAAATGTCTCACTACTCACTTTTCATTACTCACTTTTCACTACTAGCAATCTAAGTTTTCATTTCGACTATTCGGCCAAATTACCCATTCGGTGAAACGGCATTCGACCAACTCGCCCGACATCGTATATATCATACATGTGAAGTGATTCTAACAACATCAAGTTAGCGACGTGAAAATGCATTGGCAAATTATTTCGACTTGGAGGATATCGAGTAAGGGAGGTATTGACTTATGGAGGGAATGCAGTATGCTAGATTCAAGGGACTTTGAATTTCATCGAGTAAGGGAACATATCCGTGCAGCCATAACATGTGTGTAAAATAATAAACGAGAAGTGAGATTAAAGAACTAATATGCAACGGGTGAGAAGTTAGCAGTGAAAGAGAAAAAACAACAGAAGGAAAGGGAGAAAGAAGAAGAAAAAACAAGAGAATAATAGGAACAAAAGAAAAAAGACAGAGACGGGAAAAAGAAGAAAACAGGAGAAAAGAAAAAGGAAGCAAGATGAAGAAAGAAAGGAATAAAAAGAAGAAAGAAGAAAAAAAGGATGAAGGAAATGAAATGAAAGAAGAATGAAGGAAATAAAATATAAAGCAAGAAAGAAAACCATAAATAAGTAAGAAAATGAAAGAAAGAAACTTTGAAGAAAGAAGATGGAAAATGATGAAGGAAGCGAGAAGAATAAAAAAGAAGAAATAAGAAAGAAGAAAGAAAAAAGAGAGAAAAATGAAAAAAGGAAGAATGAAGAAGGAAGAGCAGCGAATGACGAAGGAAAACGAAAGAAGGAAGATGGAAGAAGAAAGAGGAGATAATGTAGACGAAGAAGATAGAAAAACAAAGAAGAAGGAGATAGAAGAAAAGAAAAATGAAGAAGGGAGAAAAAAGATGGAAGAAGTTTGATTGAAAAAGAATGAACAAGAAAGGAAAAACAAGAAGAGAAAAAGGATTAAAGATGAAGAATGAGGGAAACGAAGGAAGGAAGGGAAAAGAAGAATAAGGTGGAAGGAATAAAGAGGAAGAAAAAAGAAAATGAAGAAGGAAGATTTAAGAAATAAGAAGAAAGAAAGACGAAGGAAGACAGAAGAAAGAAGCAGAAAGAAAAAAGGTGCATGAACATGAGCATTATGACCGCACAATTCGTAGTTGCTACTCCGTGATTGACAGAATATGCGAAATTGTACAGAGAACACAATAAATGGGTCTTGGGATTAGCTACCCATTCTCAATGTCAATAACGGCGCCGGCCACGTCCTTACGTTCATATAGGAAGGGAAGGATTGTTAGTCCGACTCTCGTTGCTACTAAAGACCGAGTATACCTTTCCATCTCTACGATTGTCTTGGGATAAGATATCGTTAAGCGATGCGATCTATGGGATGGGAAATAACACTGATACGCTGACTCGCGACGAGTAAAAAGTTACAACATGCACACCCGGTGGAGCAGAATCGCGGACGACCGAACAGAAGCGCAGCACTGTGTATTCACTTGCTCGATGGCTAATGAATATCGCGCTTGTTTCGACATGCGCATTAGCCACATTAGCCCAAGATAGACATTTTATTATTTTCCCGACTACTAAAACATGCACTGCACTTACTTGCTCGATGGCTACTGCAAACTATTGAAGATCGCGCTTGTTTCGACCGGAGCAAAGCGCAATACATGCGCACCAGCCACTGAAGACAAGATAGACATTTTATTATTTTCTCGACGACTAAAACACGCACTGCACTAAACTGTTCGCTGACTACTGCAAACTCAAAGAAGCAGAAAGAAAAAAGGAAAGGAAAAAGAAGAATGAAGAGGGAAGAAGGAAAACTGAGAAGAAAAAAACAAGAAGATAGAAGAAATATGGAAAACAAAACAACAAATAATTCTTGGCCAGGTTCCAATCAAAATTCGATCAGGTTTCAGTCAGAATGCTAACGAGAATTAGCTCAAAATATAGACCAATATTCGTTCAAAATCCTGACCAGGAAACAATCCCGACCAGAAATCTATCGCAATCCTGATAAAGAATCAATCAGAATTCTGACAAGAATTAGCTTAGAATCCAAAACCAAAATTCGCACAGAATGCAGACCAAAATTCGCTCAGAATCCTGACCAAGATTCAATCAGAATCCTCACCAGGATTCATTCAGAATCTTGACCTGGTTTAAATCAGAATTCTGAACCAGATTCAACCAGAACCCTGACTAGAAACCAAACAGAATCCTGATCAAAATTCAATCAGAATCCTGACAAGAATTTGCTCAGAATTATGAACCAAATTCGTACAGAATGCAGACCAAAATTCGCATAGAATCTTGACCATTCAATCGAAATCCAGATCAACATTCAACCAGAATCCTGACCAGAATTCTTACAGGAATTATCTTAGAATCCTGACCAGATTTCAATCAGTATCCGGACCAGGATTCAATCTGAATCGAGATCTGGAATAAATCAACTTCCTGACTAGGCTTTAATTAGAATCCCAACCAGAATTCAATCAGAATCCTTATCAGGATTCAATGAGAATCCTGAAAAGGATTAGCTTAGAATGCTGACCAAAATTCGCACAGAACCCTGATCAGGATTCATTCATCCTTACAAGGAATCAATCAAAAATTCGACCAGGTTACTATCAGAATCTTGACCGGGATTCAGTCAGAATCCTTAGCAGGATTCAATCAGAGCCCTGACCACCTCGTTTGGCATAAAGTCGTTTGACATAATGGTAATATGGCATAATTGTTATGAGAGCTGTGTGGTTGATTAATAAAATGAAGCCTTCCAGCTTCATTTTTTTTTACCATGAGAGCAATACATGCTAATTGTAAGAAGAATAAATAAGGTTCCTGTAAAAATGGAAATATTTCAAAAGCTGATATAAGCAACATAAATCAGGAATCATATCTTCCCTTTCCTTAAACTTAGCAAATGAAAGAAGGAATCATATCCTCTCTTGCCTTCTGCCGGTAAAATGCATTCTTTGAAAGAAGGGATCATATCTGCCCTTGCCTAAACTCAAGGAAATGCCCGAATTCAAAGATCCTCTCTTGCCTTCTGCCTGGCAAACGCGTCCCCCAAAGTGAGCATATCTCCCCTTGCCTTAAACCAACTAAATGCATGTAAGTCATATCCTCCTTTGCCTTTTACCGGGAAAATGCATCCTATGAAAAAAGAGATCATATCTCCCCTTTCATTCAACCGAGTAAATGCCTGAATCGAAAAAGGGAGTCATATCCTCTTTTGCCACGGCACCTTGGCACGGCAAATGCTGGGTAAAGCGTACCATTGGTACTTCGCGTACCTGAAGGAATAAAATAGACCCCATCTCGCGGTCCTTAGCCTCTTACCCAGCAACTCCTATCCCTACCTCCCCGCGGTGCTGGCCGGGATACGAGCAACCTTAGGGAAGATCGGGTAACCAACCCCGGTGGGAACTATGGTCGTATGCTGACAGGGAAGGGGGGTTTGCTCCTCTCCGGAGGTGCAAATCTTATTGAGCGTCTGTTCTCCATGTCAGGATCGGCTCACAACAGCGTCTGTTCTTCATGTTATGGGGGCTGATCATCGTCCGAGTGTCAGCGAGGAACTCTAAATGAAACTGTGCACCATGGTCCACCGGAAATAAGGAGGAATGGTCCTCCGGAAATTTAGGGGTTTGGTGTCAGGCCCTGCAAGCCAGCCTTTAAAAATCATAAGCAACGAACAATCAACAAGAGAGTACGGACCGGAACCATCGGCGAAGACCACTGCGACGAAAAGGGACTAGCGATTGGAAACTCGGTTCGTGGAACTGCAAATCTCTCAACTTCATCGGGAGCACACGCATACTCGCCGATGTGCTCAAGGACCGTGGATTCGGCGTCGTAGCGCTGCAGGAGGTTTGTTGGAAGGGATCAATGGTGCGAACGTTTAGAGGTAATCATACCATCCACCAGAGCTGCGGCAGCACACACGAGCTGGGAACAGCTTTCATAGTGATGGGCGAAATGCAAAGGCGCGTGATCGGGTGGTGGCCGATCAACGAGAGAATGTGCAGGTTGAGGATCAAAGGCCGGTTCTTCAACTTCAGCATAATCAACGTCCATAGCCCACACTCCGGAAGCACTGATGATGATAAGGACGCATTCTACGCGCAGCTGGAACGTGAGTACGACAGCTGCCCAAGCCACGACGTCAAAATCATCATAGGAGATTTGAACGCTCAGGTTGGCCAAGAGGAGGAGTTTAGACCGACTATTGGAAAGTTCAGCGCTCACCGGCTGACGAACGAAAACGGCCTACGACTAATTGATTTCGCCGCCTCCAAGAATATGGCCATTCGCAGCACCTACTTCCAACACAGCCTACCGTATCGGTACACCTGGAGATCACCACTGCAGACAGAATCACAAATCGACCACGTTCTGATTGATGGACGGCACTTCTCCGACATTATCGACGTCAGGACATATCGTGGCGCTAACATCGACTCTGACCACTATCTGGTGATGGTTAAACTGCGCCCAAAACTATCCGTCATCAACAATGTTCGGTACCGACGACCACCGCGGTACGACCTAGAGCGACTGAAGCAACTTGATGTCGCCACTGCATACGCGCAGTCTCTCGAGGCAGCGTTGCCGGCCTCGATGGGGCCCCTTTTGAGGACTGCTGGAATACAGTCAAAGCAGCCATTAACGACGCAGCGGAGAACAACGTCGGGTATATGGGTCGAAGTCGACGGAACGATTGGTTCGACGAAGAGTGCAGACAGATTCTGGAGGAGAAGGACGCAGCGCGGGCGGTCGCGCTGCAGCAAGGTACCCGGCAGAACGTGGAACGTTATAGACGGAAGCGGCGACAGCAGACCCGCCTTTTTCAGGAGAAGAAACGCCGCCTGGAAGAAGCGGAGTGCGAGGAGATGGAACAGCTGTGCCGTTCTCAAGATACACGCAAGTTCTATCAGAAGCTCAACGCATCCCGCAAAGGCTTCGTGCCGCGAGCCGAAATGTGCCGAGATAAGGATGGGAGCATCTTGACGGACGAACGTGTGGTGATCGAAAGGTGGAAGCAGCACTACGAGGAACATCTGAATGGCGCTGAGAGTACAGGCAATGAAAGTCAAGGCAGCGGAGGAGATGACTACGTCAGTTCAGCGGACGATGGAAGCCAACCAGCCCCCACCTTGAGGGAAGTTAAGGATGCCATTCAACAGCTAAAGACCAATAAAGCAGCTGGTAAGGATGGTATCGGAGCTGAGCTCATCAAGATGGGCCCGGAAACGCTAGCCACTTGCCTGCACAAACTGATAGTCAGAATCTGGGAAAACGAACAGCTACCGGAGGAGTGGAAGGAAGGGGTTATATGCCCCATCTACAAGAAAGGTGACAAACTGGAGTGTGAGAACTTTCGAGCGATCACCATCCTTAATGCCGCCTACAAAGTGATATCCCAGATCATCTTCCGTCGTCTGTCACCATTAGTGAACGAGTTCGTGGGAAGTTATCAAGCCGGCTTCGTTGACGGCCGCTCGACAACGGACCAGATCTTTACTGTACGGCAAATCCTTCAAAAATGCCGTGAATATGTAACGTTTTACGTTTATTTGGATATAAATTTAAATAAAAATATTTGATTTTTACTGATAAATCAAAAATTAATTTTGAATTTTGTTTTAATTTATGATCGTGTGTCGTGTTTCGTTTGCGTTCGTAAAATCTGTTCGTTCCTGTATCAATTTCAAGTTTATAGTATTTGTTATAAAAGCTAAACTCATTATGGCACGCATGTGAGTTGCAAATAGGCGGCAAACAGGCGCCATGCCTCCGATCGCCATGCCAATCGGTTGGCGCAATTTTATTTGAATATGCTTTACAATCAAATTGAATGATAGCTCAGATTTGAATAGTTGAATAGTAAAATGATTTCAAAAGATTCAAAAATTCTTGGCGCAAGTACGACTCAGACTCGCTCATTTCGTCTACGAATCGGCTGGAGAGCAGAAGTGCGCGAATTAAATACTTACGTTCAGTTCTTGAAAGTTTAAGATTTTGCTTGAGTAATTTTAGTTAATTTGAAGGTAAAATTAGTGAGTGAGTTTTTTTAAAAAATAAGTGGTGTTAAATGTTCTGTGTTTTTCTTCCTAGTTTAGTGGACCGAGGTCCAATCGATTGCGTTTTCTGCTCAGATAATTTTATTAAAGTGAATTGATACGAAAAAAGGTAATTAAATCTAATTATGTTGAGCAATTCCTTAAATTTAATGTGGTTTCGTGTTGGACACGCAGCGCCCTGCGCTTTTTTCGTACGGCTGGATTTTCTGTCGCTAATCGGCGGCATTCATCGTCTCATCGAGATTCCGTTCGTGGTATTCTACCACGACTTCGTCCGTTGACTGTCCGAGGACCGTCCGACCCGTGTGCCAAGCGAAGGCCCGCCTCCAGTAGGTAGCCAAACGGAGGTGAGTGAGGTCGCTAAGTCAATCGTAGCGAAATTTCCACGTCGGTCGTTAATTGCCGACGGAAAGGTCCATTCCGTTACATTTTCGGACCAGTGTTTAGAGAGTGTAGGTTCGTCTTTCTGCGTGTCGTAAATTGCACGCCACGAACCTCGATCCTAACCAAAGGATAGAGGACACACTACTCCCCGCTCGGTGAACCGGAAAGGTACGCGAAGCCGGGTCGCTTGGGTACGTGTGTCTCTATTTGGCGGAGCCGATCGTCCCGGGGAAATCCAGGCCAAGTGCCACAACACTCTCTCCGATCGAAATCGGAAGCTTCCGTTCCAGCCGCCACTCACTCCGCACCTTTAGATCGGCCATATCGCACACGGGTCACTTCCATCGCTGCGCGCCAAATCGCAGTACGGACCCGCCGGTGACCGCCATCGTGTTACCGCCATCTTCGAAGTAATCGTCGCCATCATCGAGACAACGATAGCCTCATCGTTCCCGCCAGCACCGAGTCATCAAAATCCTGCGCAGGTACGTGAAGAGCTTTTTGTTACATGGCCATGTTTTGCTCTTTTCCATTCCGTACGATTTAATCGCGTCCAGTACGAATGAATGACCTAAAATATAGTGTGTTGATTAAAAATTGTTTTATGCTTGGTTGGATTCCAGTACGTTTAATGCCTGAACCATAATAAACACTCTCACTAAATTAAAATACGTTTCGTTATTCCTCGAATGAGTGAACACTCCTTCTGCGTTCCCTAAGTTTCGTTTCGTTAAGAGAGAGTCAGAAACAGTGCATGCGTTACGAAATTGAACATTATTCCGCGAACCGTTCGAGAAGTTTCCCTGAGCGAAAAAGTCTCCAAAAGTCGGGCAAACCAAACACGACCGGTGGTCTCTCGTAGAGAGTGGCGCTTAAGCCACCGTTTTAGCAATCCTCGAGAACATTCCCCGAACGGTTACAAATACCAGGTCCCAACGCACCATCTGTTCGTTGATTTCAAGGCGGCATACGACAGTATAGACCGCGTAGAGCTATGGAAAATTATGGACGAGAACAGCTTCCCTGGAAAGCTTACCAGACTGATCAAAGCAACGGTGGATGGTGTGCAAAACTGTGTGAAGATCTCGGGCGAACACTCCAGTTCGTTCGAATCGCGCCGGGGACTGAGACAAGGTGATGGACTTTCGTGCCTGTTGTTCAACATTGCGCTAGAAGGTGTCATGCGGAGAGCCGGGTGTAACAGCCGGGGAACGATTTTCAACAGATCCAGTCAATTTATTTGCTTCGCGGATGACATGGACATTGTCGGCCGAACATTTGCAAAGGTGGCAGAACTGTACACCCGCCTGAAACGTGAAGCAACAAAAGTTGGACTGGTGGTGAATGCGTCAAAGACAAAGTACATGCTTGTGGGTGGAACCGAGCGCGACAGGGTCCGCCTGGGAAGCAGTGTTACGATAGACGGGGATACCTTCGAGGTGGTCGAGGAATTCTGTCTACCTCGGATCCTTGCTAACGGCTGACAACAACGTTAGTCGTGAAATACGAAGGCGCATCATCTGTGGAAGTCGGGCCTACTACGGGCTCCAGAAGAAACTGCGGTCGAAAAGATTCGCCACCGCACCAAATGTGTCATGTACAAGACGTTAATAAGACCGGTAGTCCTCTACGGACATGAAACATGGACAATGCTCGAGGAGGACTTGCAAGCACTCGGAGTATTCGAGAGACGGGTGCTTAGGACCATCTTTGGCGGTGTACAAGAAGACGGTGTGTGGCGGCGAAGAATGAACCATGAGCTCGCCCAGCTCTACGGCGAACCCAGTATCCAGAAGGTAGCTAAAGCCGGAAGGGTACGATGGGCAGGGCATGTTGCAAGAATGCCGGACAGCAACCCTGCAAAGATGGTGTTCGCTTCCGATCCGGCAGGTACGAGACGACGTGGAGCGCAGCGAGCGAGATGGGCAGACCAGGTGCAGAACGACTTGGCGAGCGTGGGGCGTATTCGAGGATGGAGAGATGCGGCCTCGAACCGTGTATTGTGGCGTCAAATTGTTGATTCAGTGTTATCTGTATAGATGTAGACTAAATAAATGAAATGAATGAATGAAATCCGCTTTTGCCTCTGTGTCGGGCAAATGCATTTGAATTCGAAAGAGTATCTGCACGTGTATTGGTGTCATTCGTCACGCAGTAACTTTATTTATAATTGCAGCCTGTTCCACACTATGCTTTTTTAACAAAAATGTATGCCTGGATTCGAACCTAGGCTTGTCTTTCAAGCCCCACCCGTGTCCTAGCCGCCGAGTCCAAGTTGATTGTTGTTTTTCATTTCGGATACACAAGGATAAGAAGGCGTTTTCATGTAAAAATTAAAACAAATAAAACGATTTTATACAGGGGACTTGCGGTACAAAGATAGCATTGCTTATATAATTCTTATGCAGAGATTGTAATAAAGAGACATTTGCAGCTCATGCCAGCATTTTTTTGGTCCGGGTGCATCCTATGAGGAAAAGAGATCATATCTCCCTTCGACTTTAACCGAGCAAATGCCTGAATCGAAAGAAGGAGTCACACGCTCTCTTGTCTTCTGCGGGCAAATGCATCCTTTGAATGAAGGGATCACATTTCTCCTTGCCTCAACCAAGAAAATGCCTGAATTGAAAGAAGAAGTCATATCCTCTCTTACCTTCTGCCGGGCAAATCGTCTTTTACATTCTTCCGGGAAAATGCATTCCTTGGAAGAAATAGTCATATTTTTCCTTGCTTTAAAGCGAGCCTGAATTTAAATAAGGTATCATACCCTCCCTTGTTTTCTGCCGAGATAAAAAAGATAGTTTGTGAAAAATGTTGATATAAAAATGTCTCTTATGGTTTAAAACGACTTTATAAAAGAATTGGACTTTTTTGAATTATTTTCGACATTGGTGATTACACAACTATTATGCCAAACGACCTTTATGCCAAACGGCGTTATACCAAACGAATTTATTTCAAATGACCTGCCACCACGCAAAATAGTGAAACGGTTGTCATTCAGGCTCAAGCTCAAACTATTGATCCTTACATTCAATAATTTTACTCCTTCCTCGCTCACAAGCTTGTATGTTATTCAGAGAACCAACAAAAAAAATCCATTTTGACATTTTCTCATAAATGGGCTGAAAATTTACTGATCTGGAGAATGATCTTTTCAAAAAGTGAGTGACAAAACATTCACTCACATCAAAGATCCGGATCATTTGAACGGTTCCTGATCTGAACGTCCATATCTAATTCAATCAGAATTCTGACAAGAGTCAGCTAAAAATCCCGAACAGGATCATTTTCGGTTTAAATTGGCTGAACCATTATTCAATCAGAATAGGATTCAATCCGAGTCATGAGCAGGATTATCTCAGAATTCAATCAACAGTCAGGATTTCTTCTGTACGCTGACAAGCATTCGCTCGGAATCCTAACCATAATTTCCTCTGATTCCTGACCAGGATACCCTTCGAATTCTGACCAAGATTCGCTCAGAAATCTTACCAGGATTCTAAGAATCCGGACCATGAAGCAATCAGAATACTGTCTAGGATTTAATCAAAATCATGTCCAAGATTCGCTTTGAATGCTAAAAAGGATTGGTTCAAACAGATGTTTTTATCATAATTTAATTAGAGTCCTAATTTGGATTCATCTGCAATCCTGACCAGAATTCAATTAGAATCCTGATAAAAATCATTAATAATCCGGACAAGAATTCGCTCAGAATCCTGAACAGGATTTCCTCAGATTCCTGACTAGGATTTCCTCATGATCCTGATCATAATTCCGACAGAATCCCGACCAAAATATTTCCAATATCTTGAACAGGACTCCTCCAGAAGCTATTTCTTTGAATTCTGTCCAGGATTATGCCATTAGACCAACTTGACCGGAATATCCCCAGAATTTAAACCAGGATTTGACTTGAATCCTACCCAGGATACCCTGCGAACCCTGACCTGACATTTTTTAACAGTATTTTTTCCACCCAAGAATCTATTATAATCTTGACCAGAACTCTCCAACAATCTCAATCAGGAGATTCTCACTTATTCTCCGGAAAAATATAGATTTAGTTGAAATACAAACAAGAATTTCTTTGTGGATGCCCGGGATGTTTGTGAATCATGATCAGAAGCCTTTAATACGCATCTCTTGACATTTCGATCATTATTTTATAACATCCTGATCATAATTCATTGCCCCCATTTTTTCATATTTGCATCAGCTGCTGATTGTAATCATAACAACACTATTCAAAGAGCGCCTCCTTTAGAATCTCTTGGAACTTCGACCACCATTATTTCTGCTCCCTCTGGGAAACATAACAAAGTTCCAGGATTATGTTATTTGATATCGAGTTCTGAACTGGTATATTTGGAAATGTTTCTAATGAGCTAACAAGCACATCTTTTTCTTTTTGACATTTTCTCATCTCAAAGATACTTTCAAAAGAGCTTTTTTTGAAATGCTGAGACGTTGTTGAATTTCGCATGTATGCGATGCAAGATTTATCAATTACTTCACAATTTATGCTAATCAAGATTTTCTTTCTTCCTCTTTCAGGTAAGTGAATGACAGCCCCTTGAATGTGTTCTCCTATAGCACAACGGCGTAAGTACTTCTACAACCTCCGAGAAACTTGAACTCAATAACGTACTCAGAAACACTCTCATTTTCAACACAAGCAACGATCCCCATTCATAATCGAACCTAACCCTAGAAGCGCGAAGCATTGACCATGATTTGAATACCAATGGACGACATTAGCATCCTTCTGGTAGGCACACCCCCCGAGACCCCAACGACGCGACGACGCTTGTAGCTGCACAGAACAGAGCCACGATGTTTTTTGCATGACCAGCGTAATCATCAGTGAAACTGTTTTTTCCCTCATTTCGTAACCTAGCCAAGGTCTCGGTTCGGCTTGCGGCGTGTTTGACTAATCGAGCGAGGAACTGCGATCCACCCGCTCAACTGTTCTTGATATTGAAGTAACAACAGTAGGGTGACAAAAAGTACCACTAACTGGACACCTTGAACGTGGCCAAGCCACCACAAGCCCGTAGATGGGCGCAGAGAAGCGACTTGCGATTTCGATCAACCGTGGAACTGTTACAAAATTTGCATATAATGCACCTTGCAGCGTTTTTCTTCACTGTTTGTTTGCAAAGCAAAATCCAACCAAGTGTGAAGTCTATCGATCTTTCGCACGCGCCGCTACCGGAGACCAGACACTGAAGGTATGGAACTTTGTCGCACTGTGCAAGAGGTATTTGTGCGCCAAACAATCAGCGAGAAATTGATGCCGGTGCTGAAAAGTTTGGAGCTGATTTCATCAGTATTACTTCGAATGCAATATAATAGTTTTGCCATTTGGAGGTTGAACCACCTAATTCGATTGGCAAATATTAAGGGTATGTGTTAAGAAGTTTTCGAATGGCTAAGGGATTCAAAAGTAAAATAGTGTTTCAAATCGCTTCGGCTCACAGTTCAATTCCTTTTTACATCTATTGTTTTGGTCAATCTGCAATGTCCATTCTACTTACAATGTCATGGATGGTAGATAACGAAAGCTGGAAATCATTTGGGTCAAGTGTTTCATTTTATTTTTGACTATACTTGTAACAAAGTTATTCGTCGTGTCGCATGCTCTTGACCGGGCATTAGATAGAAAGCTTTTTCTCACCTCCATCGGGTTGTAACGAGCAACGCAACGACGTTGTTGCTATTTACCCTAAAGAAAACTCCAATCTAGTTAAACAGCGGCACGCAAGTTGCCGCCAGCTCGAAATAATGAGCATAATTTGGAGGCATTCGCCAATTTACGTACCAACTCATATAGTCAACTATTTTGATGTTTGCTTCCGAAATTTTTGTTCGTTCGCAAAAATTACACCACACGATTCAAGTCATTTGTTTGATATAGCAATCTTATGTTGGGTTTCTCTTTTTTTTTGCAAATTAACTACACAGCGGTGTCTAATCGCAGAAACCAACCACCTCGTATAACGACAGCTCAAAATGTTTGAAATTTATGACCCACACCGCGGAACAGAATCCCGATACATACAACTCTTCAGCTCAGATTATATACCAAATTAAGTCGATCAGAGCGCGCGGTACATTGCATAATCTGCACTAGCTTCAACCGCAAAGAAGCAATTAAATTTTAACGAGCTTTTCCCGCAATCATCTTAACACTTTCACGCTCATCTGACCCGATCCGCTTGCGAGGCTATTTTACGACTTGTGCAGTGCACTGCTGCACGTACTACATACATTCATACGTAGGATGTTTGGATCCTGTGACTATCAATTGCAGTCAAGCGAATGACGAAAGCTCATAATTTATCAAATCACTTTTACTTGATCGAATATTCAGCGCCGGTTGCTGGCGTAAAAGTGCAACACGTTCAGTCCACCCTCACCCAATGCAACCTCCACGACCGACTTCTGCATCCCGTTTTATTTTGTTTTTGTGTAAACAAGAAGTGTTCGGTACGCTACGTGCCGGGCATGCCAAATTTTTCCGGTTTTCGGGGGATATCGAGTTCACGCGTGACTGACTGACTGACTGACTGCGACTGGAACGTTGTTGGTATTGGCTTCAAGCCTCTGCGCTACCCACCTTCCCTTGTGGAGGTCGTTTTCCCATCGCCCCGGCTAGCCATTGGAAGCACGAGGAAAGGCGGTTTCAGTATTTTGTAATTTTGACTTTCGTTTTCGTTCGACTCATGGTTATGTTGTTTGGAACATGGAGTATTGGGCTGGATTTTACCTTCGACACATCCACGAATGATCGCAATGATCATTCAGGATAGTTATATACATCGTACAGCGAAACATCGGATGGTATATTTCAAAACAGCTCTGCATGAATACCTTCCAAAATCTGTATAAAATGTTGGATAAATACAAATTTGAAAGACATTAATGTAATAGTTGTATCAAAATTTATTTCAGTACAACATCTGTATGAGAAGCTAACATATTTTTTGTATTCAAACCTTGCAGACTCTGTATATGCCCAGATCTTATACAGAATTGAAAGATTTTGAGTAGATTGAGTTTTCTTCAGTTGGGGCGCTTTCTAATTAAGGTTCGCTTATTAGTGCAATACTTTACAAGCAACAACACGTCATCATATGATGCCGAAATCTTGTTGACGGACGACTAATTGTGGCGGGTAAAATTGTTGTAAATAAAATGCAGAAAATAAACAACATTGGCACATGTGAAAGTGCCCCAGTTAGAGAACGATCACTGTATATTAGAGTGATTCAAATTTTGACTTTTTTGCCCCCCGATGCTTAAACGATTGCATTTGCCTTTTTATTAACCCACCTAAATTTTTAGCTAATTTGGATGTAAATTGAATGCACACGCGCTGTTTGAAGTTTGTATGAAAATTTCTATGAAAACAGTAACTTTCGTGGAAAACCGTTTCTCAACGCTTCCCTTCAAGCTCTAACAACACATAAATACATCGGCAACATGAGAAATTTTACAAGGAAACAAGCCGTCTTTGTTGCGAAACGATTTGATGCTCGCAAGAAAAGTTATTAAGAAAATACTGAATCGTGGCAAATTCAATTTAACACGTAAAAGAATAACATCAATATCAATAATGAGCACTTTTGTTTTCTTCATAACTTTGCTTCCAAACGAGAAATCGCTTCGCAACAACAACTGCCTTTCAGCTTGAGAAGTATTCTATGTAGGCAATGTGTTGATTATATTAAAATAGTTCATGGGCCACCTCACGGAACGGTCTTCCACATAAGGGTCAGTTTTCACAGTAATTTCCATACAAACTTCAAATGACGTGTGCACAGTCAAATTACATCCAAAATTTCTAAAAATTTAGGAGGATTATTGAAATGGCAAATGCAATCGCTTAAGCATCGGGGGGCAAAAAAGTCAAAATTTGAATCACTCTACTGTATATCCAAAAAACGAATCTTACTATTATTATATAAGATCTGTAAGGTTTTAATACAGACATGAAAGGCTTTTTATACAGATAATGTATTACAATAATACAAAAATGTATGATTTCAATACAATGGTTGAATTAAAATATCCCGCAATTGTATATGTCAAAATTTTATACAATTTCTATAAGGTTATTATGCAGAACTGTTGGGTGGGTGATAGTTATTTTGGAAGCTCCAGCAAACTACATACATCTATGTCATAAGACAAGTTAGTACTATCCCATTTAATTCCACCACTTGATTGGAACTTTACATTTTTTTCATGAAAATTAATAACAGTGTTTCCGAAGTCATGTACGGACAAATAGACAAACAGACGGTGCAAGTTAGACTAATCATACATACGACGACAAACAACAAAAATAGTTTCCCCTTGAAAAAGACACAATCCCCGTGTCGAAACGTCGGGTAAATAAATAAACTCGTTGTAATAATTGTGAGACTGAGTAGCCGTTCAATAAATGTAATTAAAACGTACAATCGATTCATAATCAGTAAAAATGGTAATTTGGCTTAGAAACCTCGCATTAAATAACTGTGGAAGCGGCAATGTCCCAGTGGTGGATGTAATTCCAATAAGAAAAGGAAGAAGTTCGCCCATCTTCAGTGTCTCGTACTTGGCTAAGTCGAGTCAATTTAATAACTTTCATATCTACATTCTACATACTTCTTCTTCTTCTTATTGGCATTACAACCCCCACTGGTACAGAGCCGCCTCGCAGCTTAGTGCTCAGTAAGCACTTCCACAGTTATTAACTGCGAGGTTTCTAAGCCAAGTTACCATTTTTGCATTCGTATATCATGAGGCCAACAGGATGATACTTCTATGCCCAGGGAAGTCGAGACAATTTCCAATCCGAAAATTGCCTAGACCGGCACCGAACCGGAATCGAACCCAGCCACCCTCAGTATTCTACATACATCTTACTCAAAATCTTCACGCTTTGCAATTTCATTTCCAATTTTTGTTCTGCCTAGAAAAGCAAATATTTCTGGTAGCTTAGCAAAACAAGCCACAGGAATTGGAAAGTAACAATTCATAGGTAAAAATTACTATTTGCTCTAATTAAATTTTTTATAGTCAGATCTGGTGGTCAGCTACAGCCAAACAAAAATTTTGCATCAAATCATAATCTTATGAAACATCGGAGAAATCATGACCGGTTTATTATCGTGACTCACAATGATCAACTCAACGTAATCAATATACGTAGCATGGATTTGAATATTGTTGATGCAAAGCTTCTTGAATTTTCAAAGATCTGAAATTCCATTCTGGTTGAATATTTTTTAGCGTCTTTCGGGAAATTTACAAAATCATAAGATTTTACAATTCTTCTATCCAGTTTAAATTCAGATTTGGGTCTTATCTTCTTCTTTTTCTTATTCTTTTCTTCTTCAATGGCTTCAATGGATTCTATTAGCATTTTCTCAGTTATTAATTGAAAGCTTTTCTTTCAATCAAAGTTAATTGCCTAATTAATTGCTAATTGCTTTTCTTTGCCTGCCATGCATAATTATGTATCTTGTGTAACAAGTACAATGGATACTCTACGAAAGTTTCCAACCCGAAAACATTCTAGACCGGACCCTGAATCGAAATCGCCATCTCCGGATTGATCCTACGCCTTTGCTCCCAAGGATTCTGGAGACTCCTATACCATGGAAAGTAACCAAGGGTATAGAGTCTGATTCCAGAAAAATCGAATCGGTTCCTTCTGAATTCAAGTTTGAACCCAGAAGGATTCGAGTCCAAATCCAGAAGAATTCGAGTCCAAATCCAGAAGGATTCAAGTCCGAATCCAGAAGGATTCGAGTCCGAATCCAGAAGGATTCGAGTCCGAATCCAGAAGGATTCGAGTCCGAATCCAGAAGGATTCGAGTCCAAATCCAGAAGGATTCGAGTCCGAATCCAGAACGATTAGAGATCGAATTCAGAAGGATTCGAGTACGAATCCAGAAGGATTAAAGTACGAATCCAGAAGGGTTCGAGTTCGAATCCAGAAGGATTCGAGTTCGAATCCAGAAGGATTCGAGTCCGAATCCAGAAGGATTCGAGTCCGAATCCGGAAGGATTCGAGTCCGAATCCAGAAGGATTCGAGTTCGAATCCAGAAGGATTCGAGTTCGAATCCAGAAGGATTCGAGTCCGAATCCAGAAGCATTCGAGTCTGAATCCAGAAGGATTCAAGTACGAATCCAGAAGATTTCGAGTCCGAATCCAGAAGGATTCGAGTCCGAATCCAGAAGGATTCGGGTCCGAATCCAAAAAGATTAGAGATCGAATCCAGAAGGATTCGAGTCCAAATCCAGAAGGATTCGAGCCCGAATCCAGAACGATTAGAGATCGAATTCAGAAGGATTCGAGTACGAATCCAGAAGGATTAAAGTACGAATCCAGAAGAATTCGAGTCCAAATCCAGAAGGATTCAAGTCCGAATCCAGAAGGATTCGAGTCCGAATCCAGAAGGATTCGAGTCCGAATCCAGAAGGATTCGAGTCCGAATCCAGAAGGATTCGAGTCCAAATCCAGAAGGATTCGAGTCCGAATCCAGAAGGATTAAAGTACGAATCCAGAAGGATTCGAGTCCGAATCCAGAAGGATTCGAGTCCGAATCCAGAAGGATTCGAGTCTGAATCCAGAAGGATTCGAGTCCGAATCCAGAAGGATTCGAGTCCGAATCCAGAAGGATTCGAGTCCGAATCCAGAAGGATTCGAGTCCGAATCCAGAAGGATTCGAGTCCAAATCCAGAAGGATTCGAGTCCGAATCCAGAAGGATTCGAGTCCGAATCCAGAAGGATTCGAGTCCGAATCCAGAAGGATTCGAGTCCGAATCCAGAAGGATTCGAGTCCGAATCCAGAAGGATTCGAGTCCGAATCCAGAAGGATTCGACTCCGAATCCAGAAGGATTCGAGTCCGAATCCAGAAGGATTCGACTCCGAATCCAGAAGGATTCGAGTCCGAATCCAGAAGGATTCGAGGCCGAATCCAGAAGGATTCAAGTCCGAATCCTGGAGGATTCGAGTCCGAATCCAGAAGGATTCGAGTCCGAATCCAGAACGATTCGAGTCCGAATCCAGAAGGATTCGAGTCCGAATCCAGAAGGATTTGAGTCCGAATCCAGAAGGATTCGAGTCCGAATCCAGAAGAATTCGAGTCCGAATCCAGAAGGATTCGAGTCCAAATCCAGAAGGATTCGAGTCCAAATCCAGAAGGATTAGAGATCGAATTCAGAAGGATTCGAGTACGAATCCAGAAGAATTCGAGTCCAATTCCAGAAGGATTCAAGTCCGAATCCAGAAGGATTCGAGTCTGAATCCAGAAGGATTCGAGTCCGAATCCAGAAGGATTCGAGTCCGAATCCAGAAGGATTAAAGTACGAATCCAGAAGGATTCGAGTCCGAATCTGGAAGGATTCGAGTCCGAATCCAAAAGGATTCGAGTCCGAATCCAGAGGAATTCGAGTCCGAATCCAGAGGGATTCGAGTCCGAATTCAGAGGGATTCGAGTCCGAATCCAGAAGGCTTCGATTCCAAATCCGTATGGCTTCGAGTCTAAATCCGGAAGGATTTGAGTCCGAATCCGGAAAGATTTGAGTCCGAATCCGGAAACATTCGAATCCGAATCCGGAAGAATTCGAGTCCGAAGCCGGAAGAATTCGAGTGCGAATACGGAAGGATTCAAGTTCAAATCCGGAATGATTCAAGTCCGAATCTGGGAAGATTTAAATACTAGTTCGGGAGAATTTGAGTTTGAATCCGGAAGGATTCGAGTTCGAATCACGAACGATTCTAGTCCGAATTCGGAACGATTCGAGTGCGAGTCCGAAATCAAAACGATTCGAGTCCGAATCCGGAATGATCCGAGGCCAAATCCGGAATTATTCGAGTCCGAATCCGGAAAGATTCAAGTCCTGATCCACAAGGATTCGGGTCCGAATCTAGAAAAATTCTAAACCCAAATCCAAAAGGATTCGAGTTCGAATCCTAAGGTTTTGAGTCAGGATTCAAAAGGATTCGAGTTTGAATCCAGAAGGATTCGAGTTCAAATCCAAAAGGATTCGAGTCCGAATCCAAAGGATTCTAGTCCGAATCCAAAAGGATGCGAGTCCGAATCCAAAAGGATTCGAGTCCAAATCCAGAGCGATTCTAGTCCGAATCCAGAAGGATTCGAGTTCGAATCCAAAAGGATTCGAGTTCGAATCCAAAAGGATTCGAGTTCGAATCCAAAAGGATTCGAGTTCGAATCCAAAAGGATTCGAGTTCGAATCCAAAAGGATTCGAGTTCGAATCCAAAAGGATTCGAGTTCGAATCCAAAAGGATTCGAGTTCGAATCCAAAAGGATTCGAGTTCGAATCCAAAAGGATTCGAGTTCGAATCCAGGAGGATTCGGGTCCGAATCCACAATGATTCGGGTCCGAATCTAGAAGAATTCGAAACCCAAATCCACAAGGATTCGAGTTCGAATCCACAAAGATTCGGGTCCGAATCTAGAAGAATTCGAATCCAAAGCGATTCTAGTCCGAATCCAAAAGGATTCGAGTTCGAATCCAAAAGGATTCGAGTTCGAATCCAAAAGGATTCATGTTCGAATCCAGAAGGATTCGAGTTCGAATCCAAAAGGATTCGAGTCCGAATCCAAACCCGAGTAGACGAAAATAGCTCAATAATATCAAATGTTGATAAGATAGCAAAATGAGATATTGATATGATTGATATAAGAGATAAAAGATCAGACGATAATATCAATAATTTGCACTAAAATATCATAAGAAGATCAAGTTATGCTATTTGTAAGAAGTAATCAATATCATGTGCCATTAGTTTGTTCTTATCCATAGCATATCTTGATATTTAAATGATATTTCGCTGCAAATTTTGATATTGTTGCCTGTTCTTTTATCTCTTATATCAATCAAGTCCATATCATGTTTTGTTATTCTGTTCATAGCTTCTGCCCGGGAAAGGATGCGAGTCCAAATCCAGAGCGATTCTAGTCCGAATCCGAAAGGGTTTGAGTTCGAATCCAGAAGGATTCGAGTTCGAATTCCAGAAGGATTCGAGTTTGAATCAAAAGGAATTCGAGTCCGAATCCAGAGAGATTTGAGTCCGAATCCAGAGAGATTCGAGTCCGAATCCAGAGGGATTCGGGTCCAAATCCAGAGGGATTCGAGTACAAATATAAAAGGATTCGAGTCCAAAACCGGAAGGATTCGAGTCCGAATCCGGAAGGATTCGAGTTCAAATCCGGAAAGATTCGAGTCAGAATCCAGAAGGATTCGAGTCCGAATCCAGAAGGATTCGAGTCCGAATCCAGAAGGATTCGAGTCCGAATCCAAAAGAATTCGAGTCCGAATCCAGAAGGATTCGAGTCCGAATCTGGGAGAATTCGAGTCCGAATCCGGAAGGATTCGAGTTCGGATCCGAAAGGACTCGAGTCCGAATCCGGAAGCATTCGAGTCCGAATCTGAAAGGATTCGAGTCCGAATCCGGAAGGATTCGAGTTCAAATCCCGAATGATTCGAGTCCGAATCCGGAAGGATTCAAGTCTGAATCTGGAAGAATTCGAATCCAAATCCGGAAGGATTCGAGTCCGAATTTCGAAGATTTTGAGTCAGTCCAAATACCAATGGATTCGAGTCTGAATCCTAGAGGGTTCGAATCCAAATACGGAATAAATTTGAGTCCAAACCCAGAATAATTCGAGTCCAAATCCGAAAGGATTCCAGTCCAATTTCGGTAGGAATCCAGAAGGAGTCATGTCCGAATCCGGGAAGCTTTGAATCTAAATCTGGAATGATTCAAGTCCAAATCCGGAACGATTCAAGTCCGAATCCAGAAGGATTCGAGTCCGTGTCTGGCTCCGAATCCGGAAGGATTCGAGTCCAGAAGGGTTCAAGTCAGAATCCGGACGGATTTGAGGAATCAAGTCCGAATCCGGAATTATTCCGGAAAGATTCGAATCCCAATCCGGCAGTATTCGAGTCCAAATCCAGAAGAATTGACCTTTCCCGTATTTTTTTTTATTCCCTCAATCAATTCTTTATTTTATTTAAGGTCAACTTCCCCAATGAACCCATATATTTTACGCCTCTAAATATTTTTAAAATTAAAAAAAAAAACAAAAAAGTGCTGTTTTTCAAGATTGGCCTAACATTTGCTCGATTTTGAACGAACATCGGGTGAATTTTTCAGGCCGGTTCACATGTGCAGCACTTTTTTGACTTTTGTTTTTAATTTTTGAAATAGTTAGAGGCTTCAAAAATATAGGTTCTTTGGGAAAGTTGACCTTAAATAAGCCGATTAAGAAAATAAAACGGGATGCAATGTGAGTCTAAATCCGGAACAATTCAGAAAAAAAAATCAAGTCCGAATCCAGAAGGATTCGAGTCCGAATCCGGAAGAATTCGAATCCGAATCCGGGATGATTTTAGTCCGAATCCGGATTCGAGTCCAAATCCGGAAGGATTCGAGTCCAAATCCGGAAGGATTTGAGTCAGAATCCGGAAGGTATCAAGATCGAATCCAAAAGGAGTCGAGTCCGGAGTCCGAATCCGGCAAAATCCAAGTCCGAATCTGGAAGGATTCGAGTCTGAATCCGGATAGATTCAAGTTCGAATGCATAAGGATTTGAGTTCGAATCCGGAAAGAATCTGAAAGCATTCGAGACCACTCCAGAAGCATTCGAGTTCAAATAAAGAAACATTCAAACAAGTCTAAATCCAGAAGGGTTAGTTCATTGGTTAGAAAGATATGAAGGTATGTTGTTTTTAGTTCAGAGAGCGCCGTTTGTTTGAACCACCTTATTTTAAAAATGGACACCCTAATACACATTTAGAGCAAAATCAGAGAACTTTTATTTCGACTCCATCTATTTTTTAATGGAATAGCTGATGCATAACCAAAGCTTTGTAAAACTTTGAAATTGTTCATAGTAAACGAAGGGTAAAACATCACAATCATCCACGAACGTCTATCGCCTCAGTATCAAACGAAGTCTGTATTTGCAATCCGGAAATTGCTGTAGAAATTTGACAGTGTTTCATTTATGAACTTCCCCAAGGATTTCCGGTGAACTACCCAGGTAACCAGTAAGCATTATATAAAGCATTTAAGTGACATTATATGCGCCTTTACTGCAAAACATTAAATGCCAATAAGCCCTATAGTCGCCCCTAATGCTATTTTAATGCAGGTTTTGGCCCAATATATGGCTGCTTAAATGCACAATCCTACTTTATCGATAAAGTAGAAATTTTGCTGAGTAGCATTTATTCAGCATCCGAAATGCTGTATAAATGCTCAACTTTAAAAACAAGAAATTTTTTTTTAATCGCATTTTTTTTCTATTTCTTTTTTTACATATGTAGTTTTTTTTTTTCATATTATATCGTTATTGTTATTTTTATATTTGAAATGGAACAAAATGTTTTTTTACTTTCTTCGAGCGGGATTCGAACTCGCGCTCTTGCCATTCGACGCTGTAGTTGTCATCGCCCTTACCAGCTGGCCCATAAGAGAGAGATGGTAGTGGAAATAACTTTGCCCAACATAAACAAAATCCCCTTTCAGGAACATTGAAACTTAATCTAACTCATCTCAGAATGCAACCGTCGCAAACGTCATGCCCAGTTGCAATGAAACGGCTACAGTAGTGCTGCTTTAATGCATCCATCGAAAATAGTGCAAAGGAATAAAAAACCCAGATTAATCCACCTAGCGTTGGTGGTGCCTTTCTCGCATTTAGTTAAGACACCAACCTTATGCGGGGTTTAAATGGTCCGATGTACCATTTTCTTCATAACTTTTAAACGCAATGACCGATCGTTATATTTAAATAGTGATCAACAAGGCTTTGTCCCCTGCCGATTGAAACTTGTTGCGAGAAAATCGGTTAAGGTTTACTATACGAAAAGTTGTCTAATGTTTTTTATAGCTTTTGTGCACACACATACACACAGACATACACACGGACAGACAGACATGTGCTCAGCTCGTCGAGCTGAGTCGATTGGTATATAATACTATGGGTCTCAGAGGCTTCTATAAAAAGTTCGTTTGCGGAGTGAAATGATAGCCTTTCGGTACAACTTTGTTGTACGAGAAAGGCAAAAATGTAGCTAAACTATGTAACTAGTGACAGGGTTAGGTTAACGACAAGTACTCCTGTCAATGGTCGGAATGGAAAAAACATTCTGCACGTACCGATTTCTATTTTCAAATGTAAGTTCATTGGACAAATAGTCCCCGTTATATGGTTCCATATTGGAAAACGTTCGACGTATGAACACTACAGGCCTTAAAGTGGCACTAATGTAGCTGTTCCATTGCACTTAACGAAAAACAACATTGTGCATTCAAAATGCTATTTTAAGACTATGCCTCTCATGATTGCTTTGAGAATGCTTATTTAGAACAGCCAAGTTTTCGAAATGCTTATATACAGCATGGAGCATATGCAATGCCAGTACTGAGTATGGAACAAATTAGAAAAAGAATTCTGTGGTGTACAATCAGAATTAACAATTATATCCTGATTATTATCAATATACATTGGCCAAATGTAAAACAGAGTACTTTTCTTAGTAAATTAAGTGAATGGATAGCTAACAGCAAAGACCGAAAGCATCTCATAGTATTTGGAGACTTTAATACTCAGTTAGGATCAAAAGATCTGAACCAGGAAGATATGAAATAGATAGGTAAACTCCTAGGTCATAATAATTGTAATGACAATGGAGAGATTTTTAAAACCTTCATTCACACTACTGCTAGACTGAAAAAATGTATCTTCAAAGAAAGGAAAAGGTGCTACAATCACATGGAGAAGTGGCAGCAGACAAAGTCAGATAGATCATGTTTTAACACCCATTATGACCGACTACAGAATCACATATATGACTGGAAATTAGACACACGTTAACTCAGATCACAAATTGTTTACTATAGGTATGAAATTTCGAAAAACAAGGAAAAGAGGAAAAGAAACAACCAAATGTACAAATAAACAAGTATATCGCTAAGATATTGATTATTTTACCTTGCGTTAGATGAATATAAAACAATCACGCTAACTTATTATCGCGAACAGTTAAAAGATAAATTAACAATAGCTCTACCGGAGCGATTGATTGTCTGCCCTGACCTGTCTGACCAATGACATAACAAAATACGTCGTAACTGATCTATACTTTGTTCCCGCGTCAACATTAACATGCTAGTTACTTAGATTACATCACTTACCAAGGTGAATCCTGATCTAAGTAATGACACTTCCTCTCCCTATTTACAATACTCCTTCCCGTAACAACCGTAGAGATGCAGACGATTCGTCGGTCTCTAAAACAACGGTTGTTACACTAACATTCCTTCCCTTCCATCGATGATCGTAAGGACGTGGCCGGCACCGTTATTGATCCATTAAAAAATGAGCTTTCGGAACGTGCACATTGAGGATGGAGTACTAACCCCAAGTCCCATCTGTTGGTTCCCTGTGCAATTCCGCTAGTTCTGGTCAATCACGGAGTAGCAACTACGAATTGTACGGTCATCTCATGCTCATGCTCATGCTCATAAAAATATAGGCTGTTCATTCCAAGAAGTCATGTGATTTTTTTTATCAGAGTTTATTTTCTGATGCCATGACCCCCTCACCTAGACGATAAATATCGTACCCATCAGCCTAGATCTGTGGCTTTACTTTTTATCCCTTTTTCTTGATAATCACAGTGATAATATTTCAGTATTAAATCCAGTATCTTGCACACTTCTACGATACTCATGGATTTTTACATTGCTTTGATGAGTATGGGAGACACTCATGTTGAACATAATTCCAAAGAAACAAAATACGATTGTTCCACAAACAAGTACTCATTCGTATTATAAAACCATGACGTAATGTTGGAATTCAAATTTCTACACATTCCGCCTTGCTTATTAGCTACTGATAAAAATCATTCCAACACCTTATCTTAGGGCTGGTATAATCGAATGTAAACAAATATTACGACCTCGTGAAATAAATAATGATAGGCTCCAATAACACACAAACTAAACTCCGGCGCTAGCCAAAACGGAACCCACGGAAACGAACTTACATAATCCACATAACGACACTGCAGTCCGAAAGCACACAATCCATCTTCCATTGACTACCGTCCCGCGTCAATCGAAGCCATCCACACGCAGCTACGCATTGTTTCTTCCTCAGCCGACAACAATGCATTCCATCCTGCATGCGCATTAATTAATCATTCCACGGATTAATTACACAATCGCCTTCGGAAGGGTCCACGCATGGGTTCCTTTCAACACTTCATTCAGCAGCAGCAGCAGCAGCTGGCCGCTGATTAGCGAGTTCGTCTAGAAAAGCGATGACGAGGACGACGACGACGATGCCGACAACAACGCATAATTAACGACCAAAGTGCCAATCTTCGATGCCCAAGGGAATCCCGTGAATGTTAACTGGTCGAGCCGCTGCTGCTGGTTGATTCGTTGGTTGGTGAATGGCGGCGGTAACTTGATTAGGTCGCCCGGTCACGTGCCACCGTCCGACCCGTCCGAGCTTTGAATGAATCCAATCGATCGGCCGTTAGACATTGCCATCTGCTCTGCAGTTGTGGGTGCTCTGTCATTAATCGCAGATTCGGCATCGAAAAGACGCTAAGTGGGAATCTTTGAGTGATGTTGATGCACGGAATAATTGATCTGAATTTGTGAAAATCGAATCAATTCAATAGGTTTAATAATGTACACTGGATGTCTACTCTGAATTGGAACTGCAATCTTTGTCGACTCGAATCCTTCTGATTTTGAACTCGAATCCTTCTGACTTCGAACTCGATTCTGAATTCGGACTATAATCCTTCTGAATTTGGACTCAAATCCTATTGGATTCGGACTCAAATCCTTCTGGATTCGGACTCGAATCCTTCTGGATTCGGACTCGAATCCTTCTGGATTCAAATTCAAATCCTTCTGGATTCGATCTCTAATCGTTCTGGATTCGAACTAAAATCTTTTTGATTTGAACTCAAACCTTTCTTGTTTCGGACACAAATTCTTCTCGATTACAAATCAAATTATTTGCATCAGAGCTTAAATCCTTCTGGAATCCTGCTGGATTCGGACTCGAATCCTTCGGGATTCTGACTCGAATCCTTCGGGATTCTGACTCAAATCCTTCGGGATTCTGACTCGAATCCCTCGGGATTCTGACTCGAATCCTGCGGGATTCTGACTCGAATCCTTCTGGATTCTGACACGAATCCTTTTGGATTCGGACTCGAATTCTTCTGGATTCGGACTTGAATCCTTCTGAATACGGACTCGAATCCTTCTGGACTCAGACTCGAATCTTTCTGGATTCGGACTCGAAGCCTTCTGGATTCCCGACTAGAAGAGCATAACAGAAACTAAACACGATATTAACATATTGTGATATTTATAACTTATTTTGATACAATTTTGTTCTTAGTGGCCATTATCTTTCAAATGTTGTAACAGGATTTTATCATAATGTGATTTAAAAAATGCTTAACACCGAATTGCCCAACAGTAGGCAATTAAAATAGTTGTAGCAAAGTCTTCCAGCCATATAGATATCACAACGCTGATATAATTTGCAAACGTTGCCTTATTTGTAATGTTGTTAGTTTCATGTCCTCGAAAAATATTCTTGTTCAGACAAAAACAAAAGTTTTGTATTGTTGATCACAATCTGGAGACCTATCACGAACTGTAAAAATTTGCAACTGCACAGAAACAATATTTTTGTATCTAATTCTGTTATAAATTTCTAACAAAATATGTTATTTTTATGATAAAATTGTAACAAAATTTGATAGTTTTTTGTTTCCAGTAGTGTGATTTTTGATAGAAATTTTGATATTTTAACAACATCCTGCACCACGTTTCTAACAAATTTTGTTATAAAAATTTAGTATAACATAATAACATAGGTTGATATAATTTTGATATGACCTTCTAGTCGGGTTCGGACACGAATCTTTCTGAATTCGGACTCGAATCTTTCTGAATTCGGACTTGAATCCTTCTGGATTCAGACTCGAATCCTTCTGGATTCAGACTCGAATCCTTCTGGATTCGGTATCGAATCCTTCTGGATTCGAACTCGAATCTCTCTGGAATCGGACTCTAATTCTTCTGGGTTCGGACTCTAATCCTTCTGTATTCGGACTCAAATCCTTTTGGATTCGGACTCGAATCCTTCTGAATTCGGACTCAAATCCTTTTGGATTTGGACTCGAATCCTTTCGGATTCTGACTCGAATCCCTCTGGTTTCGTACTTGAATCCCTTTGGATTCGGACTCGAATCCTTCTGGATTCGGACTCGAATCCTTCTGGATTCGGACTCGAATCCTTCTGGATTCGGACTCGAATCCTTCTGGATTTGGACTCGTATCCTTCAGGATTCGGACTCGAATCCTTCTGGATGCGGATTCGAATCCTTCTGGATTTGGACTCGAATCCTTCTGGATTCGGACTCAAATCCTTCTGGATTCGGACTCAAATCCTTCTGGATTCGGACTCGAATCCTTCTGGATTCGGACTTGAATTCTTCTGGATCCGGACTCGAATCCTTCTGGATTCGGACTCGAATCCTTCTGGATTCGGTCTCGAATCCTTCTGGGTTCGGTCTCGAATCCTTCTGGACTCGGACTCGAATCCTTCTGGATTCGGACTCGAATCCTTCTGGATTCGGACTCGAATCTTTCTGGATTCGGACTCGAATCATTCTGGATTCAGACTCGGATCCTTCTGGTTTCGGACTCGGATCCTTCTGGATTCGGAATCGAATCCTTCTGGATTTGAACTCGAATCTCTCTGGAATCGGACTCTAATTCTTCTGGGTTCGGACTCTAATCCTTCTGTATTTGGACTCAAATCTTTCTGTATTTGGACTCAAATCCTTTTGGATTCGGACTCGAATCCTTCTGGATTCGGACTCGAATCCTTCTGGATTCGGACTCGCATCCTTTCGGATTCGAACTCGAATCCTTCTGGATTCGGACTCGAATCCTTCTGGATTCGGA
Source organism: Armigeres subalbatus (assembly GCF_024139115.2). Taxonomy (NCBI): domain Eukaryota; kingdom Metazoa; phylum Arthropoda; class Insecta; order Diptera; family Culicidae; genus Armigeres; species Armigeres subalbatus. Next base: position 320,318,776 of record NC_085140.1, read on the forward strand.
CTCGAATCCTTCTGGATTCGGACTCGAATCCTTCTGGATGCGGACTCGAATCCTTCTGGATTCGGACTCGATTCCTTCGGGATTCTGACCCGAATCCTTCTGGATTCGGACTCGAATCCTTCTGGATTCGGACTCGAATCCTTCTGGGTTCGGACTCGAATCCTTTCTGGATTCGGACTCGAATCCTTCTGGAATCGGACTCGAATCCTTCTGGATTTGGACTCGAATCCTTCTGGATTCGCACTCGAATCCTTCTGGATTCGCACTCGAATCCTTCTGGATTCGCACTCGAATCCTTCTGGATTCGCACTCGAATCCTTCTGGATTCGGACTCGAATCCTTCTGGATTCGGACTCGAATCCTTCTGGATTCGGACTCGAATCCTTCTGGATTCTGACTCGAATCCTTCTGGAATCGGACTCGAATCCTTCTGGATTTGGACTCGAATCCTTCTAGATTCGCACTCGAATCCTTCTGGCTTCGGACTCGAATCCTTCTGGATTCGGACTCGAATCCTTCTGGATTCGGACTCGAATCCTTCTGGATTCGGACTCGAATCCTTCTGGATTCGGACTCGAATCCTTCTGGATTCGGACTCGAATCCTTCTGGATTCGGACTCGAATCCTTCTGGATTCGGACTCAAATCCTTCTGGATTCGGACTCGAATCCTTCTGGATTCGGACTCGAATCCTTCTGGATTCGGACTCGAATCCTTCTGGATTCGGACTCGAATCCTTCTGGATTCGGACTCGAATCCTTCTGGATTCAGACTCGAATCCTTATGGATTCGGACTCGAATCCTTATGGATTCGGACTCGAATAATGCTTTTGGATTCGGAGTCAAATCCTTCTGGATTCGGACTCGAATCCTTCTGGATTCGGACTCGAATCCTTCTGGATTCGGACTCGAGTCCTTCTGGATTCGTACTCGAATCCTTCTGGATTCGGACTCGAATCCTTCTGGATTCGGACTCGAATCCTTCTGGATTCGGACTCGAATCCTTCTGGATTCGGACTCGAATCCTTCTGGATTCGGACTCGAATCCTTCTGGATTCGGACTCGAATCCTTCTGGATTCGGACTCGAATCCTTCTGGATTCGGACTCGAATCCTTCTGGATTCGGACTCGAATCCTTCTGGATTCGGACCCGAATCCTTCTGGATTCGGACCCGAATCCTTCTGGATTCGGACCCGAATCCTTCTGGATTCGGACACGAATCCTTCTGGATTCGGACTCGAATCCTTCTGGATTCGGACTCGAATCCTTCTAGATTCGGACTCAAATCCTTCTGGATTCGGACTCGAATCATTCTGGATTCGGACTCGAATCCTTCTGGATTCGGACTCGAATCCTTCTGGATTCGGACTCGAATCCTTCTGGATTCGGACTCGAATCCTTCTGGATTCGGACTCGAATCCTTCTGGATTCCGACTCGAATCCTTCTGGATTCCGACTCTAATCCTTCTGGATTCGGAATCGAATCCTTCTGGATTCGGACTCGAATGCTTTGGGATTCGGAATCAAATCCTTCTGGATTCGGATTGGGAATCAAATCCTTCTGGATTCGGACTCGAATCCTTCTGGATTCGGACTCGAATCCTTCTGGATTCGGACTCGAATTCTTCTGGATCCTCTCGAATCCTTTTGGATTCGGACTCGAATCCTTTTGGATTCGAACTCGAATCCTTCTGGATTCGGACTCGAATCCTTCTGAATTCAAACTCAAATCCTTTTGGATTCGATCTTTAATAGTTCTGAATTTCGAATCTTTTTGTTTTGAACTCAAATCTTTCTTGTTTCGGACTCAAATTCTCCTGAATTAGTATTCAAATTCATCTCGATTAGAAATTAAATTATCTGCATTAGAACTTAAATCCTTCTGGATTCAGTAGCTCATCCTTCGGATTCGTATCCTTCTGGATTCGAGCTTAAATCCTTCTGAGCTCGGTCCCGAACCATTCTACATTCGAACTCGAATCCTTTTGGATTCGGACTCGAATCCTTCTGGATTCGGACCCGAATCCTTCTGGAATCCTTTTGGATTCGGACTCGAATCCTTTTGGATTCGGACTCGAATCCTTTTGGATTCGGACTCGAATTCTTTTGGATTCGGACTCGAATCCTTCTGGGTTCGGACTCGAATCCTTCTGGATTCGGACTCGAATCCTTCTGGATTCGGACTCGAATCCTTCTGGATTCGGACTCGAATCCTTCTGGATTCGGACTCGAATCCTTCTGGATTCGGACTCTCATGCTTTTGGATTCGGAATCAAATCCTTCTGGATTCGGACTAGAATCCTTCTGAATTCAGACTCGAATCCTTCTGGATTCAGACTCGAATCCTTCTGGATTCGAACTCGAATCCTTCTAGATTCAAACTCAAATCCTTTTGGATACTATCTCTAATAGTTCTGGATTCGGACTCGAATCCTTCTGGATACGGGCTCGAATCCTTCTGGAATCCTTTTGGATTCGGACTCGAATCCTTTTGGATTCGGACTCGAATCCTTCTGGGTTCGGACTCGAATCCTTCTGGATTCGGACTCGAATCCTTCTGGATTCGGACTCTCATGCTTTTGGATTCGGAATCAAATCCTTCTGGATTCGGACTAGAATCCTTCTGAATTCAGACTCGAATCCTTCTGGATTCGGACTCGAATCCTTCTGGATTCGGACTCGAATCCTTCTGGATTCGGACTCGAATCCCTCTGGATTCGGACTCGAATCCTTCTGAATTCAAACTTGAATCTTATTGATTCGAACTCAAATCTTATTTGTTTCGGACTCAAATTCTTCTGAATTAGGATTCAAATTCTTCTCGAATAGAAATCAAATTATCTGCATCAGAACTTAAACCTTTCTGGATTCAGTAGCTCATCCTTCGGATTCGTATCCTTCTGGATTCGAGCTTAAATCCTTCTGAGCTCGGTCCCGAACCATTCTACATTCGAACTCGAATCCTTTTGGATTCGGACTCGAATCCTTCTGGATTCGGACCCGAATCCTTCTGGAATCCTTTTGGATTCGGACTCGAATCCTTTTGGATTCGGACTCGAATCCTTTTGGATTCGGACTCGAATTCTTTTGAATTCGGACTCGAATCCTTCTGGGTTCGGACTCGAATCCTTCTGGATTCGGACTCGAATCCTTCTGGATTCGGACTCTCATGCTTTTGGATTCGGAATCAAATCCTTCTGGATTCGGACTAGAATCCTTCTGAATTCAGACTCGAATCCTTCTGGATTCAGACTCGAATCCTTCTGGATTCGAACTCGAATCCTTCTAGATTCAAACTCAAATCCTTCTAGATTCGGACTCGAGTCCTTCTGGATTCGGACTCGAATCCTTCTGGATACAGACTCGAATCCTTCTCGAATCCTTCTGGATTCGGACACGAATCCTTCTGGATTCGGACACGAATCCTTCTGGATTCGGACACGAATCCTTCTGGATTCGGACACGAATCCTTCTGGATTCGGACACGAATCCTTCTGGATTCGGACTCAAATGCTTTTGGATTCGGAATCAAATCCTTCTGGATTCTGACTCGAATCCTTCTGGATTCGGACTCGAATCCTTCTGAATTCGGACTCGAATCCTTCTGGATTTGGACTCGAATCCTACTGGATTTGGACTCGAATCCTTCTGGATTCGGACTCGAATCCTTCTGGATTCGAACTCGAATCTTTTTGATTTGAACTCAAATCTTTCTTGTTTCGGACTCAAATTCTTCTGAATTAGGATTCAAATTCTTCTCGATTAGAAATCAAATTATCTGCATTAGAACTTAAATCCTTCTGGATTCAGTAGCTCATCCTTCGGATTCGTATCCTTCTGGATTCGAGCTAAAATCCTTCTGAGCTCGATCCCGAACCCTTCTACATTCGAACTCGAATCCTTCTGGATTCAAACTCAAATTCTTCTGGATTCGAACTCTATTTGTTATGGATTCGAAATCGAATCCTTTTTTATTTGAGCTCGAATCTTTCTTGATTTGGACTCGAATCCTTCTGGACTCAAACTCAAATCCTTCTGCGCTGTGTATTTTTTTTAATTGGTTTCCGAATCCTTCTGAGCTGGTTCTCAAAATCTACTGGAATCTGTCACTTAAAAATTTTACTGCATTCTCTACAACACTTTAAAACGTTTTTCATTAGATCATTTTGAAATTGTATTATTTGTAATTGAGTACACGTTATCGAATAAAAACAAAATGAAGTAACTTCTGAAAGTGTGTCACCTCCTAACTCGAATCAAAGTATCCGCGGTCAAAATATCATCTATTACAGATTACGTGTCCATCCACACCATTTTTACGCCTAATCGTTGTCACTTAGTGTGGTATAGTGCGGTCACTTAAATTTGGCACGAGCTAACGACGAAGTACGCACTTGCACCAAACACCTGCGTAGCTTGGGGGTCCAATTAGTCTGCCATCAATCCGATATGTGGGATAGTAATAGCAAGAGACCTCGTGATCGGAGTATCAATTTTCACCACTTCGACCAATCGATTTGGTCATCGTTGATGGATCGACGACGTAATAAAGCGGACCATTGGCACGTTTTCACTTTCTTTTCGGGGCTATGCTTTCGTAAAATGCATTGCAACCACTAATCTTATTATCGACATTGGTCCTCGTTTTGAAAAATGGCAATGTTGTTTTTATGGGTGTCGATCAGATTGGTGGTTTTGTTTTGATTGTCCGATTTGATGGTTCGCGAGCTTCCGGCGTTTGAGGAAATAGAGAAAGCATTTCCTAGCGGTGTTAGAGCGGAACCAAGGCCGACATTTACCTTTGTTTGGGTATCATTACATGGCGATTGGGGCGTATTTTGTAACTGGCAGGCGAGCCCTCCTACCAGATATCAATCAACTGGGAACGTGAAGCGTTTTGCAAATTAAATAATACACCGTGAGCTGAAAGCTCATTCATCCGGATCATTCCGTTTGACATGGATTCGAACAAAAGTTCCAGCGTCTTAAGCATGACTTCATTGCAGTCAATCATTGCGGCACACGATGAAATACCAATAAAGTGCACCACACAGATTATGACGTCAGATTTCTTGCTTTCCTTCACGGTTGTCTCGTTCTCCATTCATCAGCCGGTAGAGGTATGAGGTTATGTCAGAGTTGATTGTCACTGTTCAACTCGGTACACGGACAGATAAATCAACCCAAACTTTGAGTTCAATATACGCACTGTTGAGAATATAGCAGACAAAATTTACCCAAATTTGGGTAGTTTTCTCTTTCTTTCCAATGATTGTTGCCAAAACTAGAGCAAGATGTAAACACCTCACCGGGGTTGCTCAGCCCAATAACCCAAATTTGAGTAAATTCAATATTCTCCATTTTGAGTTGATTAAGGTCCGCTTTGGATAAATTAAACTCAGCTTTGGGTAAATTGTTTACATGGGATTAAAGGCAAACTAGTGGCCTAGTGCCAGAAAAGTAATCAAATTTGGGTTATTGGCCCAAACTACGGTTTTGAGTGCAAACAACCCACTTTTGGGTAGTTTTGGTTTTCAGTGTAGACCTTATTATAGGCATTCCAAAGCTGCCGTCATTGTTAAGCAGTCCCCATGCGTACAAAATTGAAATGATATGCTTCTACGCCGATCACGCATCCAACATACAATGGCCACATGCCACAGAATTGGGGTAGATTTCACCGACTGCCTTTTTATGACCGCAGCATTGTTGCCACATAGCGTTCCAGTTCCAAGTTCCGCATACTTTTGCAACAATTTGGTTTGCCTCGCTTGAGCTGGATTAACGCCCAGCAGATTAATCTCTTCGGAATGCCACAGAAAGCAAATCAAATTCCATCGCGAATTCGTGACTGACCACTTGTCGTCGTCGTCGCTGATCCCAATCGCCAAGGTGCATCTTTCACCCTCTCACAATCGCACACTTCACTTGGTGACAAATTGCGATGCGTCGGGTCGCGTCGCCTGCCGGGAGATCCGATGGTCGAAAAGGTGCGGTAGCTGCATCGCACTACTGTGCGCTTTAATTCGGGCTTGTTTACGACCAGAGTTTCGGGTTCCCTTTACGACCTGGACGTGCCTGGTCGGTGCTGTTCCGCGACAGCATCAGCCTCGTTCAACGAGCCAGCAGCCGAGTTATCTGATGAGGAAATTTCACTCGACGACGCGGGAGATCCACTCGGCTTGATGGCGGAGCAAACTGATATGCCACTGGAATTTGGAGGTCGAGAAGGTCACTCGTGCCGTTGGTTATCGCAAATGGAGTCACAATTAGTGGCACGCCGGAGTTAATGGACGCGGCGATGTGACGATAGTGGTGCTTGAATAATTCTCAAGGTGGTAGAAATCGAGGAAGGGTGATGCTTAACCGTTGAAAATATTATATTGATTCAGCAACAAATAAAATATCACCAATAATCTTTTAAAAATAAACTCGAGAGTATTCATAATAGGGAAGAGTACCATGTGTGTGTCTGTGTGTCCCCATTCTAACCCCCTCTGGCTGGCAGTGATGTTATGGAAAAAAGCTTACTGTTTTACAGTCAGATTTAGTCCGGGAATTAGACGGTGCTAGCTCTACTGTAGCTCAAGTGACCCATTTCAGACTGCCTGGTATTTCATGACCAGTCCAAGGCCAATTTTGCTTACAATAAGCCCCGCCTGTTTATGCTACCATTATTAAATGGATAATGGATCCTTCCGGATTTGAAATCCAGCGCGTAGGGTAAAAGCCCCAATAGTGGAGGAACTAAACACGTTCCAACACTAATTTCTCGGTTACTTCTAAACGATATTTCATTTCCCTTACCTTGAGAGTGCATCCGAAAGCTCATTATTTCAATTTTATCCAGAGCGTGCCATAATGGTATCAATTTTTTTCTTGTTACCTGAAATCCATCCTCCAATTATTGGTGCCGTGTTCCAATAGTTGCGGTATGTTGTTATTTGTGTTCCTATAATTGCGAATCCCATAGGTTTCATATGGGATTCGCAACTATTGGAACACTACCGCAACTATTGGCGCAAGGGAGAGAAAAAAATAAATATTTTAAGGATACTTTACCAGTTTAAATGGAATTCCAATGTTGTTTTTGTCTCTATCGTGTTATGACAGGTCAACTTATTGACTGGTAATGCGGGTTACTGCGTTTAATTTGTTGATTCCCTGCAAACCGTACTACCGCAACTATAGGAACACCCACGACATCGGAACTCTTACCCTATATAGTTTTTTTTATAATTGAAATCTCAGTAAAAGTATAATTGGAACATTCTCACCAAATAAATCCATTATTGTGTAATGTCGGGCCTTTCTAGGACCGGCTTTTCAAGGAGCGGTCTTGGTTGATGTGAAAGCCACATATCGCATTCTCTAACACATTTTTTTCACGAAATTATAAAATACACTGTTTGTTAACAGTTACATAAAGATCCATACACCAAATTCACAACACTTTTCCTGCTTCTTCAAAGCTACCTAATTCTGAATCGAAACATATTTTTTCTCACCGTCCGAATGCACACGCGGAATCAACAAAATATAATAGGGAAGAGTACCATGATCATGAAAATCAAAATCGACCAAAAATGTATTATTCTAACTACAAGTTTACAATTGGACAAATTTATATTAATATTTTTAGTCGTTGTCTGAACAGTCCTGAATTTATTCTCAAGAATGATGTTATGAATTATGATGAATTATGATGTTCGGCAAACTCACTTAGCCGGCGGTGGCGATCGCCTTTTCAAACAGCTAAGATACCTAACTCTGAGAAAAGGCTGATCGGACAAAAAGTGTGACATGATCCGTGCCATGCACCAGATGGGCATGACTTTCGCTGACCTCCAGAACAATGCGAATTATCTGAGACTGAGACACTGATTAAAAATCAGAAAACTGAACTCGACTTCAAGGTTAAAACCGGGGGCCTTAATGATTTCTGATGATTTGATATAGATCGGCAGTTCATCAACAGAGATTCTCCAATAAACTGTTAAACCATCCAACTCATTGCAGGTTACTTCTGGCGTTTTCATCGATTTTGTTCAAATTCGACATTTACGTATTATCGCTATCTAGCACTAGCTTGCCCTATACCAGAGCCATTTAATCATTGGGCGAGGATATTTCAGTTATGATATTTTAGACAGAAATTTGTTTTCTAAATAAAACGAAAGGAAAGCAACTCAATATTTTTAAATTGTAATGCTGATGTTTTCATTGACAGATTTGCATAATCATTTTCTTAGTAGATATAATCAGTAATCTCTTGATCGGTCGTAAAGAAAATCGCCACCAGCAGATAATGATCGGGTAAGGGAGCATCCACAAATTACGTAACGCTTAGAGGGGAGAGGGAGGTTGAGCGAAATGTGACTATCTATACACAATTTTCAGATTTACCTTACAAAAAGTGTGACATAGGGGAGGGGGGTTGCAAATTGTCATTTGTTTTCTTTACGTAATTAATTAATCTTCCCTAATCAAATATTAAAAGGATTTTTTAAGCTCGTTAATCATAAATAATATTAATTTTACATACAGATTGTCATTATTTAACGAAAAATTAACATAACACAGCTCCAGCAAACAAACGCTGGTGATGATTTTGAACTTGCATGCTATTGGCAAAGAATAAAATCACAGCACGAGAAATCAGTCTTACAGCACAAGGAAAGAACAGTAGGATGGGAAATTGTAATTAATTACTATTCAATGGAAGAATCGTATGAAATCGAAAAGTAAATTTAAAAAAAAATTGTTTGTTTTTGATCTGAATATAAAGAATGAAAAAAAAATGTTACCGTGACTTTTGTTTAATGAAATGTTGAAATCATGTCAAATGAGTTTGATGTGCAGAACTCTGAAACCTATATTTGACGTCATGTTGATTTTCACATTTCAATCCCAACAAACCATTTTAGATGAATAAGCTAGTTTTCTAGTTCAAGGAGACTTTTTTTTCTTGAATAGCAACACCACTTGTTTCTCAATGAGTAACAACAACTGTGAATGACTTACTAACGAACTGGCTTATGCACAATGCGTCGTATTTGGAACTTCTTTGTGACACAAAAAGCACAAGAGGTGGAGCTTATTTGCAATATCTTGCGGCTACAAGGAAATTAAAACAAAAAAATCAACCGGGAATCGAACCATGGACCTTGAGATTTGTAAGTAAGTACTATAACCATCGCACCATCAATTCTATTTGGAGATTCTGTTAGAAGTGCACGACATAAACACGCAAAAAAAGCATTCATGAATTCGTGAACTAACGAGTTCACGGTGTATTTTTTGCTCACGAATTCGGGAACGCTTTTTTCTTTGCGTGAACAATAAAATCATTTGTAACTTCATTGTACGGAACATGCAAGGGACTGTCAAAAATAAAATACTGCAAGGCAAAGCTCAAAGTGTTTTGCAACATATCGAAATATTGTCGTAACAGCAATGAACCGAAGAGCTGCAACTTTTCTTTTTTGTTTCTGATATGAAACACATTGAATCCAAATCACCCCACACGTCAGATCCGTGGCATATTGCAACGCCACTTGAACGGAAATGAAATACATTGTGTGTTTCTGAAACTGAAAAGTGGTTTTAATGAGACTCGATGTATTGCCAGTGTCTTGAATGCAATTTATTAGGATCAAACAGCTATTTGAAAGATGTTGCGCGTTCTACTTGGGAGGCGGTTTATTAGCCTCCAATACTTGTTGGGCTTTCAGCTTATTCTTAATTCAAATAAGAAGTGGAAAGTGAGAATTAAGAAGTGGATCATTGGATGCGATAA